>NC_092745.1:9295886-9597590 GCF_047496795.1 Chiloscyllium punctatum | reverse complement strand
CATGCGGACAGTGTCCACTGTTCTGCCTTCATCAATCTCCTTTGTCACCTCCTCAATCAAATCAGGGAGACACAATTTCCCATGCACAAAATCACATTGATTATCTAAATGGATGTAACTCCAATATCTTACCCAGCACTGACAGCAGGCTCAGTGCTCCATCGTTCCTTGGCTTTTCCTTACAGCCTTTCTGAAATAATGATACAACATCAGCCAACCTCTCTGGTTTTCCAACACCTTACCTATAGCTGTTGATGATAAACATATCTCAGCAAGCGGCCCAGCAATCTCTTCCCTAGTTTCCCACAATGTTCTGGGATACACCTGATCAGGTCCTACGGATTTACCTACTTTTATATGTTTTAAGACCTTTCACATCTCCTCATTTGTATTGTGGACCTTTTAAAAACATCACTATTTTTCCAAATTCCCTCGCTTTCATGTCCTTCTCCCAATAAATACTGACCTGAAATATTTGTTTAGGATCTTACCCATCTCCTGTGTCTTACCAAAATACAGCACTCACATTTATCTGAATTAAACTCCATCTGCCACTCCTCAGCTTACTGGCCCAGTTGGTCAAGATCCAATTGTACTCTTAGACAGCCTTCTCCACTGGCCACGATGCCACCTGAAAATTCACCTGAACACAGTCTCGCAATTCTGGCCCCTCACTGCCTGTTACATTGCTACTACCCCAGTCTATGTTCAGAAATTAAAGACCCCGTCACCCCATTTATAGCGATTCTATCCTATTTGCAAGTCTCTGTAAATTCCTTGAATTTGTATTTCTCCACATTCTTCCCATTGGGTGGTGAGGATTCTGTGTACCTTGGTGTTCCTCTCTAATATTCCCCCTGGTTCCCACAGCCCAGCCAAGTTAGTTGAAACCCTCTCCAACAGCACCAGTAAATCACCCCAAAGGAACTCAGTCCCAGCTCTGTTCAGGAGCAACACTGTCTGGTCCGTCCAGGTCCCATCTCCCCCAGACCCACTCCCAATGTCCCAAGAATCTAAAGCCTTCCCTCCTGGACCCTCTCCCCAGCCCCACAGTCAGCTGTGTTACCCTCCTGTTCCTCTTCTCACTTGCTTGGGGTACTGGGAGTAATCTGAAGATTCCTACCTTTTACTTCCTGCTCCGAACTTTCTCCCGAGCTCCCTAAATTCTGACTGGAGGACCACATCCCTTTCCTCCCGCTGTCACTGGGACCGATGTGGACCACGACTGCTGCCTGTTCCCCTCTCCCCTCAGGGTGCTCTGCAGTCGCTCAGTGACATCCTTGACCCTGGCACCAGGGAGACAACACACCACCCTGGATTCCCATCTGCAGCTGCACCAACACCTATCGATGCACTCACTCTCAAATCCCCTCTCACTATCGCTCTTCCATTCTTCCTTGTGCCCCCTGTACAGCTGAGCCACCCGTGATGCCAGGGACTTGGCTCTGGCTGCACTCCCCAGATGAACCATCATTCTCATCAGGATTATGAACTGAATCCTGGTTGGACACTGGGATGCACTCAGGGGATTCCTGTACTAGCTGCCTGGTCCTTTTGGACTGTCTGCTGCTCCCCCATTCCCTCTGCCCCTGCATACTCTGAAGCTGCAGAGTGATCACATCTAGAAACGTGCTCTCCAAGGAGCTCTCAGCCTCACGGACTCTCCGCACTGACACCAGCTGCTGCTCAAGCTCCGAAACCCAGAGTTCCAACTGTTGTCACTGAGCACACTTCCTGTACTCAAGGTATTCCAGGAACTGCGAAATATCCTGAAATTCCGATGGAGATGCACATTTTCTCCACTCTTTGGTTGTCTCTTGACAATGATCTGATGATTGCTGAAAAATGTGTTGCTGGAAAAGCGCAGCAGGTCAGGCAGCATCCAAGAAGCAGGAGAATCGACGTTTCAGGCATGAGCCCTTCTTCAGGGCTCATGTCAGAAACATCGATTCTTCTGATCCTTGGATGCTGCCTGACCTGCTGCGCTTTTCCAACAACATATTGTTGAGCTCTGATCTCCAGCATCTGCAGTCCTCACTTACTCCTAATGATCTGATGATAAACAGCTCCAGCAGGGCTCACAGTCCAGTGGGTTCAGTGTTCCAGGGTTTTGGGAAATCTCTCCAGAAGACTTTAAGAAATAGGAGCAGAAATCAGCCATTCAGCCCATTGAATCTGCTCTGCCATTTGATCTTGGCAGATATGCTTGTCACCCCCATTCTCCTGCCTACTCCAAAGCAACATTTGATCCCCGTAACAATCACAAACCTATCTATCTCTGTCTTAAATACACCCAATGACTTGGCCTCCACTGGCCTCTGTAGCAATGTGTTCCACAGATTCACACCCTCTGGCTGAAGAAATTCCTCCTCATCTCAGCTCGAAAGGGGCCGTCCTTCATTCTGATGCTGTGCCTTGATTACCTCGTCTTTCCTGTTTTTGGAATCATCTTCTCCGCATCCACTCTATCCAGGCCGATCAGGATTCTGTAACTTTCAATAAACTCCCTACTCATCCTTCGAAACTCCATCGAGTACAGACACAGAGTCCTCAACCATGCCTCATATGACAAGCCCTTCATCCCTTGGACACCTCCAAAGCCAACATTTCATTTCTTAGAACATGGATCCCAAATCTGCTCACAATATTCCAAATGCAGTCTGACCAGAGCCTTACTCAGCCTCAGCAGTACATCTCTGCCCTTGTATTCTGGCCCTTTTGAAATGAATGCTGACATTTCATTTACCTTCCCAAGCACAAACTGGACCTGCCTGTTAACCTTCAGAGAATCCTGAATGAGATTGGTGCTTTAGATTTCCAAAGGTTTTCCTCATTTAGAAAACAGTCTTTCCATCTCTTCTTCCTCCCAAAGTGAATACCCTCACACTGTCACACATAGTATTCTATCATTGTCCACTCTCTGAGCCTATCCAGGACCTTTTCAGCCTTCCCACTTCCTCAACACTACCTGTCCCTCCAACTATCTCATGTCATCTGCAAACGTTGCAACAGTGTCTTCACTTGCTTCATCCAGATTTTTCATGTATAACGTGAATAGTTATGGTCCCAACATTGACACATGCAGAACTACACTGGTCACCACCTGCCATTTTTTCTCACTCTTTGCTTTATGCCAACCTGCCAGTTCTCAGTCCATGCAAGTACCTTACCCTAATACAATGATCTCTTACCTGATATCAAAGGCCTTCTGGAAATCCAAATAGATTACTTCCTTGGACTGTTCTTTGTCGGACTGGCTCATTGCCTCCTCAAAGAATTCTAACCGATTTGCCAGGCATGATGTCCCCTTGATGAAGCCATGTTGATTCAGCCCTATTTTCTCATTGTACTTTCAAGTCCGCTGCAATTTCACCCTTAAATTGAAGTCGAAAACCATACCAACGACTGAGTCCAGGCTAATCGGCCTATAATTTCCAAACTTCTCCCTCCCTCCCTTCTAAAACAGGGGTGTTCTGTGAGCCATTTTCCAGTCCCTTGCCCCATCAAATTCCTCCCCAAACAACTTTGACACCCCGACTTCATTCATTCCTGAAAGTGTGGAATCACAAGTGAGGGAAAAAAGCCTTCACAATGTCCTCAGCGACCTCCTTCAGAACACAGACGTATAGTTCATCCAGTCTGGGTGAGTTATCCACATTCAGACCTTTCAGCTTCCCCTTTACCTCCTCCTTAGTGATGGCCACTACACTCACCTCCGACCCCTAACAGTCTTGAAGGACTGGGACACTGCTGGTGTTTTCCATGATTCAGACTGATGCAAAGTATCTATTCAATTCCTCTACTATTCCTTTATTTCCCATAATTCTTCCTTCAGCCTCAATTCCCAGTTATCCAATGTCTATTTTTGACTCCATCTTCCTTTTTATATATCTGATAAAATTCTTGAAAACTTCTTTTATATTACTGGCCAGCTTAGCCCCACATTTCACCTCTTCAGCATCAATGCATTTTCAGCTATCCTCTACAGGTTTAGAAAGGTTTCCTAATCCTCTGGCCTCCTACTATTCTCCATCACATTAGATGCTTTTTTTTTGCTTTTCTGCTGTCCTTGACCTCCCTAATCAGCCATGGTTGCCTTGTCCTCCCCTGCGTATGTTTCTTCTTTTTTGGGATGAATTCCTACTCTGCTTCCTGAATAATCCCCAGAAACTCTGCTGTTTGCTGCCCCACCATATTACCTGCTCGGCTCCCCTTCCAACCAACTCTGGCCAGCTCCTTCCTCATGTCTTTGTAGTTCCCTTTACTCAACTGAAATCCTGTTCCATCTGATTGCAGCTTCTCCCTCTCAAACTACAGGGGGAATTCGATCATTTTATGGTCACTTATCCAGAGGGATACTTTCACCTTCAGCTCATTAACCAAGTTTGCCTCATTCCACATCACTCAATCCAGAACTGCCGCTTCCATAATGCCTCAACCACAAGCTACTCCAAAAACCATCTCATAGACAATCCATGAGACGGGCTAACCAGTCCACCTATCCATTGAAGTCTGCCCTGACATTTTGTTTATGGCTTTCCTGTCTCCTGTTTGATTTCCTTCCCCACACCCTGATTACGGCTTGGAGACCTGAACATAACTTACATCAGATTCTCCATTTCTTGCGGTTCCTCAACTCTACCCACAAACATTCTACGCTTTCTGACTCTATATCACTTATTGCTATTGATTTACTTTCATTTCATACTAACAAGGCCACTCTGCCCATCCGCCTGCCCTTTTGATAGGACATGTATCCATAGATATTTAGCTCCCCGCCCGGATCCCCTTACAGCCAGGTCTCTGTCATACCCACAACATCGTACATGCCAATTTCAATCTGCACTACAAGCCCATTGTGTATACTGTGTGTTTTAAGTACACCACCCTCAGTCCTGCATTGACTGCCGTCCTTCCCATCATTGTTGTCCTCTTTCTGCTGTGCTTTTGTTCGATTCCTGATCCTTTCTGTACTCTCTGTCCTATTATGTGTTTTTGAAACTTGAATAACCTCTCCTGAGCCCTCCTCCACTTTAACGAGTTTAAATTCCTTGGAAACTCAATTTACCTCAATTTGTGGCATCACTTTGTCTACCTTACTTGGAATGCATCATGCATTTAGATACAAACTCTTGAAGTTTGTTCCACTATTGATTTTCCCTGCACTTTTATACTTCCTTTGGTTTTCAAAAATTCCGTCCCTTCCTTTTATTTTCTGGTCACAATCAATCCCATCTCATATCAGCAATCCTACCTTCTCCTTCACCTTCCATTTTCTCATTTTCCATCCAAATGAACCAAATTACTTTCACTTTGGGTAGAGTTCAGGACAATATTTATCCTTGACCCAACGCCATTATTGCTCTTTGATCTCATTGCTTCTAGTGGGATCTTGCTGTATAGAAACTGGCTGCCACATTACTGACATTGAAACAGTGACTGTTTGTCAAACAACACTGTCTTTGGGAGATCCTGAAGTTTTAAGGGCTGAATCGAAATACAATTAGAGTCAGAGATGTACAGCAAAGAAACAGACCCTTTGGTCCAACTCTTCCATGATGACCAGATATCCTAAATTAATCTTGCTCCATTTGTCAGCATTTGGCCCATATCCCTCTAATCTCTTCCTATTAATATACCCCTGCCTTTTAAGTGTTGTAATTGTACCAGTCTTCTCACTTCTGGCAGCTCATTCCATACATTTAACATCCTCTGAATGAAAACGTTGCCCCTTAGGTCCTTTTTAAATCTTTCCCCTGTCACCTTCAACCTATGCCCTCCAGTCCAGGACTCCCCCACTCTGGAGAAAAGATCTTCTCTATTCACCTTATCTATGCCCCTCATGATTTTATAAACCTCTATACCGTCACCCATCAACCTGCAATGATCCAGGGAAAACAGCCTCAGCCTATTCAGCCTCTCCCGATAGCTCAAACCCTGCAACCTTGGCAGCATCCTTGTAAATCTTTTATGAACCATTTTAAGGTTCACAACATTTTTCCTGTAGCAAGGTGACCAGAATTGCACACAGTATTCCAAAAGTGCCCGAACCAACGTCCTGTCCAGCCGCAACAGCTCCCAACTCCAATACTCAATTCACTGCCCAATAAAGGAAAGCAAACCCGTTCCCCCACCGATCTGCAATTTCATCTTCAAGGAACTATTCTTTTTTTGGATGAACTGGGGGTCTTTCAGTTGTGAAAGATGCCATTCCATGGCACTATTGGATGAGGAGCAGGCAGTTCCCCGTGGTGTCCCTGGTCAATATTTATCCCCCAATCGAAATCACTAAAAATGTATTTCTCTGCTAATTATCACGTGTTGTTTGGGATCTCGCTGTGCACAGTCTGGTGGAAAGATCTGTTGGGACATCCTGAGTTGGGAACAGGAACTACACAAATCTAAGTGTTTCTTTAAGGCTGGAGTCTCCTGATCCAGACCCTCACCCATCGTCTGCGCACACTCACTTTCCAGGTGTCATGCGGTCATTAGGAGCAGTGACCCTGTCTGTCTCTGTAATAGGAAGACTCAGTGCAGCCTCACCCATGACCCTCAGCCCAGCAGTGTGCAGCTAGTTTTGAAATAGAATCTAGAACCTTCTACACAGACACCCAATGTGACTCTTTCCTGAAGTGTGTGGATCCATGTCTGTTCCAATTTTATTGGCTAAAGTTCTCCTGATCTGTGGGTGATCGGAGATTTGTTAAAGAGGTATCGAGCTCCATCCCACTTTCCAGCTCTTGCTCCATAACTCTGGAGGTTTCACTGTTTGAATTGAATATCCAAATGTTTTTTTCAATATGATGAGGGTTTCTGCCTCTCCCACTCTTTCAGACAGTGAGTCCCATATCCCAGCCTCTGGGTGAAAACAAATACCCTCAACTCCCCTCTAACCCTGCCCCCAACTGATTTCAATCTCTCCCCATGGTTATTGCCCTCTGTGCTGATGGAAATCAGTCCTTCCTATCCAATCTATCCAGGTCTCTCATCATTTTATACACCACAATCAAATATCCCCTCTGCCTCCTCTGTTCCAACGAAAACACTCCCAGCCAATCCAATCATTCCTCAAAGCTGAAAGTCCCCATTCCAGACAAACTCCTCGTCTGTCCCCATCTCTAATGGAATCCCATCCTTCCTGTAATGTGGCGACCAGAACCGTAAAATGTTCCCTCACTGTGCTCTAACTGGGGTTTTATACAGTTCCAGAATAAACAAACTCCTTGCGTTCACAGTCAACCAATAATGGGATAAGGGAGGTGATGGTCTAATGGTGTTATTGCTGAGCTGTTAATCCAGAGATCCAGATGAATGTTCTGGGGACCAGCGTTAGAATCCAGCAGTTGGTTGCATTCAAATTCAATTTTAAAAAATCAGGAATTAAGATTCTAATGACGACCATGAAACCATCTTTGATTGCCAGGAAAAAGCCATCTGATTCCCTAATGTCCTTTAGGGAAGGAAACTGCCATCCTTACCGTGTGACCCCAGACCCACAGTAATGTGTTTGACTCTAAACTGCCCTCTGGGTGATTAGGGATGGGCAATAAATGCTGCCAATCCAGTAATGCCCTCATTCCATCAAGGGAAAATGAAGAACAGTTTATCCCATGTGTCTTCTTAACACCTTACTGACCTACACTAATCACCATGGCCACATCTTCCACCTCCACAAACATTTGACTTCCAGCTGCAAAATGATGAGACATCCCTTCATTATCTGAGAAACAGAAACATCAAACACAGGAACAGCAGTCGGCCATTCGGCCCTTCAAGCCTGCTCCACCATTCAATATGATCATGGTTGATCATCCAACACAGTCCGCTGTTCCTGCTTTCTCCCCACATTCTTTGATCCCTTTAATCCTAAGAACTATATCTAATTCCTTCTCAAATACATACCGCATCTAATTCACTTTTGCTGGAAAAATGGATGACAATTATTGGGTTGTTGTTTTAAGACCAGTATGGACACAATGGGCTGATGGGCCTTTTGGGTCTCTCTGACTCGATGATTCTATTATCATAATTTATGAATAACCAAAGTCTGACCCCTGTGGTACCCTAAGTTGTAATTACCTGACATTAAGAAAAAGACTCCTTCTTTCTGTCCTGTCTGCCAACCAGTTCCTAATCCATGTCAGTACATGACCCCCAATCCTCTTGTTCGTTTAGTCTAGATCTGGGAGTCCCACCCTTACTCTTTGCGGGAACAGATTCTGAACAATCTCTGTCTCGCTCCCACTGCCTTGACACTGATTTCCCATCGTATCGTTGGTTCCGATCCACTTTTACCAAAGCACCACACAGTTTAGTAAAATGAAAACTTTTACACTTGCTCCATGGTTCTCCATTTCCATCCCTCCTCTCAAGCTCACTGAATTCTGAGCACTGTCACTGAAATGATCCCCCATTTATAGCTCTTCCAGATACCAACATTCATTCCAGAAACGATGATCCAAAACTGTCCCTTCACTGCTGCTTCACCATCACCCTCTCAGGGGCAGTTAGGGATGGGTAATAAATGCTGGCCCTGCCAGTGACACTCACATCCCAAGAATCAATTTGAACAATGTCTGTTCTTCTGTTGGGTTTATTCTGTATTGACCAAAAATGTTCTAAAAGATTGAATGGCCAGTGAATATTGTGAGGGTTGAATTCCCTTCGAATGGCCGGGATTAAAATTGTTTCTCTTGTCTTTCAGGCCGTGAGAAATCTCAGCTCAAGCTGACCCTGCTGCCCCCCTCCCGGGAGCAGGTCAATGCCAAGGGCACTGCCACCCTGGTGTGCCTTGCCAATCATTTCTATCCCGATGAGCTCGAGGTGCACTGGGAGAAGGATGGTGCAGTCATTTCGGACGGGGTTCAGACCAGCAACTAACTGCGAGCTTCGGACAGCACCAACAGTGTCAGCAGCCTGCTGACCCTCTCTGGGTCTGACTGGGAGTCCAACGCTTGCTTCCTCTGTGCCCTCACCCACGTGACCCTCCCCTCTCCCCTCAGCAAGAGCATCAGGAGATCAGACTGTGTGTGGACTGTTGGAGATAGTCCACAGAGGAGACACAACTTTAAATAGAACAGGGCTGAGCTGGCAGGACAAAGGTCATTGTCAGCACTGAATTTCAACTCTCTTCCTTCTAAGGACGGCTCAGAGACACTTCTGAGGTTTGGATGTTAAAGCAGGTTATTGCAACAGTGTCGAGGGAGCTTTACACTGTGTCAAACCTCATGCTGTACCTTGTCCTGGGAGTGTTTGATGGGGAAATATTGACTGTATGCCAAGTAAAATCTCTTGAAGTTGCTGAAGACTGTCAACTGTACAAAACAATGTGAATCTCAGAATTCTCTGCTTCAGTAAACCAGATCTCCTTCCTGCTTAGCTGTCAGTTCCAATTTAAGATTTTGTCACTGTTTAAAGGGACAGGATTCTCATGTTATTGAGCAAACCTCCACTAATGTTTTCCTCAAGCTCCATTGTGGCTGTGAATTTGAGCATCTTCCTCTGTCTGGGCTGTTAATTGCAGGTTTTTTTCTTTCAATGTGAATGTAGAAAAGGGAATAAAGATGAAGATTCAGTCTCTGTCTTTGTGTGCTTTTGAAATAGATGACCTTTCCCGCCCCCCAGTTGATTGGCTGCATTGCAGCAGGTCTTCGTAAAGATTGGCTGGTTGGCCTGTCAATCAATTACAATCCTCAATCATTAATCCTTTTCAAATGATCCCTTTGGTCAGGAATTTATGTAGATTACAAGATTCCAAAAAGAACAGAAACTGAAAGCTGTTAGGACTCCATAAGTACAATCTGACACATTCCCTCTTCACTCTGTTGCTCCTGGCCCAGCTGATGGGATCGAACTGTGCAATCTCTGCTGCATGTTGGGTAGCCCCTGAAACATTCTTCGGCCATTCACAGACATTACGGGCGTGTGCCTCTCTGAGGTAAAAACAAGGACTGCAAAGGCTGGAAACCAGATTCTAGATTAGAGTGGTGCTGGAAAAGCACAGCAGATCAGGCAGCATCCGAGGAGCAGGAAAATCAACGTTTTGGGCAAAAGCCCTTAATCAGGAATAGTGCTCTATTCCTGATGAAGGGCTTTTGCCCGAAATGTCGAGTTTCCTGCTCCTCGGATGCTGCCTGAACTGCTGTGCTTTTCCAGCACCACTCTCATCTCGAATGTGTGCCTCTCTGAGTGTGAGTGTTTAACTTAATGCTGCCTGGAGGTGTCTCTCTCAGTGTGGATATGTTACTCAGAGAGACACCTACAGGCAGTGCTCAGTAATGCACCCACATTCGGAGAGACCTCTCCGAAGCATGGAGTGTGAGCATACCATAAAGAACCTCATCACCTCAGGAGCTCTCCCACCCACAGCTTCCAACCTCATAGTCCGGGAACCCTGCGCTGCCCGGTTCTACCTCCTTCCCAAGATCCACAAGCCAGACCACCCTGGCTGACCCATTGTCTCAGCATGCACCTGCCCCACTGAACTCATCTCGACGTACCTCGACACTGTCCTATCCCCCCTAGTCCAGGAACTCCCCACATACGTTTGATACACCACCCATCCCCTCCAACTTCTCCAAGACTTCCGTTTCCCCGGCCCCCAACGCCTCATCTTCACCACGGATATTCAATCCCTCTACACCTCCACCCGCCATGACCAGGGCCTCCAAGCCATCCGTTTTTTCCTCTCCAGACGTCCCCAACAGTACTTTTCAACCGATACTCTCATTCGTTTGGCCGAACTTTTCCTCACCCTTAACAATTTCTCCTTTGAATCCTCCCACTTCCTCCAGACTAAAGGGGTAGCCATGGGCACACGTATGGGCCCCAGCTATGCCTGTCTCTTTGTTGGCTACGGAGATCTTCTGTAATTACACTGGCACCACTCCCCACCTCTTCCTCCGCTACATTGATGATTACATTGGCGCCACCTCGTGCTCCTGCGAGGAGGTTGAGCAATTCATCAACTTCACCAACACATTCCACCCTGACCTTAAATTTACCTGGACCATCTCTGACACCTCCTCCCCTTCCTGGACCTCTCCATCTCCATTAATGACGACCGACTTGACACTGACACTTTTTACGACCCACCGACTCCCACAGCTACTTGGATTACACCTCTTCCCACCCTACCTCTTGCAAAAATGCCATCCCGTATTCCCAATTCTCCGCCTCCACCGTATCTGCTCCCAGGAGGACCAGTTCCACCACAGAACACACCAAATGGCCTCCTTCTTTGGAGACCGCAATTTCCCTTCCCACGTGGTTAAGGATGCCCTTCAACGCATCTCGTCCACAACCCGCAACTCCGCCCTCAGACCTGACCCCTCCAACCGTAACAAGGACAGAACGCCCCTGGTGCTCACCTTCCACCCTACAAACCTTCGCCTAAACCCGCCGACATTTCCATCAACTCCAAAAAGACCCCACCACCAGGGATATATTTCCCTCCCCACCCCTTTACTCCTTCCGCAAAGACCGTTCCCTCCATGACTACCTGGTCGCGTCCACGCCCCCCTACAACCCACCCTCCAATCCTGGCACTTTCCCCTGTCACCGCAGGAACTGTAAAACCTGCGCCCACACCTCCTCCCTCACCTCTGTCCAAGGCCCTAAAGGAGCCTTCCACATCCATCAAAGTTTTACCTGCACATCCACTAATATCATTTATTGTACCTGTTGCTCCCGATGCGGTCTCCTCTACATTGGGGAGACTGGACGCCTCCTCGAAGACCGCTTTAGGGAACATCTCCAGGACACCCGCACCAATCAACCACACCGCCCCGCGGCCCAACATTTCAACTGCCCCTCCCACATGGAGGTCCTGAGCCTCATTCACCGCCGCTCCCTCACCACCAGACGCCTGGAGGAAGAATGCCTCATCTTCCGCCTCGGAACACTTCAACCCCAGGTTATCAATGTGGACTTCAACAGCTTCCTCATTTCCCCTTCCCCCACCTCACCCTTGTTCCAAACTTTCAGCTCAGCACTGTCCCCATGACTTGTCCGGACTTGTCCTACTTGCCTATCTCCTTTTCCACCTATCCAATCCACCCTCTCCTCCCTGACCTATCACATTCATCCCCTACCCCACTCACCTAATGCACTCTGTGCTACTTTCTCCCCAACCCCACCCTCCTCCAGCTTATCTCTCCACGCTTCAGGCTCTCTGCCTTTATTCCTGATGAAGGGCTTTTGCCCAAAACGTCGATTTTACAGCTCCTTGGATGCTGTCTGAACTGCTGTGCTCTTCCAGCACCACTAATCCAGAATCTGTTTCCAGCATCTGTAGTCATTGTTTTTACCATGTTATTCAGTGCTGCCTGTCTCAGAGAGTGCGTGTGTAACTTCATGCTGTCTGTCGGTGTCTATCTCAGTGTGAGTGTGTTACTCTGTGCTGCCTGTAGGTGTCTCTCTGAGGTCTCTGTCTCCGAGCGATGGATTGAGAATCGGCTTTGTGCTGGGGATTGAAGATGAGGCTTTAATCTTCTCAAATCATGAATGTAAAACAGTTCAACTGATTCAGTCTGAAATGGCAGCTCATTCAGATGACCAAAGTTAAAAATTAACAACACCAGGTGATAGTCAAACAGGTTTATTTGAAAGTAGAAGCGTTCAGAGCACTGCTTCTCCATCAGGTAGCTGGAGGGGCAGGATCTTTGGACACAGAATTTAGAGTAAATTCAGATGGCAGCTGAGAAAGATGAATACTGAGAGTGTATTCACAGTAAGGGAGGGGTTTCAGAGGCAGTGGGCACTGTGCTCCCTAATGCAGAAATGTCCGTTTTCGTGTTCCTCAGATGCTGCCTGACCTGCTGTGCTTTTCTAGCACGACTCTAATCTCGACTGTGCTCCTTAATGTGTTGCCCAATTACAAGGGGACTTTCTGAATCCAGGGTCAATCGTGGCTGCATGTCCAGCCAATGCTGGCTCCCCATAATCATATTTCAGTGGTTCATTAACCCAAAACAAGGTGCAGCAATATTACCTTCCAGGGAGGGGAGCTGTCTGAGTGAGGGAGATTGAATTCTTGCAGCCCCAAGAGAGGTTGCGGTGGATTAATGACAGGTATGACCATCATGAAGGTGCTAACTTCTCTCCCCTTGCCCCAGCTGTGATGACCCTCAGGTGAAAAGTGTGACTGCTCTGGGATGATGACCACGTCCCTGGGTGATGGAGGGAAGGCCAACCTCTCCCAAAGGCAGCACAAGCTGGATCGAAGGGGAAACAAGAGGAAGCATGGGGAGATTGAGGGTGACAGAAGGAGGGGATTGGTTGGCAGGTTATTATTCAGAGTCAGGTCCCAGAGTATCAGTCCTTCTGACACGCCCCTTTTTATCTGTCAGCCAGGATTCCCTGATTGGACAAAGTTAACTGTCCCTGTCAGAGAACTCATATTTTATCAAAAAGAATAAAACATTTATTGTACAAGGAGCTCAAGGGCTAAACGACACTAGACAAAATGAATGGTTTGAAAGGTTTCATTATGGACACCGCAAATGAGATTTGGTGAAGAACGTTTACACTCAACGGGTGGTGGGAATCTGGAATGGACTGTCAAAGAATCCCTACTGTGAGAAAACAGGCCATTTGGCCCAACATGTCCACACTGACCCTAGGAAGAGTAACCCACCCAAGACCCATTCCCCTATCTTATTACTCTGATGAATGAACCTGACCTACACATCCCTGATCACTATGGGTAACTTAGCATGGCCAATTCACCTAACCTGCACGTCTTTAGATTGTGGGAGGAAACCAGAGCACCCAGAGGAAACCTACGCAGACATGGGGAGAATGTGTAAACTCCATACAGACAGTTGCCTGAGGCTGGAATTTAACCTGGGTCAAAACACTCGTACTGGCCTTGACTTCACTCCAGCCTCTGCCTCCACTTCTGGCCTCACCCACTCTGCAACCAAGGCTTAGTCTACATTTCCCAGAGTCAGCCCTGTGTCCTACTGCCTATCTGCAGCCAGCCTGCACACTCACTCTCCCTCCTCACCCATACAACCCCACAGTGCACCCTATCCCTCCACTTCTCCCTCCTCACCTCATCCCCACCTTCCCACTCCCCCACCTCACTCCACTAACCAATTCCGCCCCAATCTCCTTTCTCTCCCACACCCATCCTCTCCCATTCCCATCACCCTTGCCCTCTCCCCTCCTTCAGCCATCGTGGACCCCCCTGAAAACCTCGTCCCCCACCCCGAGCCTTGCCCCATATCTACTATCCCCCCACGACCTCGAACCCTCTAAGGCCAAAAGGTCCATTCTGAGGAAAGGGTTCACACTCGTTCCCCACCTCAAAAAATCCCGCACCCACCAGGACGTGGAGTTCTTCTTCTGCCGCCTCTACCTTCGTGTCTTCTTCTTTAACAAAAGCTCCCAACGTCCCTCTGAGGACCCCTTCTCCCACATCCACCCTTCCTCCTCCACTTGGCCACACCCCCCCACGCCCCACCACCAGATGTGTACACACTCTAGAGCTCTTCATTGCTGACCACTGATGTGACATCAACCACCTCAACATCTCCACCCCCCTCATCCTCTCCAACCACCCCCCCACCTCCGAACGTGCAGCAGTCCGCTCTCTCTGTACCAACACCCCGTTTACCATCAAACCCGCTGACAAAGGTGGGGTGGTGGTAGTCCGGGGAACGGATCTCTATGTCGCAGAGGCCAAACCCCAACTCTCTGACACCACGTTCTACCTCCCCCTTGCCCATGACCCCACCGTGACACATCAGGCCAAAATCACTCGCACTGTCAGTGCCCCCATTGCCTCCAGTGATCTCCCCTCCACTGCCTCCAAACTCATCGTCCTCCAGAGCTGCAATGCCCAGTTCTACCTGCTCCCGAAGATCCACAAGCCCAACTACCCCGGCCAACCAATCATCACAACATGTGCCTGCCCCACCGAACCCCTCCCATCCTACCTCAACTCCATCCTCTCCTCTTTGGTACAGGCACTTTCCACCTACTTCAGCTCCACCAACCATGCCCTCCATCTCTTCATTAACCTCCAGTCCCCAGGCCCCCAGCTCTTTACCTTCACTATGGACAGTCCTTATATAGGTCCATACCCAATAAGATCAGCCTCCTGGCCCTCTGCTTTTTTCTCTCCAACAGATCCAAACACTCCCCCTCCACCAATACCCTCCTCCATCTGGCCGAACTTGTCCTAACCCTCAACAACTTTTCCTTTAACTCCTCCCAGTTCCTCTAAATCCAGGGGGTGGCTATGAGTACCTGGATGGGCCCCAGCTACCCCTGCCCCTTTATTGGCTATGTTGAACAGTCCCTCTTCAGTGCCTGCACAGGCACTGTGCCCCAGCTTTTCTACCATTACATTCATGACTGCATTGGTGTAGTGACCTGCACCCAGGCTGAAGTGGAGCAGTTCATCGTCTTCGTCCACAACTTCCACCCCACCCTCAAATTCACTTGGTCCATCTTGGACACCTCCCTCCTCTTTACTGATCTCTCCATTCCCATCTTCGGTGACAGTGTTCAGATAGACATTTACTGCAAACTCACAGACTCCCATTATTACCCGGACTATACTTCCTCCCACCCAGGACCCTGGAAGAACTCCATCCCATTCTTCCAATTCCTCCACCTCTGTTCTATCTGCTCGGATGATGAGACATTGCACTCCCAAGTATTCCAGATGCCCACCTATTTCAAACAACGTGCTTTTGCTCCCTCTGTCATCCATCGCACCCCTCCATTTCCTGTTCCACTGCTCTAAACCCACCCCCTTCCAAACAGAATAAAGACAGAGTCCCCATTGTCCTCACCTATCACCCAAACAAATCTCTGTATCAAACACATCATCCTATTCCGCCAACCCCAACAAGACCCCACCACCAAGAATGTCTTCCTCACGCTACCCCTGTCTGCCTTCCACAAGGACTATTCCCTTTGACAATTCTTGGTTTTCGCCACTCTCTCCACCATCCTTCCTGACCCACAAAGAACCTTCTCCTGCAAACGGAAACGATGCAAAGCCTGCTGGTACACCACCCCCTCCCCTCCATTCAGGGCCCCAAACAGTCCTTCCATGTGAGACAGAGGTTCACCTGCCCCTCCTCCAACCTAGTTTACTGCATCAAGTGCCCCCGATGTGATCTTCTCTACATTGGGAAGACCAAACATAAACTTAGGCAGTGGTTGGTCATGTATCTCATCTGGGCCTGTAGTGGCCGACCAGACCTCCCAGTCACCACTCATTTGAAATCCCCTTCTCACTCCCTTTCCAACATGACCATCCTTGGCCTCCTCCATTGCCACAATGAACCAAACCGCAAATTGGAGGAACAATATCTCATCTTCCACTTGGGCAGCCTACAGCCCAGAGGATTCAACACTGTGTTCTCCAATTTCAAATACACTCCCTTGCCATCCCCTGACTCCCTCCTCAGCCCCTCCCATCTCTTTCACTCCTCTCTGCCACCAAACAGATTCATTCCTTCCATTGATGAACCAGGTCGTGTCCTCTGCCTGTCTTCATCTCTCCCCATTTTCCACCATTCCCCCATCACCCCCTTCATCTGCAGCTCTCCCTACACGCACCCCCATTCCTGAAGAAGGGTTACATCCGAAACGTCAACTTCTTCACCGCCTGATGCTGCCTGGCTTGCTGTGTTCTTCCAACCTCCTTTCTGTCTGCATTCAATGCAACCAGCACGAAAGGGTTAGATTATCCAGGGTCAGGGCCATCAACAAATGGGAATGGGATATGCTACAGATAGATGCATTGAGACTGTCAATTACAAAGATGTGACCAAACTGGAAATGAAACGCTCATACACAGTGCACGGAATTTAATGTCAGAAAGTGTGAGACCATGCACTTTGTTCAGAATAATCGAAAGGCTGACTAGTATTTATATAGTGAGAGACTCCAACAAAGCGCAGTACAGAGTGATTGGGGTAGTATTGTGCATGGGACACTGAAAGTTAGTGCAGGTGCAGCAAGGAATGGAGAAGGCAAATGGATTTTTTACCTTTGTTGTCTGGGGTTGGAATTAAAAAGTAGAGAAATCTTGTTGAAACTTTACAGGGTGTTAGTGAGCCTGCATTTGAAGTATTGTGCGCAATTTTGGTCCCTGTATTTAAGAAAGGATGAACAGTCATTGGAGTCCTCCTCCTGCTTTAATTTCTTATGTCCTTGTGTGCTCTAGTGTTTTACCCTCACAGCAGAACTTGTTTGTCCCCTGCCTGCAGTAGCAGCCTCCAGTCTCTGGGTGGTGCTGCCATATGATCTGACTTGCCCAGGCTGTCACAATTCCCACATCACAACAATGCCTGGAATTCGGAAATATTCAGTTGGCTGTAAAACATTTTCCAACATCCTAAGCTCAAAAATGGCGTAATAGAAATATAATTCTCTCTCCTTTTATGTTTTGTCTCCAAGCCTTCCCACCTGTCATCCAACAACATCACACACTTGTGTCAAATCTAGAATGGATCATGAATCTCTAGGAGAACTTATTTTGTGACAACACTGGGACTAATGACTACATCCTCAGTAGGCTTTGAGGGTGAAGGTCAATAGCAGTCTCATTGGGACTTGATCTGGGTTATCTCCAGTCAGTCGGTGTTATTGTTCTGGGTCCATATAGTACTGACCAACCTTCGACCCCAGTGATCTGATTGAGATGAAGAGTGAGCTGTGCAGGGCTTTCACACATGGCTCACACACATAGTGAAGCAGGGATTCCCCGTTTCAGAAGAGTAAATGGAACGAACAAACTGGGTGGATGTGACACCCCCACCCTGTCCCCAAGAGAGTGGAGACAGGAACAGTCATATTCTCACACAGAAAGGATGGTAAAAATTGTAACCCACAGAGAGAGAGGGGATAGGAAACGCAATGCTCCCTAACGACAGGGGACAGTATCTGTCTGTTCCCCACTTTCTTGTTGTGTTGTGAACTTGGGAAATTGATTTGGCTTATATTTTCTTAGTTGTATTTAGGTTTGATGAGTTAACTCAGTAACAAGGATTCCAATTGCATATTTCCTGTAGCAGCAGATCCATTGAAGATCACATTTTCATTTGGAGTTTGCCCAGGATTCTGTCCAGGCTGATACAGCATGATCTGCCAGTGCTGCTCCTATTGGGCTAAACCGTCACACACCAGGGAATCTGACGGGCACTTTCTCTTTGTGCTGGTAAAGGGAGAGATTTGGTTTTACTGCGATGGTGGCCAGAGAAATTAGTCAGTGGATGTAGTTCCAGCTGAGCAGAATGTTCTGATGTTCATGATGGGATTACTCTCAATAATTCCCACTTGCCTTTACCCTGACAGTAGAACAGGAAGTCACCACGCAGTGGTCTCCTGGCTCACACTGAGAAACCAAGTTGATGGTACAACTGCAGAGAGCAAGACAATGGCTTGGACTCACCGAACAACCAGAGGCTTCAGCCAACAACTGGGTCACAGGCAAATGGCGTGTTGTATAAACTCTCAGTATCTCAGGGAACATTCATTGACAAACAGAAATAAAAAATGGAACAGGATATTGTTTATGAAAATTGGCATTTCAAAAATAAAATCCAAACACATTATAGATAATCTCATTTCAAAGACTACAGCAGTTTCTTTGGAAACTGGACGATAATAAGATGAGAAATCAAACACCCATCCACTCCGTCACACGGTGTTGAAGACGCACTGCCCTCATCATAACAGGTTTGCAAGCATCTGAATAACAGGTAAGGGGAGAGAAGCATTGCAAACTGTATTATCACGAAGAAGATCGATTAAAACCTAGTACAATGATGTTAAATGCTCCCTGCCATAAACAACACTGATGTATTCACATCATTGGAATGTTAAATGATTTAAATCTCAAGAGGCATTGATGATTTTTTTTTCCAATTCCATGGCAAGGTAGCAGCAGCTGACATATGAACTCTAACAAAATGATAACAGGCACTGAATTCAGAGCTGGCTCCTGAGAGAGAATAAATCAACAGCAGAGATTAGATTAGATTAATTACAGTGTGGAAACAGGCCCTTCGGCCCAACAAGTTTACACTGACCCGCTGAAGCACAACCCACCCATACCCCTAACCTAACACCTGAGGCAATTTAGCATGGCCAATTCCCCTGACCTGCACATCTTTGGACTGTGGGAGGAAACTGGAGCACACCCACGCAGACACAGGGAGAATGTGCAAACTCCACACAATCAGTCACCTGAGGCGGGAATTGAACACCGGTCTCTCGTACTGTGAGGCAGCAGTACTAACCACTGTGCCACCGCGTTTTAGACAGGACACCTTGTCGCCAGTTAGTTACTGCAGCTTGAAAACTCCAGTACGGTCAGAAAGAGAAAAAGGACAATGTGCAGATTGTTGAACAGGCCCCGACACCTGGGCCTAAGGCAGGAGCCCAAGCTCCAACACATTGGCCTCACTTCACATCAACCTTCACACATTGTGGGGTCATGAACTCCGGCCATCAATCCCTCTGGCACCAGGACGGAGTGAGGGAAAAGGGACAATTGTAGAAGAGTCAATAGGGAGTAAAGCAAGATGGAGAGGGTGTTTTGGAAAGGGGTTAGAGGAGGAAATATACTTTGTGCCACTCAGTACAGACATTGTCTACATGTTTCACAGAATGAAAAAAACAGCACACTGTGAAGACAAACAAAAGTACTTTTCTTATCACAGGGGATATTTTTATATTACTGGTGCCCTCAGTACCCTACTTCTAAAGCTATACTGTCTCTCTATGGGTGTCTACAGATTGAGCCTGTTAGCTCCAAACAGGGCCCCAGTTTATTTTTGACTGATCAGGGACAATGAAGCAGCTGCCCTCTAGTGGCGAGAGAGCGCTTGCACGGCTGTTGAGGATTATGGGTAAAGTCCCCTTCCACTCGCGCCCACACAAACCAGCAGCCACTTCATCTGCTTTATTGCAAATCACAAGCTTTCAAGGCGCTGATCTTTCAACGGTGGAACTGGACACACGATCATACGAATTAGGGGCAGAGGAAGGAGATTCATCCTCTTGAGCCTGCTCCCCATGGCTGACCTGATTATTCCATATTCGTGCCTTACTCTGATAGCCATTGCTTTCAATAATCTATCTACTTCTTCACTCCAAGCATTCAGAGGATTCATTACTATGTTTGAAGAAAAGTTCCAAAGACCTATGACCTTATGCAAGAATTTTAAAAAACCTGCTTATCTTGGTCTTCTATGAGGGAACTTGTTTTAATTTGATATTCTCCCTGAAAAGGAAGCATTCTTTTCACATCCACGCTGTATTCTATTTCCATGTTGATATGGCATATGCTTTAATCAGCTGCTCTCCCATGAGAACACCTGCCTATCCTGCCCCCTTCAATGACTGATGTTCATAAATATCCAGGTCCTACTGCCCCTAAACTCACCCATACTTGTACCCTTTAGTTTGTTTTGTCTTTCCACGTTTTCCTTCCAAAATGAATCAGTGACATCTCTTTCCATTAAATTGTTTCTACAGCCATCTGGTCATTTCATTAACTTACCTACATCCTTTTTGAAGATCGACACTATCTTCTTCATCAGCCATATTACATCCAAGTTTGATACCATCAGCAAATTTTGAAATTATGCCTTGTACACTCAGGTTAACATAGATTTAAATATATTAAATATATTTTTAAAAAATGAACTATTTTATAAACTATTGTAATTTAAACCTCAAATTTATTGCCCATCTCTAGTTGCTCGGACTGTGTTCTGATCCAGATTATGGGGCTGTTAAGTTTGAATCGCGTCACTGTGGGACTGGAGTCACAGACCGGGTGATGACTGGGTTCCCTTGTCCAAACTACATTCATGAACATGACATTGAGTTTCATGGGTTTTTTTGTTCAGATCCCAGCGCCTTCCTTCCCCAGATATTACATGGCTCACCACCGCCCTCTCCAGGACAATTAGGGAAGGGCAACAAATGGCAGCCACTTTGGTGCCCGCCCATACCAGGAGAAATCAAAATAAATGAAATACTCTTCAAATGATCAAAGTGGTGAGGCTTGAATTCATCTCTTTGAAAAACTGGAGGCTCGGCTAGAAATAGAGCCATGACATGGGTGAACCTGGTTTGTCAGACTGAAAGGTGGAGTGTCCTTCGGATTAACACTGGGATCAGGTACAAAATGAATTACACTCAAAGAGCGATCAAACGGCTATCAAAGCGGGTTACCAAACTGGAAAGAGCAGCAATTTACCTGGGAGAATTCAACAAGTATCAGTGGGTGTAAGAGCATGAGGCAGGCAAGTGTCAGATATTGTTCAACACACCAGAAACCCAGTCACACAGAAAGGGAAGCTATTGGGATACAGCAGGGAAACGGGAATGACTGAATTTCTCCACTGAGAGCTGGAAGGGGTTTTCTCAATTGTAACTCCTCTGAGAATGATAAAGATTGAAGGGCCGTTTACATTATAAATAACACTGCAGCACGCAAGAAAGGATATCGAGTGACATATCTCCTTTAACTTGGAAACAATATCAGAAACAACGGTCAAAGTGATTTTGGATTGAATATTGAGAGTGAGGAGATGGAGGGGAGAGTGACCATGGCAGCTGTCCTGAAGAATGGTTAGGTCATGGCTAGAATATGGTGTACAGTTAGGGGCTGCTTTGAGGGACAATACATAATGGCTCAGGGACAGGGGATCAAGGGTCACAGGAAATGTGCAGGATAGCAAATGGAAAATGCCATGGAAAATGCAGGGTTACAGGGATAGAGTAGGGGAGGTGTGGGTCTGGGTGGGATGACCTTCAAAGGGTCAATACGAGCTTGCTGGGCTGTGTGGCCTGCTTCCACCTGTAGGGATTCCTCGATTCGATGATTCTGTGAAGGCCAGAACAGGATCTCAACATTGGAGGGAAGGTATTCTGAAGTTCAAAAATTCTTAAACAAATAAACACAGTGAATGTAGATTTACTATCGGTGCAGACAAACTGACAGGAAAAATGGCTTATTCTCTAGTCATATACCAGGTACAGAAAAGAGATCAGGAAAAATATTTTGATGCAGTCAATGGAACTTAATGATGAATGATGATAAACATAGTGCTCCATTCAAAAAAAGACAGAATTACTTTTTGGAATTTCAACAGCCCTGAAGCAAAAGAAGAAATCAGGATCAAATAGTCACTTGAGAATATAGTACTTGAGTGAGACAAAACCCTTCTTGTGCAACCATACCATTTTGCCTTGCTTTCTCTTCATGGATACTGCCTGACCCGCTGTGATCTCCAGTCTTTTGCAGTGCTATTTCTTACAAATTGTCTTGTTGTGTGCAAGACAAAAGTCTTTTTTTTCAGCGACACTTGAATTCCGATCAGTTTGGAGAGAAAGCAGGTCCATGGAATCATCTTTCCCTGCAGGGAGGGAGGGAGTGTGTGTGGAATCTCCCATGGGCAGGGTTCTCCTGGCTGCCACCACATCAGGAAGGCTGGAGCTTGATGATCGAGCTGAATGTACAGGGCTCACTCTCACAGTCCTCAGAGCCATGGAGCCTCTTGTGCTGGGAGGATCTGCTTGGTGTCAGGGCAGACAATGACATTGCAGTGGGATTGGAAATGGGACAACTCGACAATGGATGCTGCACAATGGCTGCACTGCCTCTTCCTCTCTGCCTGATCCCTCCCCAGACACAGCAGGAGCTGCATTAGGAGCATGTTCTAAAGGGCTACAACACACTGTAGCACTCCCGACCTGCAAAGAGAAGAACATTTCTACAAAGACTTTGCCAAGAACAGATATTCCCGCAACTTCATCCACAGATGCCTAACAGACAAACAACGCGATGGGGACATGCCACAACCTAACTCACTAGCCACGCTACCTTATATAAAAACATCACAAAACTGACAGCTAGACTTCACCAACCACTCATAAACTGCCCAAAAACTGACAGCCATACTCAGACAACTTACAAGAACAAAAGGCCCAATACCCACCGTGTGAAAGACAGATGTAATTTACAAGAATCCATGCAACGTTTGCACGAAACACCTCGGACACACAGGCAGACAACTAGCCATCCACATCCATGAGCACCAACGAGCCACTAAACCCCACGAACAGTTGTCCCCAGTAGCTATGCACACAGATGACAAGGACCACAAATTCGATTGGACCAACACTATGATCATAGGACAAGCTCAACAGAGGGCAGCCAGAGAATTTCTAGAGTCGTGACACTTATCCATTGGCTCCATCAATAAACACATTGACCTACACCCAGTATACTGACCACTGCAACGAACATCAGGAACCAGTAACTGGAAATAGCAGGAATGGAACCAAATAAATTCCAGAAGACACAGCACAACAGCGCTTCACAGGAAGCTGCAAAGCTCTGAAGATGTCACCTAGACAGAGGACAAAATGTCTCCAAATCAACTTCCCAGCTCGGCGAGCATACACACAACTACAGCAAAAGTGAGGCGTATTCCTGTCCTACAGTGCTCTCCAAATCCTTCCCTGCCATCTTCATAGTCATACCCTCCTGCCCCTTCCTACACATGGAATTGGACTGCCTGGACCTGAGGCTTATAAGTTCCTTCTGGAACAAAGTCTCCAGGTATCTCTGCACCTCCCTGATATGTCACCAATACTTTCAACTCAGCCTCCAATCCAAGCACCCTGTGTGGGGGTTGTTGTAGATTTATACATTCACTACAGATGTGTTTAATCTGAGTCACTTTAACTCAATAAAGAAATATAGATCCCACTTACAAATGAAAGATACCCATTCCTCTATTAATCAAATAATTGTCTTCAGTATTTGAATTAGTTTTCGTGCTTTCCATTTATTGACCTTTCCAAATGGAGGTGTCCCGAAGCAGTACCAGATGACATGAGTTTATAGACAGGCTGGGAGAGTCAGATGGGCTGATCAGTAACAAGTGGAATTCATTCAGATAAATGTGAGTCAGTGGACTGAGCTCTCCCTGACCATGTGAGCGAGGTGAGGGCAGAGTGACAGCAATTGACATCAAGGTCTCTTTGATGGTGTGTGGCATCAAGGAGCCCGAGCAATGCAACAGCTTTCCACCTGATATTCCAGGGAAAGGTTCAACATCTGGATCCCTCGGTGCAACTCCTGGGAGTTCTGTAATTCTGAAGGGACAAGTCGTCCTCCTCAGTTCAAACAAACAGCAGCAAGTCAGACACATACAGTGTCCAAACTGTTTGGGGGAACTGACCTGACCTCTCACCGCCCTTCTGCCATGCTCTGCTGGAAGATGGAGGGACTATTGGGGAACCCTTGTGTCAGACAGCTCCATCAATATTGTTGGTCTTTAAACGTGAAGGTGAACTTGTCCTGGTCCTCAGCCCTCCCTGACCCGATCTGGACCAGAACACGTTCAAAATGACCAACTGTGTAATGACTCACTGCCAGTTCGACAGCAATGAGCCAATCTGCTCTGAGCACTCCCTGAGTGAGCTCACTCCATTATGTTCAGAGACACTGCCATTGAGTGCCCAGCGAGCCCACCCTTACACTCCAGGGTTTTGATAGCCCTCCCATCACAGAGTCCCCCCATGAACCCCTTCAGTTCATTCTCCACTGGAAAGGGCTGGTCCCCGGGGTTTCGATGGATGGATGAGATATAACGGGGTCTACTCGATATGTTCCCTGTTCCCCACCCACACACATACGGACACAGGCTCTTCTCCATTCACCATACACCATCATGCACAGGTATTCAGGATGGGTACTGCCCCTTCAGAGCACCACCATGGTGGATGGGGGGTTATGGAGTGAAAGGTACCCTCCCCATTCTGGGTTTGGACCTTCCCCATCTACACTCTGAGTTCTGCTCACTCTCAGCATCATTCTTCAATCTTTCTGAACTCCAACATACCTTCCTTTTTTTCCCCATTTATTGGGGATGATTTTCTCAGGGCCCTGAATTCCTGCTGAAAGTGCCCCTTCTGTCCATAATGTGCCCTCCTGCTCCCGAGACCCCATTGCCCTCTCTATTCTCCCCCTCGTGTTCCGAGCCTTGAGGGTGGATGGTTTCACTTCGTACACCCTTTCCCTTAGGCTTCAGCTCGGACCATTTCCAAAGCACACACGAGACAGAGACTGAATCTTCTTCATCTTCATTCCCTTTTCCAACTTGACATTGACAGGAAAGAGACTGCAATTAACAGCCCAGACAGAGGAAGCTGCACAAATTCACAGCCACAATGGAGCTTGAGGGGAACACTTCTGGAGATTTTCTCAATAACCTGAGAATCCTGTCACTTTAACAATGACAGAACCTTAAATTGTAACTGGCGGCTGCACAGGAAGAAGATCTGGTTTAATGAAGCAGAGACATCTGGGGTTCACATTGTCTTTGTACAGCTGACAGTCTTCAGTATCTTTGAAAGGTTATGAATGGTATTACAAGTCAGCATCATCCCCAACAAACAGTCCCCCTGGACAGGGACAAAATAGGGTTAAATACAGAGTATCGCTCTTTCCATACTGTTCCCACCAAAGTCACCCAAGGACAGGGACAGGATAAGGTACAGAATAAAGCTGTCTCCACACTGTCCTCTTCAAACACTCCCAGGTCAGGGACAGCACGAAGCTGGGTACAGAGTGAAGCTCTCTCTACAGTGTCACAGTAAGCTGCCTTATCCCCTGAACCTCGGAAGTGACCCGAGGCCAGTTCTGACAATGACCTTTGTCCTGCCAGCTCAGCCCTGTTCTGTTTAAAGTTGTGTCTCCTCTGTGGACTGTCTCCAACAATCTACACACATTCTGATCTCCTGATGCACTTGCTGAGGGGAGAGGGGAGGGTCACGTGGGTGAGGGCACAGGAGAAGCGAGCGTTGGACTCCCAGTCAGACCCAGAGAGGGTCAGCAGGCTGCTGACACTGTAGGTGCTGTCCGAAGCTCGCAGGTAGTTGCTGGTCTGAACCCCGTCCGAAATGACTGCACCGTCCTTCTCCCATTGCACCTCCAGCTCATTGGGATAGAAGTGATTGGCAAGGCACACCAGGGTGGCAGTGCCTTTGGCATTGACCTGGTCCGGGGAGGGGGTCAGCAGGGTCAGCTTGGGCTGAGAGTTCTCACAGCCTGAAAGACAAGAGAAACAATTCTAATCCCTGCCATTTGAAGGGATTTCAACTCTTCGGACATTAACTGGCAAAAGCATCATTTTGAAGTTTTGCTTCCAATAACTAGTAAACCCAACAAAAGAATAGACATTTATTAAAATTCATTTTTAATGTTGGACATTGATGTCCCCCACCCAGAGTACAGTCTGTGCCCTCACAACCCTCAGTGCTTCCTCCAAGTGCTGTTCAACATGGAGGAGGGACTGATTCATCCGCCGAGGGAGGACAGTATGTGGTCATCAGCCAGAGGTTTCACAGAATCAGAGAACCATACAGCGTAGAAGAGGTCCCTCATCTGATCATGTCTGTCCCACCAAAGCAAAACCAAATCTACTCTCCATCCACTTTCCAGAACTGGGCCCCAAGCATTGAATGTTCGGATATTTCAGGTGATCATCCAGGTATTTTATAAAAGGTTGTGAGGTTTCCCACCTCAACTACCCTCCCAGGCAGTACATTCCAGACTTGCACATTCTGGGTAGAAAAGATTTCCCTCAACTCCTCTCTGAAGCTCCTGTCTTTCACATTGAATGTGCCCCAACTCATTATTGACCCTCCAACTAAGGGGACCAGCTACTTTCCAATCCCCCTGTCCATCCCCCACATAACCTTATACACCTCTGTCAGAGCCCCACTCAATCTTCTTTGTTCCAAAGAAAATAACCTGAGCCTCTCTTCACGTTTGAGATGGTCCATCCCAGGCGACTTCCTCTGCACCCCGTCCGCTGTAATGACATCCTTCCTATAGTGTGGTGATCCTGAACTGCACACAGTACTCCAGCTGTGGCCGAACCAGTTCTGCCCATCTCTAACACATCTTCCCTGATCTTATCATCTGTACCTGAAATGATAATGACTGCACCACCACCTCTGCTGGGTCTGTTCTGCTGATATGCCCAGGACATATGCAGGGATGGTGATGTTGGTGTCTCGGACAATGTCTGTAACGTCTGATTGTGTGAGTGTGACTGTGTCAGGCTGTTGCTTGAGTTGTCTGTGAGCTCTCCTGAATTTGGCACCAGCCCCCAGATGTTAGTAAGGAGGATGGAGCAGGGTACACAGGGCTGTGTTTGATGTTGTTTCCGGTGCCAAGATCGATGCCAGGTGTCCCATCAGGTTTCATTCTGTTTCTGAGTCTTCCCAGTGATTGTGAGAATGGAGGGTCTTGCTCAGCCATTACAGAAGGTGGTTAACAGTTAACCTCATTGCTGTGGGTCTGGAGTCACGTGTCGACCAGAGAAGGTAAGGACAGCAGATTTTCTTCCCTGAAGGATATCAGTCCTTTATCTCAATATCTCTTTCCCAAACCTCTGATCACTCACAGAACGGGAAAACTTCATCCGAGAACATTGGAGCAGACTTGGATCAACGCATTTCAGGAAGGAGTCACATTGGGTGTCCATGTCGAAGATTCTAGATTACATTTCAAACTTTGCTACCCAGCACTGGGCTGAGGTCAAGGTGAGGCTCTGACAGTGCTGCACTCCCTCAGTATTGACACATCAACAGTGCTGCACTCCCTCAGTATTGACACATCAACAGTGCTGCACTCCCTCAGTATGAACTGTCTGATAATTCAGCATTCCATCAGTACTGAACCCTCTGATAGTCCTGCATTCCCTCAGTGTCCCAGGGTCACGCAAGGTCACTGCTCCTCATGACCACATGACCGCTGGAGGAATTGTTCTGACAACGGGGTGGGGGGGAGGGTCAGGATCTGGAGACTGCAATCTCAAAGAAAGACTTGCATTTGTGTAGCGCCTGTCCCCACCTTAGGATGACTAATGCCTCTCACTTCTGATTGTACATAGCAAGATCCCAGCGTGCAGTCTGTTCATGAGCAGAGAATCAGGTTTTTATTGATGTTGATTGGGAGATAAATATTGACCAGAACACCATGGGGATCTGCCCTTCTCTTCTAATGGTGTCAGGGGTTCTTCTACTGCCTCCTGAGGGGGCAGACATCAGAACATCCCATCTGAAGACGGTCTCCCGGTACTGAAGCTCTGACAGTGCTGCATTCCCGCAGTATTGACACATCAACAGTGCTGCACTCCCTCAGTATGAACTGTCTGACAACTCAGCATTCCCTCAGTACTGAACCATCTGATAGTCCTGCACTCCCTTGGTACTGAACACTCTGATACTCCCGCACTCCCTCAGTAATTAACCATCTGATAGTCCTGCATTCCCTCAGTACTGACCCTTGGATAGTCCTGCATTCCCTCAGTACTGACCCTTGGATCACTGCGCTCTCAGCCTGGATAATTTGCTTCAGTGATAGAATCATGTAATGATGGAATCTGAACAATGTTGAAGCAGGCCATTCACACTAATGAGTTCACACCAATCCTCCGAAGAGCATCCCACCCAGATCCAAGCCACGAAACTATCCCTGTCACCCTGCATTTCCCAATGGCTCATCCATGCAGTCTGCAACATTCTGAGTCTGAGGGGAGAGTGCTCCCCACTGACACCAGGCTGACACCTCCCGGTCCAATAGCCTGCCTTGCTTCCCCATCCCAGCGCACACTTGGAGGAATGAGACCAACTGGGGAGGCTGGAGCTGTTTCCCAACCAGAGATAGTGCCTTCGGGAGAGGTGGGGAGCATCTCTGTTGTCTGTTGTCTTGAGATGGGGATGGGACATTGAGCAATTGCTGAACCCTTTCGGCAGAAAAGTTTGTAGGTCGATGGGTGAAAGTGGGAGGGGCACTAGAGTAACACCTTTGTTGCTGCTGAAACCCTTGCTGTCTGCTCAGTCACGTCTGCGAGACACACAAACACATCAGACACACAGGAGGCAGCTTTCTGTGGATGTTCTCCTGGGCCAGGCCTCATCAATCACGGAGCTATGGTCTGTAACAGTGTAAGCTGTACGGTCAAGAGGAGGGCACTGTGGAGTGTGGAATGTTTTATTCCCCCCCTCCCCCCCACCGACTCTATTTTGATGTCGTCCCTGCCCTCCCCTTCACTGTTTGATCACGCAGCATTGGCCTTTGATGTGAAGGGCTCTGCTTGTCACTGGCCACTCAGGTATTCCCTTTCTTCCACTAGGAGGAAAATGAATAAAGACTTATGTAGTTGTCATTTTTCACTGTGAATTACACCTGCACACACACAATATGGGTGGTGGGGAAAATTTATGCACCACCGCTGCAGTGTGGGTTTTATAGAAAAGAAAACAAAAATTAAAAACCTTTGCGGCCCTGAAAGCCGAGGTCTGCATCTCAGCTCAGAAAGATATCAGCTCATTCATCAAACCTGTTCCTGCCCCTCCATAGCCTAGCCGGTCTGCCTGTGCCTTTCCACCACGCCCAGGTTTTCCCTTGTGCCACAGCTCATTCTCCTGAGGGATAGCTGTACTCAGGCCCAGCACATGATCTTGTCCCCCTGTCAGACCCTCTTTGGGAAACTCAGGGCTCACCACTGTCCTCTCCAGGATTGGTAGGGAAGGGCAATAAATAGCAGACAGATCAATGCCCTCCCCATCCCACTCGAAATCAAAATAAATGATGTTCAATTCAAATTATCAAACTGGTGAAAGGTGGAGTGGATCAGCCCCGTGATTAACTTTCACCTGATAATTGCTGTGTTAAGTTCAAGGTGAAGCTGTGCTGTTCTCTGCTGAATTTAAACTAACTTTCATGGTTAGCTTTCTCTCCAACCTGATCCAAATTTGAGTGTTGCTGAAAATAAAAACATTTTATCGAAGTTTTTTTGTCTTGCATGCATAAGGACAATTTGCAAGAAATGCCACAGCGAAGGGAAACAATATTTTAACTGGTGTGTTCACAGTGACAACATCTCAACCTATCAGCACGTTCCTCTCACGCCATATAAACGTCACTTTTTCTCCTTCGATTGGTGTTTTTACAATTGTCGTGGTGAGAACAAAATAAAAATCTTCCACAAAACGGGCATTTTTCATTCCAATTCAAGATTCTCAAATGACTATTTGATCCTGATTGTCACTTTGGCTTCAAACATATACAGATTCCAAGAAATAATTCAGTATCCTTATGATTGGAGGTCTCAGTTTATCAGCACTCACTAAATTGCAATAACTGCGTCAAAATAATTTTCCTGATCTCCTTCCTGTCCCTGGTGTATGACAGGAGAATGTGTCATTTTGCCTTTCTGCTTGTCGGTATTGACAGTAAATCTACATTTACTATGTGTATTTCATTCAAATGTTTCGAATATCAGAATACCCTCCCTCCCCCCTCGAGATCCTGTTCTGGTAATTCCTTGTAACCTCGATCCCCTATCCCTGTTCCATTTTGCATTGCCCCTTGTGGAAGCCCCTAACTGTACACCATATCCCAGATGTGACCTAACCATTCTTCAGTACAGCAGTCCTGGCCACTCTCCCCTCCATCTCCTCACTCTCAATATTCATTCCAAAATTCCATTGGCATTCCCATGTCTTTTGTAGAAATGTTTCCCAATTTTAAGCATTTATGTCACTCAACATCCTTTCTACCCCGCTGCAGTAAGTTGTTTACACTATGAGCTACGCTTCATCCTTTATTGTGCTCAGTCATCATAACCAGGAAAGCTCCTTGCCAACTCTCAGGAGAGAAATTCAATTGATCTCATTGCCCTTCTCTATCCCAATAGCTTTACTGTATTTCTGGTGTATTCAACAACATCTACCTTATGCTCTTACACCCACTAATGGCTTTCTGTTGTCTCTTGAGTTCTTCCTGATAATTTGGTGGTTTTTTTGCAGTTTGGTGACACTGCTTTGGTAGCCATTTGTTAGATCTTTGAGTGTAATTTATTTTGTGTCTGATCCCAGTGCTATCCAGGGGGCACTCCACCTTGCAATCTGAAAAAGCAGGTTCTCCCACGTCATGGCCTAGGCTCCAGTCTTTCAAAGAGATGAATTCATGTCTCCCCCAAGGTTGATCATTTGAATTGTATCTCATTTATTTTGATTTCTCCTGGGATGGGGCAAGTGTTGATGTGTCTACTGTTTATTGCCCTTCTCTAATTATCGTGGAGAGGGCGCTGGTGAGCAATGTAATATTGAATTGAATTTATTGTCACGTGTACTAAGGCACAGTGAAAAGTTTTGTCTTGCGAGCAATACAGGCAGATCACAGAGTTAAATAGCATGGATAAAGAAATAACAGCAGCAAAAACAGAAACACAAGTTCAGGCTAAGAGTTTGTGAGTCCATTGAATATTCTAACAACAGCAGGGTAGAAACTGTTTCGAAACCGGCTGGTGGGTGGGTTCAGGCTTCTGTACCTTCTCCCCGATGGGAGAGGCTGTAGAAAAATATTGCCAGGGTGGGATGGACCTTTGAGAATGCTGGCAGCTTTTCCTTGACAGGGGGCCTGGGAGATGGATTCTATAGATGGGAGGTTGGCCTTTGTGATTGTCCGGGCCGAGTTCACCACTCTCTGTAATCATCTCTGATCTTGAAAGGTACAGTTGCCACACCAGGTAGTGATACATCCAGACAGAATGGTGCACCTATAAAAGTTGGTAAGGGTACTTGGCATCATGCCAAATTTCCTCAGCTGCCTGAAGAAAAAGAGATGTTGTTGGGCCTTTGTAACCAGTGCATCTACATGAAGAGTCCAAGAAAGCCTGCTGTGGATGACCGCTCCCAGGAGCTTGACATTGTCCACTCGTTCCACCTCTGTGCTGTTAATGTGTAGGTGGTAATGTGAGTAACATTCTGCCAAAAGTCAAAATGATTCCCTTGGTTTTGCCGGCATTGAGAGCTAGGTTGTTCTCAGTGTACCATTTTTCCAGGTCTTCTACCTCCTGTCTGTAATCTGTTTCATCACCATCTGAGATTTGACCGACTATGGTGGTGTCATCAGTGAATTAGTAAATGGCATTAGTCTAGTATTTGGGAACACAGTCATGGGTATTCAGTGAGTACAGTAGGGGGCTAAGTACGCACCCCTGGGGGGCTACAGTGTTGAGTATTAGTGAATATGAAATATTGTCCCTAATTTTCACTGACTGTGGCCTGTGGATCACGAAACTGAGGATTCAGTTGCAGACAGTGGAGCTCAGTCCGAGATCACTAAGTTTAGTAATCAGCCTCTGTGAGAATAATAGTGTTGAGTCCTACTTATTGTTGTAGTCAATGAGTAGGACTCTTTCTTAACTGTTCTTGGTGTCAGGATGTTCTAGGAAGGAGTGAAGGGCAAGCGATATGGCATCTGACGTGAATCTGTTGGTCCAATAGGCAAATTGGATTGGGTCAAGAGTAGTGGGGAGGCTGGAGTTAGTTAATGCCATGACCCCTTTCAAAGCACTTCATGACCAGTGAAGTTAGGGCCACTAGGCAGTAGTCGTTGAGACATGCTGCATGAGCCTTCTTAGGCACAGGGATGATGTTGGCCCTCTTGAAACAGGCAGGGACAGTGACATGCTGCAGGGACAGCTTGAAGATGTCTGAGAAGACCTCTGTCAGTTGATCTGCACATGCTCTGAATGCACAGCCTGGTACTCCGTCTGGTCCCATTGCTTTCCTTGGATTCACACGGAGGAAAAATGATCTGACCTCTGATGCAGTGACTGTTGGGATAGGTTTGTCAGGACTTGTGTTACCTCTCTGCCGAAATTCTGCTCAAAGTCAGCATAGAAGGCGTTGAGATGATCTGGGAAGAATGTATCATTGTCTGCTATCGAAAGGGAAGCTAAAAGATAGGTGAGAAAAATAAATTGTGAATAGTGGTTAGTTAATTATTCTCGGTTATACTTTAAGAAATAAATTTGTTAATTATTATTTTAAATAGTTCTTGGCCACTCGATTTTAACTGTTACAACATTGAGTAAACCCTCCTGCTTAATTTAAAAGCAGCAACACAGAAATGATTTATTCCTGTACAGCCAGAGCCCACAAATGAATGTACAAACAAACAGATAGATCTGGACTAACAGTGACCCTGAGGGGAGGTGACAGATGGATACAAAGGGGATGCTTCCTCTCGTGGGGGTATCCAGAAGCAGGTCCCATGAATGCATAACAATTAAAAACTCCCCACGAAACACATGTCTAGTACAGTCAGATAACTTGAACATTTATAATTAGACACACGTGTCAGCAAGTTGACAGGAGCAGCAAAAACTCTCTGCCTTGTCCTGTCCAGATTTGTTCACAGTTGAGGACATGGTTGGAGATACAGCAGGCGGTGAGTTAGGGGGAATTGGATCTTGTGAAGGTAAGAGTCGACTGGTGAGTAGCCTCTGATGATCCACCTACATCCCACTCCGATATTTATCTTTGTACTGTCTTTGTATAGGATTACTTGTTGTATGTTTGGGAGATCTCAAGGTTTTTACAGCACGGAAGGAGGAATTTTGGCCCATTATGTCCACACCAATTACCACGCATGTTTCAATCCTGTTTCCCAGCACTTGGCCCTTAGTCTTTTATGTGAAGGGGTTTCAAGAACTCAGCTAAATGTTTCTGGAAGAAATTGAGGGTTCCTGCCTCAACAGCCTCCTGTTTGTGGGAATCTATTCACAATGAGCTAAATACTCAGCAATCAATGTCTTCTATTCACTCATGGGGTGTGGGCATCCCTGGCTGTGCCAGCATCTATTGCCCATCCCCAGTTGCAGCTCAACCACATTCTCCAGGAGGACAGCGAGGGATGGGCAATGAATGCTGGCCCAGCCAGTGATGCCCATAACCCATGAGTATGTACCAGAAACACAGGCCCTGGGCCCCTCTCCCAGTGATACCAGTGTGCAGAGGACAGCATCACTGGAGTGTAACCCATTAACTAGCCTAGCAGCACACCCACGTGGAGCTGGAGGAGAAGAGTCCCAGTCTGCAGGGAGAGTCAGCGAGGATGTGTCTCTCTCATCCTCTGCCCTAAACTATATTGTTTTAGAGTCATTTCAAACCATAGGTGACCCTCACGTACCCTCAATCTGAGCTCAATCAAAAAAAAATTGTTGTTAACTGTGGCAACAAGATCTCACAAAGTGAACCCCAGCTCGACATAAAGTCGTTTCTCACAATTGAATCTAATTTTGCCAATTGTTTGTTTGTATTTTATATCATGGGAAATGTTGTATTTTACAATCAGTACCTTCCTGTCATTTTCGTTGCCAGCAGTCATTGTTTGGGAATCTCATTGGTTTAATCTGGTGAGTGAGTCAATTTTAAACGCACACTGCGCCCTCCACCCCACTCTTGTTCTTGAGGAAGTTAGTGGTCATATCTTGGGGACAGTCCATATCTCAGGACAGAAGGTGTTGGATGTACTAGAATGTCTGAAGGTGGATAAATCTCCTGGTCCTGACCAGATATATCCAAGAACACCGCAAGAGGTGACAGAAGAAACTGTGGGGGCTCTGGCTAATATTTTTTCAGCATCTTTAGCCATGGGTAAGGTCCTGGAAGACTGGAGTATAGCAAATGTTTGCCATTATTCAAGAAGGGCTGCAACGGAACACCTGAGAACTAGATACCAGTCAGCTTAACATGGGTGGTGGGAAATTTACTTGAGAAGATTCTGACATAAGATATCGATGCATTTCGAAAGACAGAAATTGATTAGGTGTATTCAGCATATCTTTGAGACTGGGAGATCAAGCCTCACAAATTTGTCAGAGTTCTTTGATGAAGTGACCCGGAAGGTTGATGAGGGCAGGGCAGTGGACATGGTCTAGATGGATTTCAGTTAGGCCTTTGGTAAGGTTCCACATGGTACGCTGCTTTGGGAGAATAGTTTGCATGGAATCGAAGGACACAAAATTGGTTTGATGGTAAGAAGCAAAGAATAATATTAGGAGGATGCTTGTCAGACTCAAGGCCTGTGATTAATGGAGTGCCTCATGGGTTGGTGCTGGGCCCATTACTGTTTGTTAACTATATCAATGATTTGGGTGAGAATGTACAAGGCATGATTAGCAAGTTTGATGATGACATTAAAATAGGTGGTAATCGTGGACAGTGAGGAAGATTATCAGAAAGTGCAGCAGGACCTTGATCAGCTGGGGAAGTGGGCCGAGAAATGTCAAATGGTATTTAATATAGATAAGTGTGAGGTCTTGCATTTTGGAAAGTCAAATCAAGGTAGGAGTTTCATGGTAAATGGGAGGGCCTTAAGGAATGTAGTGGATCAGGGGGATCTTGGAATTCAGTTTTCCACTTCTCTGAAGGTGGAGTCACAGGTAGACAGGGCAATGAAGAAGGCTTTTGGCACACAGGCCTTCATTGACTATAGAAGTTGGGAAATTATGTTGTACTCATACGGGATGTTGGTGACGCCGCACTTGGAGTGTTATGTTCAGTTTTGGTCGTCGTGTTATAGGAAGGATGTTATGAAACTGTAACGAATGCCAAAGAAAATAACAAGGATTTTGCCTGGACTGAATGCTCTGAGTTATAGAGAGAGGTTGAACAAGCTTGGATGTTTTTCTTTCGAGCGCAGGAGACTGAAGAGGAACCTTATAGAGGTGAATAAGATTATGAGAGGCACGGATGGGGTGAATGGACATGGTCTTTTTCAGCAGGGTTGGGGAATCAAGGATGAGAGGGCATCAGTTTAATGTTGGAGCGGAAAAAATAAAAGGGAATGGGGGTAACCTTTTTGCACAGAGGGTGGTAGCATATGGAATGAGCTGCCAGCGGAAGTGGTTGAGGTGGGTACATTAACAAAATTTAAAAGATGTTTGGACAAATACATAGATGGGAAAGGATTAGAATGATATGGGCCATGTACAGGGAAATGGGTTAGCATGGATGGGTATTTGGGTTAGCATGGAGCGGTTTGGGCCAAGGGGCCTGTCTCTATGACTCTATGACACTCTGGACTGAGAACTGCTCTTCAGAGTTTATGATGTTTTGCACAAGTCAGTTCCCATGATTCACTGTTGCAGTCTGCTTGTCCTGTCTTACACACAAAATGCTCTGTCTGGATCTTTACACAGGTCTGTCCAATATTCTTCCCTTTCAGTCTTTATAAACCGATGTGTGTGGATGTGACAGAGGAACAGCTAAAGGACTCGATTTGCACAGTGCACAAAGAACGAATTATCTATTTTTTTTCTTTAATTTTCAAACAGGTTTGATATTGAATGTAGTTAAAAATTGGCAAAATTTTATACTTAACTTGCAGCAGCCTGTTGTCCCAGTGAACAGGTTCCTTTTGTTGGTGTGTTTATCTTTCATGTCCAGCTGCCCCATGTTGTTCACCCTGGAGTAGGCATCTCTTGGAGGCAGCTTACATTTGTAACAATTGTATTTTCAACAATAAACCAACTCCCTTTGTTGGTTTGGCTGTGTTTTGGGATTGCTCCATAGTGCTGACCCTTCAACTAGATATAAAGGAAGATCTCAATTCTTTCTCATTCACTTCAAACCATTCGATTGGTGTCAACATGACCACATTCTGTACAGAAGTTAGGCTATACTCTGTCCTGTAAATCTCAGTTATAGACACACCAATCACAGCATCCCATTAATCCAGGTTTAACTGGAATATGAGAATGGGGACCAGGAAATGATCCCAATTTGTCCTGACAGAGCAAACCCATCTCCATTCTCTTCATCAAATCAAATCAAATCTGAAATCGCCAACTCAGTTTCACACTGAAATCAAACTCAAGGAAGGATGGCATACTGCAAAGCTGACACACACACCTACAGACAGGACTGGGTAGCAGTCACACCCACACTCAGGGACACACACCTTCAGACAGTACTGGGCAACAGTCACACCCACACTCAGAGACACACACCTACAGACAGTACTGGGTAACAGTCACAACTCCAATCAGAGACACACACCTACAGGCAGTACTGGGTAACAGTCACATCTCCAATCAGAGACACACACCTACAGACAGTACTGGGTAACAGTCACACCCACACTCAGAGACACACATTTACAGACAGTACTGGGTAGCAGTCACACCCACACTCAGGGACACACACCTACAGGCAGTACTGGGAAACAGTCACACCCACACTCAGAGACACACATTTACAGACAGTACTGGGTAACAGTCACACCCACACTCAGAGACATGCACGGACAGACACTACTGGGTAACAGTCTCACACCCACGCTCAGAGGCGCACACCTAGACACAGTTATAGGGAACAGTCACAACCACACTCAGAGACACACACCTAGAGACAGTACTGGATAACAGTCACACACACATTCAGAGACACACACCTGCAGACAGTACTGGGTAACAGTCACATCCACAGTGACAGACAGCATTGGGTAACAGTCACACCTACTCAGGATCATGCATGCTATGAGATCCTAACTGATCCTCTCTCTGAGCTAAGACCTCACTCTGTCCAGTTTTGAGCTGTCACTGTGAGCAATATGCAAAGGTGGGAGAAATGCATGTAATGATGAAGCCTCCAGTGTCTGTGATTGGCCACAGCTCTTTTCAAACATTAACCAGCAACGGCAGAGAGGGCACAGTGTGATCCCACCAGCTGGGTCTTGACCAACACAGTGAAGAGGGAATGCCTCAGATTGTAATGATTGAGCCCCAGCAGCTTTCAGTTTCTGTTCTGTTTGGAATGAGGTAAACTTGACAGATTCCAGATCGAAGGGATCATTTGGAAATTATTGGATCTTCAGCTGATGTGTCAGATTGACAGGCCAAACAGCCATCAGGACAAGCACGTGCTGAAATGCAGTCAATCAGCTGAGTGGGTGAGAGTCACTTCCAAAGCCAGACAGGGACTGAACTTTCTTCATCTTTATTATCTTTACCAGATTAACATTGACGGAAAACAGTCTGCAATTAACAGCCCAGACAGAGGATGCTGCACAAATTCACAGCCACAACAGATCTTGAGGAAAACACTTGTGGAGATTTTCTCAATAACATGAGACTCCTGTCCCTTTAAACAGTGACAAACCTTAAATTGGAACTGCTGGCTGAACAGGAAGGAGATCTGGTTTACTGAAGCAGAGACTTCTGAGGTTCACATTGTTTTGTACAACTGACAGTCTTCAGCATCTTCAAAAGTTTTTACTTGGCATCGCAAGTCATCACTGTCCCCATTAAACACTCCCTGAATAAGGACAACAGGCTGTAGATAGAGAGTAAAACTTTCTCTTCACTGTCCCATTGACATATCTTCACCCTGAACCTCAGAAGTGTCTCTGAGCCCGTCCTAAGAAGGAAGAGAGTTGACATTCAGTGCAGACAATGACCTTTGTCCTGCCAGCTCAGCCCTGTTCTGTTTAAAGTTGTGTCTCCTCTGTGGACTGTCTCTAACACTCTACACACATTCTGATCTCCTGATGCTCTTGCTGTGGGGAGAGGGGAGGGTCACGCGGGTGAGGGCACAGGAGAAGCGAGCGTTGGACTCCCAGTCAGACCCAGAGAGGGTCAGCAGGCTGCTGACACTGCAGGTGCTGTCCGAAGCTCGCAGGTAGTTGCTGTTCTGAACCCCGTCCGAAATGACTACACCGTCCTTCTTCCACTGCACCTCCAGCTCATCGGGATAGAAGTGATTGGCAAGGCACACCAGGGTGGCAGTACCCTTGGCATTGACCTGCTCCGGGGAGGGGGGCAGCAGGGTCAGCTTGGGCTGAGAGTTGTCACGGCCTGAAAGACAAGAGAAACAATCGAAGGGATTTCATCTTTCCAAAGATAAACTGGTCAAACAATCCGTTTGAACATTTGTCGCCAACACAGAACAAACCCAACAAACAAATGGTTGATTATTGAAATTCCTTTTTGATGGTAGATATTTCAGTCCCCCACCCAGAGTACAGTCTGTGCCCTCACCACCCTCAGTGCTTCATCCAAGTGCTGTTCTCATTGATCAGCCGATGGAGAGCAGTACATGGGAATCAATAGGAGGCTTCATAGAATCATACAATACAGTCTGGGTGCTGAGCCAAGTCCGTTTTTAAGGTTGTGAAGTTGCCCAGATCAACTACCCTCCCAGGCAGTGCATTTCAGACCCCAACCTCTGGGTGAAAAAGCTCCTCCTCAAATCCCCTCTGAAGCTCCTGTCTTTCACATTGAAATTATGCTATTGACCCTCCGATGAAGGGGGACACATGCTTTCCATTCCTCATAGAATGCCTACAGTGGAGAACAGGCCATTCGGTCTACAAGTCTATACCAACCCTCCAAAGAGCAACCACCCAGACCAATTCCCCTACCCTATTACTCCACATTTACCCCTGACTAATGCACCTAACCTACACAGCCCTGAGCACATTGGATAGATAAGTATGGTCAATTCACCTAACCTGCACATCTTTGGATTGTGGGAGGAAACTGGAACACCTGTAGGAAACCCACGCAGATACATGGAGAATGTACAAACTCCACACAGACAGACGCCCGAGGCTGGAATCAAACCTGGGTCCCTGGTGCTGTGAGGCAGCAGTGCTAACCACTGAGTCACCGTGCCACCCTGTCCATGTCCCTTACTATCTGAGACACCTCTATCAGGGACCCCCTCAACCTTCTCTACTACAAAGAAAACAACCCGAGCTTATCCAGCCTCTCCGCACACCTGAAATGCTCCATCCCAGGTAATATCCTGGTGAATTTCCTCTCTACCCCCTCCAGTACAATCACATCCTTCCCATAGTGTGGTGACCAAAGCGGCACACATTACTCCAGCTGAGGCCCAGCCAAAGTTCTGTACAGCTCTAACACATCTTTCCTAGTTTTATAATCCAGGCCTGGAATGATAAAGACTGCACATGTATGCTGGGTCGGTCTTGCTGGTTGTACAGGGAGGGTGAAGCTGGTATCTGGGACATTGTCTGTAAGGTCCGATTTTGTGAGTATCACTGTTTCAGCCTGTTGCTTGACAAATCCTTGACAGCTCTCCTGAATTTGGCGTGAACCCCCAGATGTTGGTAAAGAGATTGGAGCAGGGTAGACATGGCTGTGTTTGTTGTTGTTTCCGGTGCCAAGGTCGACGTCAGGTTGTCCATCAGGTTTTATTCCTTTTTTGAGACTTCCCAGCGATTGTTACAATGAAGGGCCTTGCCCAGCCATTTCAGAGGGTAGTTAAGAGTCAACCTTATTGCTGTGGGTCTGGAGTCACATGTAGGTCAGACTGGGGAAGGACTGCAGATGTGCTTGTCCCAAGATTTCAGTCCTTTGTCTCAATATCTCTTTAACAAACCTACGATCATCCAAATATCGGGAGAACTTCATTCAAGAACATTGGAGCAGACTTGGATCAATCCACTTCAGGATAGAGTCACATTGGTTGTGTGTGTAGAAGGTTATAGATTACATTTCAAACCTTGCTGCACACCACTGGGCTGAGGACAAGGGTGAGGCTGTAAAGAGTCTCAGTGTCCTGGGTTCAGCCAGGGTCACTGCTCCTAATGACCCTATGACCTCTGGAAGGTGAGAGCACACAGACAATGGGTGAGGGTCAGGAATACGATGCTCCAACCTCAAAGAAAGATTTGCATTTGTGTAGTACCTTTTGCCCACATTAGGATGACTCTTGCGCCTCTCTTGCATTTGTGCAAGATCCCAGAGAGCAAAACAGGAGTGAGCAGAGAATCAGATTTTTAGTGACATTGATTGGGGGATAAATATTGATGAGGACACTAGAGGGATCTACCCCACTCTTTGTCTCATCATGTGATTGGATCTTTTGCAGCCCCTTGAGAGGGCAGACATCAGATCATCACATCTGAAAGACCATTCATCTGACAGTGCAACACTCTCACAGCCCTGAAGCTCTGACATTGTAACACTCCCTTAGCGCTGACCCCCCAACAGTGTGGCACCCCCTCAATACTGCACTGCACTCTCAGCCTGAATGATGGGCTCAAGTCATAGTCATAGAGATGTACAGCATGGAAACAGACCCTTCGGTCCAACTCGTCCATGTCGACTACGTATCCAACCCAATCTAGTCCAACCTGCCAGCACCCGGCCTATATTCCTCCAAACCCTTCCTATTCATATACCCATCCAGATGCCTTTTAAATGTTGCAATTGTACCAGCCTCCACCACTTCCTCTGGCAGGTCATTCCATATACTTACCACCCTCTGCATGAAACGTTGCCCCTGAGGTCTCTTTTATATATTTCCCCTCTCACCCCAAACCTATGCCCTCTAGTTCTGGGCTCACCGACGCCGGGGAAAAGACTTTGTCTATTTACCCTATGCTGCCCCTCATGATCTTGTAAACCTCTATAAGGTCATCCCTCAGCCTCCGACGCTCCAGGGAAAACAGCCCCAGCCTATTCAACCTCTCCCTTTAGTTCAAATCCTCCAACCCTGGCAACATCCTTGTAAATTTCTTCTGAACCCTTTCAAGTTTCACAACATCTTTCTGATAGGAAGGAGACCAGAATTGCACGCAATATTCCAACAGCGGCCTAACCAATGGACAGTACAGCCGCAGTCTCTGGAGTGTGACATGAAGCCACAACATTGTGAGTCTGATGGGAGAGCGCTCCTCACTGAGGCCCGTCTGACATCTTCCAGTCCAATATTCGGCCATGCTCCCCACCTCCCACCTCACACTTGGTGGAATGAGTCCACTTGGGGAGGCTCGAGATGTTTCCCAGCCAGAGATAGTGCCTTCAGGAGAGAGATGGAGAGCAGATTATTGTGGAGGTGGGGAGGGGGAGGGGGTGTTGGTGGGGTCTATTGTCTTGAGGTGGAGTGTGGGACATTGAAGCAGGTGCGGAGCCCTTTCCCCAAAAGGAGTTGGTAAGTCGATGGGTGAAAGTGGGAGGGGCACTAGAGTAACATCTTTGTTGCTGTTGAAACCCTTGCTGCCTGCTCAGTCACATCTGAGAGACACACAGACACATCAGACACACAGGAGGCAGCTTTCTGTGGATATTCTCCTGGGGCAGCTCTCATCAACACGGAGATTGTGGGAGCTCCCAGTTCATCCAAACAAAAGAAAGACTTATATTTCTATCGAGTATTTCATATGTCAGCCTCTCCCAAAGATATTTATAGTCAGTGAGGGACTTCTCTGAAAACCAGTCACTGTTGTAATGTCAGGAATGTAGCAGCAAGTTCGCACACAGCAATATCCCACAATCAGCAATGAGATCAACGAGCAAGTTAGTGATGTTGCTCCGGGGATAAATATCAGCCTGAACTCAACCCAAACAGATAGCTACTGAGCGTTTCCCCGGGAACACTGAAAGTACTAGATTGTGAACCCTGATGAACATCATTGTCATTAGACCTTTGCCGAAAGATAACCAGGAGTTTGCATCTTGTTCCATGTGGGAACTTCACAATGCTTCCCAGCTCCTGGAATACCATAGAATCCTTACAGAGTCGAAATAGGCCATTGGTCCAACTAGTCCACACCGACCATCCGAAGAGTAACCCACCCAGATGCATACCAACCCTATTACTCTACATTTCCCCAGACTAATGCAACTAACCAACACACCCCTGAATATTATGGACAATTTAACATGATCAATTCACATAACCTGCACTTCATTGGAATGTGGGAGGACACAGGAGCACCTGGAGAAAACCCTTGTCAACACGAGGAGAGTGTACAAACTCCACAAAGACAGTCACCTGAGGCTGGAATCGAACGCTGGTCCCTGACGCTGTGAGTGTAGAAAGTGTGGTCAGTGACATCATTTGAAGCTCCAGGTTTCGGAGCTTGAGCAGCAGCTGGTGTCAGTGTGGAGCGTCCCTGAGGCTGAGAGCTCCGTGGAGAGCACATTTCTAGATGTGGTCACTCTGCAGCTTCAGAGTATGCAGGGAGAGAGGGAATGGGGGAGCAGCAGACAGTCCAAAAGGATTTGGCAGCTAGTACAGGAATCCCCGAGTGCATCGCACTCTCCAACCGGGATTCAGTTCAGAATCCTGATGAGAATGATGGTTCATCTGGGGAGTGCAGCCAGAGCCAAGTCCATGGCATCGCGGGGTGGAGGGAGGTGGGGGAGGTGCTTAGCTGTACAGGGGGCACAAGGAAGACTGCAAGAGCAATAGTTAGAGGAGATTCGAGAATGAGGGCAATCGATAGGTGTTTCTGCATCTGTAGATGGGAATCCAGGATGGTGTGTTGTCTCCATGGTGCCAGGGTCAAGGATATCACTGAGCAGCTGCAGAGCACCCTGAGGGGAGAGGGGGAGCAATCAACAGTTGTGATCCACATTGGTCCCAGTGATAGAGGCAGAAAAGGGATGTGGTCCTGGAGTCAGGGAGCTTAGGATGGAATTAGCAGTAGGAGCTCAAAAGTAGGAATCTCTGGAATACTCACTGTGCCCGACAGAAGTGGGAATAGAAAGAGAAGGAGAAGACAGGTGAATGTAGGGCTGGAAAGAGGATCCAAGAGGGAGGACCTCAGGTTTTTGGGACTGGCCCCGGGGGGAAATGGGACCTGTACAGACCAGACGGGTGCTCCTGAACAGAGCTGGGACGGAGTTCTTTGTGGAGTGATTCGCTGGTGCTGTGAGAGAGGGTTGAAACTAACTTGGCAGGGCTGTGGGACCGAGGAGGAGATAGCAGAGAGGAACACCAAGGTCCACAGAATCCTGAGAGAGATAGACAGCAGCAGAATGTGGAATTGGAATTTATTCGTCAGGGTTAGAGTGAGGGTGAGAGTAATAAAGTCTAAATCACGGTCACTGTGCATGTATGGAACTTCACAGAGTGGGGACTAAGACTGGGGAGTTACAGAAATAGATTGCTATGTGGGAATCTGATGTAGTGACTCTGACAGAGACTGGGCTCAAAGAAGGGCAAGACTGTGTCTTAATTCCTGGATATTAGATTTTCCATAAAGATTGGAAAAGGGCTGGGGGGGGTGGGGAGGAATTGGTTGAAGAGACCACTGCAGAGCTGGAGAAAGAGGATGTCTCAGAGGGGTCAAGGACAGAGTTAATTTGGTCGCAATAAGGAACAAAAAAAGGTGCAGTCAGATTGTTCAGTGCAGTCTTTAGGTCACCGACCAGTGGGAAGGATGGAGAGGCACATATCTGAATGGTAGACAGATGGTAGACAGGATTATATCATTAAATCACATGGGATTCAGGAAGAGCTAGTGAACTGGATATAAAATTGGCTTGACAATAGGAGACAGAGAGTGGTGGTAAAGGATTGTTATTCAGATCGGAACTCTGTGACCAAGCAATGTTCTACAAGAATCTGTTCAGGGTCCACTGTTGTTTGTCATTTATATAAATGATTTGGATGAAAATAAAAGAGGTATGGGCCATAAGATTGCAGATGACATCAAAATTGGTGCCACAGTGGACAGTGAAGAAGCTACCTGAGAATGCTTGATCAACTGGGCCAGTGGACCAAGGAATGGCAGGGTGGTGAAGCAGGCAATGAGCACGCTTGCCTTAATCGGTCAGAACATTGAGTACAGGAGTAGGGACATCATACCAAAGCTGTACACGACATTGGGAGGGCCATATCTGGAGTGCTGCATACAATTCTGTTGCCTTGCGACAGGAACTATATTATCAAACTGGAAAAAGGATGTTACCGAAACTGGAAAGTTTGAGTCAGAAGGAGGGGCTGGTTAGGCTGGGACTTGTTTCTCTGAAGCGTAAGGGGCCGAGGGGTGATCCTTCAGTAGTTTATAAAATCATGAGGGGCAGAGATAAGGTGAATTGTGAAGGTCTTTTCCATGGGACAGGGAAGTCCAAAACTGGAAGGCATAGGTTTAAGGTGAGAGGGGAAAGATTGAAAAGGATCTGAGAGGCAGCATTTTCGTACAGATAGTGCTGCAAGTATGAACCGAGCTGCCAGAGCAACTGGTCGAGGTCAGTACATTTACAACATTTAAAATACATTTGGACAGGAACATGAATAGGAAAGGTTATGAAGGATATGGCCAAATCAGACTAGGGAGCATAGATTAGGTTAATTAATCAGGAAGGATGTTAATATTTCGCAGAGAGCACAAAGAATATACTCAAGGAAGGTTTGGGGATGAGGTACATTCGTGATGAAGAGAGACTGGAGAAGCTGGGACTGTCTTACTTGGAGAAGAGAAGGCTGAGGGAGATTTGATTGAGGAATTCAACATCAGGAGGGGTCTGGACAAAGTAAATAGGGAGAAAATATAATATTGCTTGCAATTCTGGTCTCCTTCTGATCAGAAGGATGTTATAAAACTTGAAAGGATTCAGAAAAGATCTACACGGATGTGACCGGGGTTAGAGGATTTGAGCTCGAGGGAGAGGCTGAATAGGCCGGTGCTGTTTTCACTGGAGCGTCGTAGGCTGAGGTGGGGGGGGGACATTATAGAGGTTTATAAAATCATGAGGGGCATGGGTAAGGTAAATAGACAAGGTCTTTTCCCTGGGGTGGAGGAGGGAGTCCAGAACTAGACAGCATCGGTTTAGGGTGAGAGGGGAAAGATATAAAAGAGACCTAAGGGGCAACCTTTTCATACAGAGGGTAGTGCATATATGGGATGAGCTACCAGAGGAAGTGGTGGAGGCTGGAACAATCCCAGTATTTAAAAGGTATCTGGATGGATATATGAATAGGAAGGGTTTAGAGGGATATATGGTGAGGTCCTGATGAAGGGCTTTTGCCTGAAATGTCGATTTTCCTGCTCCTCGGATGCTGCCTGGCCTGCTGTGCTTTTCCAGCACCACTCTAATCTAGACTGATTTCTTGCATCTGCAGTTCTCACTTTTTTTTTAAAGACAGATATGGGCCAAGTATTGGCAAGTGGGACTAGATTAGGTGGGATATCTGGTCAGCATGGACGAGTTGGACCAAAGTGTCTGTTTCCATGCAGCACATCTACGTGACTCTATGACTCTAAAATGTGTCCACTCGTTAAAGGATTGAGAGCAAGAGACCACAGCTTGAAGTTAGTTGGTAAAAGAAGCAAAAGTGAGATAGGGAAGAGCATTTTCAGCCAGTGAGTGGTTAGAGTGTGGAATGCACTGCCTGAGAGTGTGGTGGAGGCAGCTTCAATTGAAACATTCCAAAGGGAATGAGACTGTTATTTGAAAAGGAACAATGTGTAGAGTGACAAGGAGAAAGCAGGAGAATGACACTCAGTGAATTGCTCATTCAGAGAGCTGGTCTAGACAGCATGGGTGGAATGGCCTCCTTGTGCACTGAAACAATTCTGTGATTGTGTGATTGAGCAGAGTTAAATCTGGGGGAGGTGGGAGCTCGGTGTCTCACTGTGCTGCTGCTGCTGTTGCTGCTGCTGCTGCTGCTGAGGTCAGTGAGATCAGAGACTGGGACAGGGAGGCAGAGCTCACATCAAACTCTGCCCGTGTCTGTCACACTGAGACTGGCAGGAGGCTACTCACTGATTTCACTCCATGCTGCAGGAATGGGACCACAGGATGCAAATGGACAGAGCTCCTCCACACGGTGAGTAAAACTGACTGACTTATATCTTGCTGCTTAAAGGGGGCAATGGAACTAAAGAAATACAGCTAGACACCCTGTTAGACAGTGCTCCTCAATCAACCATTTCATTCACTGCAGCTCCCGACTAACACCTTCAACAATTCAGCAACTGTATTTTAGAAAGTGTATTTCAGTATTAACAGGGTTAATAACAGAGGATTGAGGTTTACTTACTCAGTCGGAGCTTGGCTCCTTTACCGAACGTAAGCCACAGTGAGAGCCCCCAGTGCAGAGGCTGAACAAAAACCTCAGCCCTCTGCTTATCTCCGTCACTCTCACCCTCTCCCTGTCTCTCTCTCTCTCTTTCTTACTCTCACCTATTCATGTCTGTCTTTCTCTCTCTCTCTCTAGTTGTCTTATTCTGATTCTGTTTTTCTCTCTCTGTCTCTGTCTGTGTCTATGTATCTCTCTCTCTCTCTCTCTGGGTTGTGTGCAGCTGGGCTCAGACAGTTTGTGAACTTTATTTTTTGATGTTAAATCTTGCAGCTGCCCTTCACATGTGGCCATGGAGGGCAAGAGGGAAACTTAAGGCCTTCAGTGAGCGGTGGACACCACAGGGACTGGAGTGTGTAGTGGACAGTAATGAATGCAGCATGGGGTAATTTGTTTAATTTCATTTACATATAACTGTAGCAATGGTGCTGTGCATGTTGATGTATTTGTACGGCTCTATATCACTGTGCAGAGGGTTGCTATTATGTTGCATACAGTAATAGTCAGCGACATCCTCATTCTGAACGTTGCTGATTTTCAGGGTGAAACTGGTCCCTGATTGACTGCCGGTGAATCGATCGGAGACTCCTGTGAATCGAGTTGTTGCATCATAGATCAGGAGAGAAGGTTTCTGTCCTTCTCGTTGCTGGAACCAGCGAACCCACTTGCTAACAGATTGACTGGCCGTACAGGTGATGGTTGTGGTCTGGCCCAGTCCCACTGACAGCACCGGGGGAGACTGGCTCATGATGATGTCCCCGCTGATACCTGAGGGGTCAGAGAGAAACACAGTAAAGTCAGACCTGTCACAGAAAGAGCCTGTCAAATGAGAGATTGTTGGAGAAACTGAGCATTCCTCTGATTTCAGCATTTTCCCTTCAATCACAAGTCAGTGGAATTGAAGAGAAATGGAGAGCAGCTAAAGATTCAAGTTGGAAGGAGAGAGGTTTGTACCTGCGATGCAGAATGCCAGGGGCCAGATCAGCTGGATGTGTGAACTCATGGTGTGTGCTCCTGTCCCTGTGCCTGGTTCCTGATAAACTCTCCCTTCACTGGGCTCTGCTTTATAAAGCTGCAGCCTGTGAGAGTCTGACTGGGTGTTCCTCAGTATGTAAATGGCATCAGGCAGAGAGAGCCACGTAGCCCTTCACACTTCCTCTTCTCTCTCGCACTCACTCACTCATTTGCTCACAATTTTAAATTTTCGAGATCTTGAGCAGATTTTTAAGTTGTTAAATTTATTTTCAGGTTTTGGCATTACTAGCTGAGCCAACGTTCATTGCTAACTCCTAGTTGCCGAGCGGGCAGTTCACAGTCATGCACATTGTTCTGGGTCTGGAGTCACATGTCGTCCAGACGAGGCAAGAAAGGCCATTTCCTTTCCTCAATGACATTTCTGAATCAGATGGGTTTTTTTGATGTGTTTGTGGTCACCATGAGACTCTTCATTCCAGATTTCTTTTTAAATGATTTCAAATTCCACCACCAGCTGAGGCAGAATATGTTCCTCAGAGCATTCCCAGTGTCCCTGGATTAATGGTGTTACGATAATACGAATAGGCCGTCACCACCCCTGTATCCCTCACAATCTCCTTTCCTCTCTTTCTCTCACATTGTCCTTTCTCACGCACTGTCACACTCTGTCTATCCCCTCTCTCACACACTCTCCTTTCTCACTCACTGTCATTCTCTGTCTCTCACTTTCTCTGTGTCCAAGGAATCTTGACAAATTGGTATCAGAATTTGCTGAGAGTAAGGAAGCAGAGGGTAAGGGATGAGGGCTGTTTTTCTGACTGAGCGTCTGTGTCCAGTGCGGTCCCACAGGGTCAGTGTTTGGGCTTTAGCTGTTTGTGGTTTATACCAATGATTTAGACTTGCATGAAGGAGGTTTAGTAAGTTCGCAGATGATACAAATATTAATCGGTGATAGATAGTGAAGAGGATAGCCTTAGATTACAGGAGGATCGAGATGGACTGGTTAAATGAGTTGATCAGCGGCAAATGGAACTCAATCTGAATAAATGTGAGGTGATGTACTTGGGCAGGACAAACAAGGCAAGGGATTACATGATGGAGAGTAGGACCCAAGGACTGTAGGACCCTACATCAGTAGAATCCTTGGACATTAGGACTCTTGGATAGTAGGACACAAGGACAGTAGGACCCAGGACTGCAGAACCTGAGGGCTATAGGATCTTGCTGTGAGTATGCACAGGTCCCTTCAGGACAGGCAGATAAAGTAGGCACCAAGGAATAGGGATACTTACTTTTTCTAATCAAGGTATAGTGTTTTAAAAGCAAGGAGGTTATGCTGGATCTTTATAAGATATTGGTTAGGGCCACAGCCAGGGTATTGTGTGCAATCCAGGAATTCACATTACAGGGGGGATGTGATAGCACTGGAGAGGTTGTAGAGGAGATTTACCAGGATGGAGCACGGGCTGGAGAATTTCAGTTTCTTGAGTCATAGAGGAAAACAGCAAGGAAGCAGACCCTACCGTCCAACCAGTCCACACCGACCATGTTCCCAATCTAAAACTAGTCCCACCTCACTGCCATTGGCCCTTATCCCTCCAAACATTGCTTATTCATGTACCTATGCGAATATCTTCTAAATGTTGTAACTATACCTGCATCCACCAGCTCGTCTGGAAGTTATTCCACTCAGGAACCACCCCCTGAGTAAAACACTTGTCTCTCGTGTCTTTTTTAAACCTTTCTCCTCTCAACTTATAAATATGTCCTGAGTCACCTGCCATTCACCTCATCTCCACCCCTCCTGATTTTATAAACCTCTATGCTGTGGGCCAAGCACTGGGAAATGGAATTAGAATAGGCAGGTGTTGGTTTTAACTGGTTAAGATTCAATGGGCCGAAATATCAGTGACAGAGCCTCCTTCACTCTCTGTCTGTCTGTCTGTCTCTCTCTATCTGTCCTTCTGAATATATGTCTATGAATTTATCACTATCCAGCTCTCCTTTTGTGTACTTTCCTTTCTTTTTCTCCATCTCTTTCTCTTTCTCTCTGTTTTTTTTTCTCTCTCTCTCTGTCTGTCTCTCCAAGCATCTCCCCATCTCATCCCTTTACCGCCCCCGACCCCCCGTTTCTCTTTTTCTGTCACTCTCCACCTCTCTCCCTATCTCTCTCCCTGTCACTTTCTCTTCCTGTCTCTATGATGTCACCCCTCAGCCTCCTATGCTCCCATGAACGAAGTCCCATCCTATCCAGCCTCTATTTATAAGTCAAACTCGACATTCTCACCAACATCCTGGTGAATCTTTTCTGAACCCTCTCCAGCTTAATAATGTCCTCCTGAATGCAGTACTCCAGAAGAGGTCTCACCAACGTCCTACACAACCTCAATATGACATCCCAACTCCGATACTCAAAGGTCTGAGCAATGGAGACAAAACTAGTGAAGCTTTCCCAACCGCCCTGTCTACTATGGAAAGAGATTGGACAGATTAGGGCTGTTTTCCTTGGAGCAGAGGAGATTGAGAGGGGACATGACTGAGATGTAGAAAATTATGAGGAGGAAGGACAAGATAGACAGGAAGAAACCTTTCCCCTTGATGGAGGGATCATTGACCTGGGCATGGGTTTAAGGTAAGGAGCAGAAGGTTAACATGGGACATGAGAAAAAAAACCTTTTAACCCAAAGGGTTCAATTTGGAGAGAGGCAGAAACCTTCACAACCTTGAAGAAGTATTTAAATGTGTTCCGATGATTAGATTTGATTCCCTACAGTGTAGAAACAGGCCCTTCGGCCCAACAAGTCCACACTGACCCTCCGAAGAGCAACCCATCCAGACCCATTCCCCTACATTCACCCCTGACTAATGCACCTAACACTACGGGACAATCTAACATGGCCAATTCACATAACCTGCACATCTTTGGACTGTGGGAGGAAACCGGAGCACCCAGAGGAAATCCACGCAGACATGGGGAGAATGTGTAAACTCCACACAAACAGTCGGCCAAGGCTGGAATTGAACCTGGGACCCTGGTGCTGTGAGGCAGCAGTGCTAATCACTGAGATGATGTTAAGGCATTCAAGGCTATGGGCCAAGTGCTGGGAAATGGGATTAGAATAGGCAGCTGCTGGTTTTAACTGATGTAGATTCAGTGGGCCGAAGGGCCATTTTCTGTGCTGCAGATCTCCATGACTCTCTCTGTCACTCAGCCACACTGCTCTACCATCTCTCTCTTTCCTGTCTTTCACCATTTCTGTAAACCTTTCCACCTGTCCATCTGTATCAGTGACAGAGTCTCCTTCACTCTCTGTCTCTGTCTGCCTCTCTCTACATCTGTCCTTCTGAATTTACGTCTCTTTATTTATCACTATCCAGCTCTCCTTTTGTATACTTGCCTTTCTTTTTCTCCATCTATTTCTCTTTCTCTCTGTTTTCTCTCTCTCTCTGTTTCTCCATGCGTCTCCCCATCTCATCCTTTCATGCGTCACCATGTTCTCTTTTTCTGTCACTCTCCACCTCTCTCCCTAACTCTGTCCTATCTCTCTCTCTTCCTCTCTCTCTGTTTTCTCTCTCTGTTCCTCCCTCTCCCTCTCTCTCCCGGTCTCTCTCTCTTCTCTCTCTCTCTCTCTCTCTCCTTGTTTTGTTCTGCCTCAGATGAAAATGTAAAGATATGAATTAGGAGCCAGAGAATGGCACAGAGTCCTAGATACTGTTCCACCAGACAATAAGCTGGCGGCTGATCTAATTATAACCTCAAACCCACAGTCCCCTCTCACCTGATCACTTCTCACCCCCTTGGTTGACAATAATCTACTGTAAAAATGGTCAACAACTCTCTTCCTGAAAAGATCCTGGAAGAACAATTCCACACTCTCACAATCAACATAGAACATTACAGCGCAGTACAGGCCCTTCGGCCCTCGATGTTGCGCCGATCAAAGCACACCTAACCTACACTAAGCCACTATCCTCCATATACCTATCCAATGCCCGCTTAAATACCCATAAAGAGGGAGAGTCCACTACTGCTAGTGGCAGGGCATTCCATGAACTTACGACTCGCTGAGTGAAGAACCTACCCCTAACATCAGTCCTATATCTACCCCCCCCTTAATTTAAAGCTATGCCCCCTTGTAATAGCTGACTCCATACGTGGAAAAAGGTTCTCACTGTCAACCCTATCTAACCCCCTAATCATCTTGTACACCTCTATCAAGTCACCCCTAAACCTTCTTTTCTCCAATGAAAACAACCCCAAGTGCCTCAGCCGTTCCTCATAGGATCTTCCTACGAAACCAGGCAACATCCTGGTAAACTTTCTCTGCACCCGTTCCAGTACCTCCACATCCTTCCTATAGTATGGCGACCAAAACTGCACACAATATTCCAGATGCGGCCGCACCAGAGTCTTATACAACTGCAGCATGACCTCAGGACTCCGGAACTCAATTCCTCTACCAATAAAAGCCAGTACGCCATATGCCTTCTTCACTGCACTATTTACCTGGGTGGCAACTTTCAGAGATCTGTGTACATGGACACCAAGATCCCTCTGCTCTTCCACACTACCAAGTATCCGACCATTAGCCCAGTACCCCATCTTTTTATTACTCTTACCAAAGTGAATCACCTCACACTTAGCTACATTGAACTCCATTTGCCACCTTTCTGCCCAGCTCTGCAGCTTCTCTATATCCCGCTGTAACCTGCCACATCCTTCCTCACTGTCTACAACTCCTCCGACTTTCGTATCATCCGCAAACTTGCTCACCCAACCTTCGAACCCTTCCTCCAGGTCATTTATAAAAATGACAAACAGCAATGGTCCCAAAACAGATCCTTGCGGAACACCGCTAGTGACGGCACTCCAAGATGAACCTTTGCCATCAACTACTACCCTCTGTCTTCTTCCAGCCAGCCAATTCCTAATCGAAACCTCCAACTCACCCTCAATGCCATATCTCTGTATTTTCTGCAGTAGCCTACCATGGGGGACCTTATCAAACGCCTTACTAAAATCCATATATACCACATCTACCGCTTTCCCCTCATCTACCTCCTTAGTCACCTTCTCAAAGAATTCAATAAGGTTTGTGAGGCACGACCTGCCCTTCACAAAACCATGCTGACTATCCTTGATCACATTATTCTTATTCAGATGTGCATAAATCCTATCCCTTACAATTCTCTCTAAGACTTTGCCCACAACAGAAGTGAGACTCACTGGCCTATAGTTACTAGGATTATCCCTACTCCCCTTCTTGAACAAGGGAACCACGTTTGCTAGCCTCCAGTCCTCTGGCACTACTCCTGTAGACAAAGAGGACACAAAAATCAAGGCCAATGGCTCTGCAATCTCCTCCCTTGCTTCCCAGAGAATCCTAGGATAAATGCCATCAGGCCCAGGGGACCTAACTATTTTCACCCTTGCCAGAATTTCCAACACCTCTTCTCTACATATCTCAAAGCCATCCATTCTACTTATTCGTGCCTCAGTATTCATTTTGAGAGAAATTCCTTTGCTTCATTTCTGTTGACAATGGGGCCAGGGTGACGGTGATGGAGTGAATGTGAGTGTGATACTAGCCCAGTTCTGGTATCTTCCATAGGGGAAAATGTCCTTTCCACATGCACATCTCGGCCTCTCAGTATGATCGAAATTTCAATCAAGTCACCTCTTGCTCTTTGAAACTCTAACGGATACAATCCCAGTCTGTCTGATCTTTCCTCATCAGTCGGAATCCACACTCATTCCAAGGATTAATCTGCGAAACCTCCTCTGAACTGTTCCCAACACATTTCCATCCTTCCTGAAATAAGGAGTCCAAGGCTATGCACAGTCCTCCCGATGTGGGCTCATTAGTTTCCTGTAGAACTGAAATAGAACTGCCCAACTTTTGTATTCAATTCCCCACGTGATAAATGAAAACATTCTCTGAACTTCCCTGATGACTTGCAGTGCCTGTTCATGACTGTTCTGTGATTCGTGCACTGAGATATCCAAATTCCTTTGCATCTCCGAACTCTGCAATCTCTCCCCATTTCGATAATATGCTTCTTTTTCATCCCTCCTTTATCATCCCTTCTTTTTCATGGACAATTCCACATTTTACTCGAGAGTGTAGTGCTAGAAAAGCACAGCACGTCAGGCAGCATCCAAGGAGCAGGAAAATCAATGTTTAGGGCATAAGCCCTTAATCAAGAATCAGACTTCATTCCTGATGATGGGATTAATCCCAAAACGTCGATAGCCTCATTCCTAATAAAGGACATATGCCTAAAACATTGATTCTCCTGCTCCTGGGAAGCTGCCTGACCTGCTGTGCCTTTTCAGCACCACACTTTCATTTCTGATCTCCAGCATCTGCAGTCCTCACTTTCTCCTAATTCCACATTTTACCAAATTATTCTCCATTTGTCATACCTTTGCGCACTCATTTAACTTTTTTATAGCCTCCTTTAGACTGCATGACAACTTACTTTCCAAATTGTCTCTGTCTTGTCGACAATTTCCTTTCCTCCCACTTCATCCAACTCATTGATTAAAATTGGAAACAGTAGAGGGTCCAGCATTGACCACTGTGATAAAACCATTCGGTATACTTTGACCAACAGAAAAAGACTCTCAAGCCTTTAACTCTCCCACTCCAGCTGTCTGGCTCTTTATCTCTCTATCCATCTCCACCTTCCTCTCTATTTATGATTCCTTCACTGTCCCTTTCCCAAACTCTGTCTCACTCCCTATCTCTCTCTCTCTCTCTCTTTCTCTAACTCTCTCTCTCTATACTAAAAACTCTTTCACTCTCTCTCTCTCTGTTATTCAAGAGAGCTCTCCCTCATTCCTGTTTCTCTCGATGCCTGTCCCTCTGCCTACTCACTCCCCTCTCCCACCCTCCATCTCCCTATCATTCTCTAACTGATCTCTACACCCCATGTTACTGCTCGACATTGGGACACAGAGTCCTGGTGCAGCAGTTAAATGCCTTCTCTCTCTCTTTCTATGTCACTAACAGTCTCCTGCTCACTCTCCCTCTGTACCTCACTCTGTCTCTCCCTGTCCTTCTCCCTTTCCACCCTGCTCCCTGGGGGCATATAGTTAAATTCAGGGGAAATCTCCCACTGTTCTTCCTCACCAATGGATGTGAATCCTTCACCAATAAACATGAGCCTGCTTCCCACTCGACTGTCCAGTAACTGAGTTGCAAACCTCACATCCTCTCCATCATATAGGCCTCTTATTTCCATCTCCACAACATTGTCCGTCTCTGCACTACATCAGCCCTTAGACCACAGAGACTCTTATACCCGCTCATCCCACCTCCTGACTCCATGATTCCGACGTTTCTCCGAGCTTCCTCTATCCAAGCTCCATAAACCCCAGCTTGTCTGAAATGGAGTGGTCCCTTCCCTGTCTTACACTAAATGCCATTGCAGAGTGATCCCTGACCTAACTGCCTTCCTCCCCATGACCTCACTGACACATCCCCTGACCTCACTGCCCTCCTCCCCATGACCTCACTGACCCCTGCTCCTGGCCTCACTGCCAGACAATTACCTCCATGGCCTCCCTCCTCCCTCACACTGTGTCCTGCTGCAGACTCGCATTCCCTCCCTCCTCCTTCCATCTCTGGTCTCCTGCCCATTGCTGCTTCCTCTATCCCACCATTGACAGCAGAGCCTTCAGACCCCGACAGCGTCCTCTCTGACCTCTCTCGCTGTTCTCTTACCATTGATTTGCTGACTTATTCCTCATCAGTATATCCAGTCTGGTATGTTCCCTGAGTTGGTTCAAGAGCGTTTTGCATGAGACAACACTCTTCTGTAAACAGGGTTGTCTGTTTCTCCCAGTCTTTGTGTAAAGGTGAGACTAAGTGTGTAAGCTCTTATACAGCACAGACAGAGGTCACTGGGCCTATTGTGCCTGTTAGTCAAATTAGTCCAGTGAGTCCCATTTACCCAGCCCTTCCTGCATAACCCTGCAATTGTTTCCTTTTCAGCTATTTCTCCAAATGCCCTTTTGAAAGTTGCTGTTGAATCCACTTCCACTCACCTTGCAGACAGTCACCATGAACTCGCTGGATAAAAATGTTCCTATCTTCTCCCTTGTCCTTCAGACCCTTTCTGAAATATGTGCCCTCTGGTTACTGACCCTCCTGCCTGGAGAAACAATTTGTCCTGTATTTACTGCATCCAAACTCTCTAATTGTGAACCTCTCATTGAGTGAGACCTATTTCCAGCACAGGGGGAGAACATTCAGCCTGTCAGGGAAATGCTGTCATTTCATGCAACAATCCAGTCAGTCCCACCCCCTCCCCTACTCGACCCCCAGAGCCTTGCAGATTTATTTCCATCAAGAGCCCATCCAATCTGTCATTGTAATAACTGAGTGTCTTCACCTGCCTCACCTGAATGGGCACTAATTTCCAAGTCATTACCGATTGCTGCTAAAAACAAAGTTCTTCCTGACACCCCGTATCTCTTTGCCAACAAAATGTAACGTAATATCAATGTGAAGATGCGATTTTTTCTCCACATGGACTGTGCAGTGGTCACTCTTACTGATACTGTCATGGACAGATACACCAGCAGCAGACAGATTGGTGAGGGTGATAGTGAGTATGTTTTTCCCTCTTGTTGGTTCCCTCACCACCCGCCCCAGGTCTAGTCTAGCAGCTGGATCAGGTGGAACGTGACCAGCTTGCTCACTAGTGATGCTTCTGAGCAGCTCTTCATGGTGGACTTTGAAGTCCCTTACTCAGGGTATATGTTGCATCCTTCCCACCCTCAGTGCTCCCTCCAAGTATTATTCAACATGGAGGAGGACTGACTGCTCAGTTGAGGTTGGAGGATAGGGCGGGGCTATGGGGTAATCAGCAGGAGGTTTCCTTCCCCATGTTTGACCTGCTGTCATGAGGCTTCATGGATTCCATTGTTAATGGTGAGGACTCCCAGGGCAACTCCCTTCCGACTGTACACTCCACTGTGTTGCCTCCCCTACTTGTTCTATCCTGCCAGTTAAAAACTGAATGAGAGAAAAATTCTGTGTAGGCTTCACAGCTTGGAGACAGAGCTGCTGCTGGGTTCTGTTTTTGATCTCTGAGTGTGTGTTTGTGAGAGAGAGACTGACACTTTTTCCATCATTATACTCAGGATCCTAGTCCTTATATTCTTATTTGCTGTCAGATTCCAGGGTGTGCAGATGGTTCACAGTTTTCTCCCATCTCCGTATCAAACAGCCAGCTGCTCCGAGCTCCTTCTTTCACTTCCTCTTTTGGTGAAGTTTCAACCTTGCGATCTGACAGTCTTTGCAGTTATTTTTTACACTGGGGCTTTCTGCTGTGGTCAAAATCTCTAATAATAAGTGTCCAATCAGTGACAATCACAGCAGCTCAGAGCAGTCAGGACTGAGGAGCCAGGCTCACTGGGAAACACATTGGGAAGATCAAAGCCATCCTCTTCAGCTCCCGGCACAAACTCCATCCCTCTCCCTGAGCACTGTCTGCTGATCAAACAGACTCGTTACAACCTTGACCTCATCTTTGAGGCTGATCTAAGCTTCACATCACCATCCCCCGCCCTAATCCCCCATGCTCACTGACCTCCATTGGCTCCCTGTCTAGCAATACTTCGATTTTCAAATTCTCACCCATGTTCTCAAACCCTTCCCTGCCCTCCCTCCACAGCCAGATCATTCTTCCTCAAATAAGGGGACCAAAACTGCACATAATAGAATCATTAAATCACAGTACAGAAGAGGCCCTTCAGCCCATTGAACCTGTAACAGCCAAACAACATTAAACCTGCATGAGTCCCGCTTTCCAATATTAGGCCCATAGCCTTGAATGCTATGACATTTCAGTGTTCATCCTAAACTTATGAGGTTTCCTACCACAACTATCCTCCCTGTCAACGTATTCAGATGGTCACCGTGTTCTGGGTGACAAATATGCTCCTCAAATCCCCTCTGAAGCTCCTGCCTTTCACATTGAATGTGTGCCACCATGTTATTATCTCTCTGCCTCAGGAGAACATTTCATCCACCCTGTACATTCCCCTCATAACTTTAAACATCTTTATCAGGGACTCCCTCAACCTTCTCTGCTTCATCATTGAAATGCTCCATCCCAGGCAACTTCCTGGTTAATCTCATCTGTACCCCCTCCAGTAAATTCACATCCTTCTTATAGTGTGGAGACCAGAATTGCACACAGTACTTCAGCTCTGGCCTCACCTAAGTTCTGAACAGTTCCAGTATAACCTCCCTGTTTTTACCACCCACCCCTGAAATGATAAAGGTAAGTGTCCGATATGTCTTCATTCCTGCCCTGTTAACCTGTTGTGTCTTCCACAGTGGTTCACCTCACATTTAGTATGGTTAAATCCCATCTGCCTTTGCTCTTCCTATTTGACCAATCCACTTACATCCTCCTGTAACCTAACACCTTCTTCCTCACTGTTAACCATCCACCAATCTTCATGTCATATACAAACTCATTTTCATTCACTAACCCCATCCCTTACACCATCACATTCTCATCCACATTGTTTCTAAGTATCACAAATAATAAGAGACCAAGCAGTGATCCCTGTGGTATCCCACTGCACACTGGATCCAGTCACACAAACAACTTTCTGCCTCTTTGCTCTGTCTCCTGTCACTGAGCCAATTTTTAATGGAATACTCCAGGTGTGATCTCACTAGAGCCCTGCAAAATTGCAGCAAGACACCTCTGCTCCTGTACTTGAATCCTATCGTTATGAAGACCTCAATACCATTGGCTTTCTTCACTACTTGCTTCTCCTGCAATGCTTACTTTTAGCGACTTGTGTAGCACCTTTCCATTCTCAGTCTATCCCCATTCAGATAATAATCTGCATTCCTGTTGTTGATACTAAACTGGGTAACTTCATATTTATCCACATTATATTTCAACTTTGACTAACTCAACTCATCCAGATCACACAGAAGCATCTCTGCATCCTCCAGATGGCTCCCCCTCCTCACCAGCTTTGTGTCATCTGCTGACCTGGAGATATTAACCTTCAGCGCAGCAGGTCAGGCAGCAACCAAGAAGCAGGACAATCGACGTTTCGGGCATGAGCCCTTTTTCAGGAATGAGGAAAGTGTGTCCAGCAGGCTAAGATAAAAGGTAGGGAGGAGGGACTTGGAGGAGGGGCGTTGGAAATGCGATAGGCGGAAGGAGGTCAAGGTGAGGGTGATAGGCCGGAGTGGGGGTGGGGGCGGAGAGGTCAGGAAGAAGATTGCAGGTTAGGAAGGCGGTGCTGAGTGCGAGGGATTTGACTGAGACAAGGTGGGAGGAAGGGAAATGAGGAAACTGGAGAAATCTGAGTTCATCCCTTTTCAAATTCTCCTGCTCCTTGGATGCTGACTGACCTGCTGCGCTTTTCCATCAACACATTTTCAGCTCTGATCTCCAGCATCTACAGTCCTCACTTTCTCCTCGAAGATATTAATCTTAATTCCATCATCTGAATCATTAACATATCATATGAGTAGCTGGTATCCAGACCTGTGCTCATCCAGCCCTTTCAGAAAAAGGCCCGTTTATTCCTACATTACATCTATATCAATGATTTGGATGAGAATGTACAGGGCTTGATTCATAAATTTCCAAATCACACTGAAATAGGCGGTATCGTGGACAGTGAGGAAGGTTATTAGAAATTGCAGCAGGACTTTGATCAGCTGGGGAAGTGGTCCGAGAAATGGCTAATGGAGTTTAATATAGATAAGTGTGAGGTCTTGGATTTTGGAAAGTCAAATCAAGGGAGGGGTTTCATGGTGAATGGTAGGGCCTGAAGGAGTGTAGTGGAGCAGAGGGACCTTGGAATTCAGGTGCATGGTTCTCTGGAAGTGGAGTCATGTTAGACAGGACAGTGATGAAGGCTTTTGGCACACTGACCTTCATCAGTTAGGACATTGACTATAGAAGTTGGTGAGGCCACACTTCGAGTATTGTGTTCAGTTTTGGTCACCTTGTTATAGGAAAGATGTTATTAAACTGGAAAAGAGTGCAGGAGAAATTTACAAGAATGTTGCCAGAACTCAAGGGTCTGAGTTATAGGGAGAGGTTGGACAAGCTAGGACCTTTTTCTTTAGAGCATGGGAGACTGAGGGGGAACCTTCTTGCAGTGTCTCAGATCATGAGAGGGATGGATAGGGTGAATGCACTCAGTCTTTTTCCCAGGGTTTGTAAATAAAAGTAGAGAAGGCATCAGTTTAAGTTTAGAGGGGAAAGAATAAAAGGGAATCTGAGGGGCACTTTGTTACACAGAGGGTGGTACACGTATGGAATGAGCTGCCAGCAGAAGTGATTGAGGCGGGTACATTAACAATATTTAAAAGGCATTTGGCCAAATACATGGGTGGAAAAGGTTAAGAAGGATATGGACCAAGTACAGGGAAATTGTGTTAGTGTGGTCGGACATTTTGGTCGGTGTGGGCCAGTTTACGCCGAAGGGCCTGTCTCTGTGCTGTAGGACTCAATGACTCCATGACTTTGTTTCCTGTCTGCAATCAGTTCTCTATCCATGTCAATACACTGCCCACAATCCCATGAGCCTTAATTTTACATGCTATCCTCTTTTGTGGGATTTATCAGAAACCTTTTGAAAGTGTAAATGAAGCACATTAATCCAGAATTAAGAATCTAATAATGACCATGCATCCACTGTTGATTGTTGGAAAAACCCATCTGGTTCACTGATGTCCTTTAGGGAAGGAAACTGCCATCCTTACCTGGTTTGGACAACATGTGACTCCAGACCCACAACAATATGGTTGACGTTTAACTGCCCTCTGGGCAATAAGGCTGCCTATGCAGTGAGACCCTCTTCCCATGAATGAATAAAGAAAAAAAAACTACGAGCTTCACCTTGTTAAATGCATTCCTTACATCCTCAAACAATTCCAGTTGATTTGATAAGTATGATTTCCCTTCCCACAATCCATGCTGACTCTGTTCAATCCTGTCACTGTTTTCCATGTGCTCAGCTATTACATCTTTTATAACAGACACAAGTATTTTCCCCAATACCAACACCAGGCTGACTGATCTAAAATTCCCTGTTTTCTCTCTCCCTCCCACTTTAAGAGTGGGGTTACATCAGCAACTCTCCAATCTGAAGGAATTGTTCCAGAATCAATAGAATCTTGGAAGATGATCACCAATGTTTCCAAAGTTTTTGAGCCATTTCCTGAACACCTAGTATGTCGATTATCAAACTTTAATCCCATCAATTTTTCCAAATCCATTTACCTTTAAAAACTGTTCCGCCCTCGCTCTAGACCAGAGGTGGGGAACCTTTTCATGTTGGAATGCTGCATTATGTTAGTTGTAATCTAATAAGGCTGCATCCAAGAAACTTCAATTATATATTCTTGAAAATTCACATTTTTTTAATTGTGGCGGTCAGTCTGTGAGGATTATTTTGTTGAAATTTCTTTTACTCTCTGGTATTTTAAATACATTCATTTTAAGATTAAAATAAAAATAATGAAGGATGAAAAATACATATTACTAAAAAATAAAAGATTTTTTCTGCAAAATTTGGATTCATTCAAAAGGCCACACACAATGGCCTAGAAGGCCACATGCAGCCTTAAAGCCGCAGGTTCCCCACCCCTGGTCTAGACCCAGTGAACACAACAATTTGGGAATGTTTTCGAGTCTTCCTTTGTGTACAAAAATCCTGAATATATATTTAATTATTCTTCCATCTTTTTGTTCTCATTATAACATTATAAATTTTCTTGAATGCCTTCTGGAAGTTAATGTGAACAGCTGGGCTGCAGCTTCAATGATGAGTTCAATGTGGACAGATGGCCTGTCATTAATGGGGAATACACAGGGTACATTGTGTGAGAAACAAAGCCCACTCACTTCAATAATTTCAGTCCGAGACAAGATCTGAATCAGTAGTGTCATTTATTTTACACTTGCAAGTGGGTGTGATGGCCACTGTCTTCAAGGCAAGGGACATACACACCAAATTCAATTCATACACAACATTTATATGATTTGATGTCTATTGTTTTACACTGCTCCCTCCCCTGTTTACATCGTCCACTTCCCTAAGACCGGCCCCCATTACCCCTGTTTACCTCTTGCCTTATCCGGCCTTGTCTGTGATAAAATGCGTATTTCTGGTCTCACAAGGCTGTTTGACCTTATCCTGCTATAGGTCATTGTTAGGCATATTCTTTCTTCATCATTATCTATCCCCTTCATCTGTGCCTTTCCCGAGGCCGTTCTGATCCCTATGACCCTTTTAATTGGGGTTTGTTCCTGTGTTTTTGTAAAAGTGGGAAGCACATGTTTATGTCTACTGTTTGTACAGGCGTATCTAGCTTAACTTCATCCCCTCACAACATCTTATCTACTTGCCCATAATGTCTACCTTCTGACATATAGTTTTAGCTAATACAAAAACAATTATATATTTCCTCCACATCGTTTCCATTCTTGTTGACTCAGCTCTTGGCTAAAACAATTACACACTGGTGTGAGTTCATTTTACTTTGTAAGATGGAATTGCAGAATTGCAGAAGTAACATTAATTTACCTATATCCCACAATTGTGTCCAGGAGCCTCTTGAAAAGATGTCTTTCTCTTTCTCCCTTTTCAGCTCCAGGGCTGTCATGAAGGAGCTGAAAGAATCTTTGGTGACGAAGTTTCTAGAAGTGAGGGCTATGTGAAGGGTTTCAACAGTGACTGATAATTGCAGCTCGTTGTTCAGTCTGCTTTTCCCTCACCATTGATCAAGCCATGTAACCTCCTGTCACACTGAGTGACATTGCAATCAATATCATAATGTCAGTGCCAGCAAACAACAGCATCACAGTCTGATACACTGGGACAGGCATCACTGCCTGACATCAAAGCACAGTGCCTGAATCCCCTCCCCCACCACACTCATGAACACGACGGCATCAAAAAGCATGAGACCCAGCCCCTTCTATGAAACACTGACTCCCAGAGAACCCCTTCAGAGGTAAAAGTCAGCACCAAGACAGAGGGAGGGCCAGGGGGAGAGAGAGAGAGAGAGAGAGGGAGGGAGTGAGAGACAGAATGGCCTCCTGCTGTCCCTATTCCTTTGGTTCTGATGATGGTGTTGGTGTGTGTTGATGAGAAATGGGGTTCCTCTATTGAAACTGCTCCTGATTTAATGATGGAGCTGGAAGCCAGGAGAAGCTGCAGAAGCTTCAGTTTCTCACCAGAAACTGCCCACTCGGCCTCTTGGACACCATGAGTTGGTTTACTGTGCCCAGTGCCTACACCCCCTCCCACCCTCTCTCCCTGACAAGGCTCTGTCTGATTGGATTCTCATTGTTACCTTTTCCCCCTCTCAGATCTAGCAGTCCCACTCACTCCCAATACCTAACCCAAGATTTCCTCTGATCCAGAATGGACATGTTCTGTAGAGAAATGATCTTTCTCTCTCTCTCTCTCTCTCTCTCTCTCTCTCTCTCTCTGTCTACCTCTCTGAGCTCCATCCCTCCATCCATTTGAGCTACTGGGATACCATTTGAGCCAATTCCAGTGAATCCCATGGAGAATAATGACGGGATATTTTGAGTGTAAGTTTGATGATGTAAATGTGAACCGTTGCAGCAAAGACATTACAGATGGTTTGTACAGACAGCAAAGCCCAAACCAGAGCATTGTGTCAATCAACACAGAATTCTTGAAAGCTTCAATAAAACAGTTATTAAGGTGATTCTCAGAGATGTGTCATTATTCTAGTCACTTTCCCAGTGAATGACCTGAAAGGCCTCCTCCTGTTCCAGAGATCAGTGGAATGTGTTCTGAACTCAAATTCCCATACTTGAATTAATATTCTCAGGTCTGAATCCTGGGATCACTCAGACAGTTTCAACACACACACACACACACACACACACACACACACACACACACACACACACACACACACACACACACACACACACACACAAAGACGTCAACATTGACAGTGGTCCCTCACAGACAAGGATGACTCTCTTCCACTCTCAGGGTGAGTCCATATGTGGCTGGACAGACTGATGTGGCTACAGCAGGTTCAGCTAAATGTGGGGCAGGTGGTGATCATGGGAAGGGGTAGATGGGGCATTGGTGAGGCAGTGTATTCCTTTCGCTGCTTTCAGCTGGCTTCCATTTTTTTCCCGGTGGTGAGTCTCAAGGTGCTCGATGCTCTTCCTCCACTTTAGACAGTTTTAGGCCAGTGATTCCCAGGTGTCTGTGGGAATGCCGCACTTTGCCAATGAGGCCTTGAGGGTATCCCTGAACCACTTCCTCTGTCCACCTGGGGCTTGCCTGCCATTTCAAAGCTGGGAGTAAAGCACCTGTTTGGGGAGGCTTGTGTCAGTCATGCAGACGACGTGTCCAGCCCATTGTGGCCAATCAAGGGTGGTCAGTGCCTCAATGCTGGGGATGTTGGCCTTTTTGAGGACTAACTGGTGCTAGTACATCTGTCTTCCCTGCTGACTCACAGGATCTTGTGCAGGCAGCATTGGTGATACTACTCTGGTGCCTTGAGGTGCTTGCTCTGTCAGTCTATGTCTCAGAGACATATTGGAGGGTGGGAACCACCACGGCTCAGTAAACCATGAGCTTGGTGTTGGATCTGATGCTGTTGTCCTTGAACACCCTTTTCTTCAGGTGGCTGAAGGCTGCTCTAACACATTGGGGGTGATGCTGGATCTCTTCATCAACAGCTGCTTTGGCCAACTGAAGACTTCCGAGGTTTTGGAAGTGTTCGAGTTTAGAACATAGAACATAGAAGAATACAGCGCAGTACAGGCCCTTCGGCCCTCGATGTTGCGCCGATCAAAGCCCACCTAACCTACACTAACCCACTATCCTCCATATACCTATCCAATGCCCGCTTAAATACCCATAAAGAAGGAGAGTCCACTACTGCTACTGGCAGGGCATTCCATGAACTTACGACTCGCTGAGTGAAGAACGTACCCCTAACATCAGTCCTATATCTACCCCCCCTTAATTTAAAGCTATGCCCCCTTGTCATAACTGACTCCATACGTGGAAAAAGGTTCTCACTGTCAACCCTATCTAACCTCCTAATCATCTTGTACACCTCTATCAAGTCACCCCTAAACCTTCTTTTCTCCAATGAAAACAACCCCAAGTGCCTCAGCCTTTCCTCATAGGATCTTCCTACCATACCAGGCAACATCCTGGTAAACTTCCTCTGCACCCGTTCCAGTGCCTCCACATCCTTCCTATAGTATGGCGACCAAAACTGCACACAATATTCCAGATGCGGCCGCACCAGAGTCCTATACAACTGCAGCATGACCTCAGGACTCCGGAACTCAATTCCTCTACCAATAAAAGCCAGTACGCCATATGCCTTCTTCACTGCACTATTTACCTGGGTGGCAACTTTCAGAGATCTGTGTACATGGACACCAAGATCCCTCTGCTCTTCCACACTACCAAGTAGTCTACCATTAGCCCAGTAATCCATCTTTTTATTACTCTTACCAAAGTGAATCACTTCACACTTAGCTACATTGAACTCCATTTGCCACCTTTCTGCCCAGCTCTGCAGCTTCTCTATATCCCGCTGTAACCTGCCATATCCTTCCTCACTGTCTACAACTCCTCCGACTTTCGTATCATCCGCAAACTTGCTCACCCAACCTTCTAACCCTTCCTCCAGGTCATTTATAAAAATGACGAACAGCAATGGTCCCAAAACAGATCCTTGCGGAACACCGCTAGTGACGGCACTCCAAGATGAACCTTTGCCATCAACTACTGCCCTCTGTCTTCTTCCAGAGAGCCAATTCCTAATCCAAACCTCCAACTCACCCTCAATGCCATATCTCTGTATTTTCTGCAGTAGCCTACCATGGGGGACCTTATCAAACGCCTTACTAAAATCCATATATACCACATCTACCGCTTTCCCCTCATCTACCTCCTTAGTCACCTTTCTCTGAGGCCTCCTCATGGACCTTGATGATCGGGTCAGGTTGGTTTAGGACCTTCATCTTGTGGATGTTCAGGATGAGGCCCATGCTCTCATATGACTCAGTAAAGATGCTGACAATGGTCTGGAATACATTCTCTGAGATTGCACACACACAAGCATCATCTGCATATTGCAGCTCAATCACACTGGTTGGTCTGACTTTGGTTTTGGCTTGAAGGCAGCAGATGTTGAATAATGTCCAACATGGTTCTGTAAGTTAGCTCCACCCCAGCAAGGAGCTTGTCAGCGGTGAGGTGAAGCATTGCAGTGAGGTAGATTGAGAACAGTGTTGGGGAGATGACACAGCCCTGCTTGTCCCAGTCCCAATGGGGAATGGGTCAGAGATGGAGCTATTTGTCATTACCGTGTCTTGTGGAGCAGGCGATGTACGGTGACAAAAGTAATAGAGCAAACAAAATGGAGAAGGTGGGGGTCTCTCTCTCTCTCTCTCTCTCTTGCTCACACACTCTCTCTCTCTCTCTCTCTCACACACACACATTTACACAGTCACACGCTCTCACACAGATTCATACACACATACACACACACATGCACACATACATACACGCATACTCTCCCAGACTCTCTCACACTCTCACACGCATAGAGTGAGATGAGTGGAGGCAACTGCCTGATAATGGACCAAAGGATCTTTTTCAGCTGTAAGACGCGATAAATCCAGTGATGACCATGAAATCATTGACAAACGTCATAAAAACCCATCAGGGTCACTAATGTCCTTTACGGAAGGAAATCTGCCATCCTTATCTGGTCTGGCCTCCATGTGGTGCCAGAGTCAATGATGAAGCAGGAGTTAGCTGAAGTGGACTGGGAGCAGATCCTTGTAGGAAAATCTATATCAGAGCAGTGGGAGTCTTTCTGAAAGGAAATAGTGCGAGTGCAGGGTCAACATGTTACTGTAAAAATGAAGGGTGGGACCAACAAGGCCAGAGAACCCTGGATGTCAAGGGATGGACAGGTTTGGAGAAGGTAAAAGGGTAAAGTTTATGGCAGAGAGTGAGGACTCAAAATTGTACTGAAGATCGGGGGAACTCAGTGAGTATATCCAGAAATCTCTGAAGGTAACAGGACAGGGAGATACGGTGGCTCAGAAGGCAGATGGGATACTTGCCTTTCTTAGAATACAAGAGCGGGGAGGGGTATGCTGGAACTGCATAAAACACTGGTTAGGCCACAACTGGAGTATTGTGTGTAGTTCTGGTCCCCACATTATGGGAAGAGTGTGATTGTACTCCAGAGGGTGCAGAGGAGATTTTCCAGGATGCTGCCTGGCCTGGAGGGTCTGAGCTATGAGGAAAGATTGGACGGGCTGGGGTTGTTTTCCTTGGAGCAGTGAAGGTTGAGAGGGAACCTGGTAGAGAGGTATACGATTGTGAGGGGCAGAGATAGAGTGGATAGGAATGTATTCTTATTATTAATTGACTAAAATGGGAGGAACCAGAGGCTAAATTCACAAACATTTGTTGTTTGAAAAATTTTAGAATCAATCATTAAGGAACAGCAATAATAAACAAAATATTAAGGCTGACTAATTTGTTCGAGTTTATCATGAAAGACCCACCAGAGTGGGTAGAGGGGATCCATTAGATGTTTGTGATTGGACTTCCAGAAGGTGTTCAACACGTACCTCACAGAAAATTAAATCATAAGAGCTCATGGAGTTCAAGGTAGTATATCGGCATGGATAGAGAATTGGCAAATAGGCAGGAAACACGGAATGGGGATAAGGGGATTCCTTTTCAGGTTGGTGACCTGTGACCAGTGGCATTCCACAGGGATCAGTGCTGGGGCCACAACTGTTTACAATATTTATCAATGACGTGGAAGAAGCAAGTGAATGTACTGTAGCCACAATTACAGATGGCACAAAAATAGGGAGAAAGGCAAATTACAAGAGTGATACAAACAGTTAATAGAGAGATATTTATTGGTGAGGTCAGTGAGGAAAGGCTGGCAGATGAAGTTTCATGTGGGAAAATGTGAAGTTGTACCTTTTGGTAGGGAGAATAAAACAACAGAATATTATTTAAATGGAGAAACAATGAGAAAGCTGCAACATGAAAGTGCCCGAAACACAGGAAGTTAGCACACGGGAGCAGCAGGGAATCAGGAAAGATATTGGGATGTTGGCCCTTGTTTCAAGGGGGTTGGGAATTCTTTCTGCCAAAGTACAAGGTGCTGGTGAGACCACATCTGGAGTACTGTGAACAGTTTTGGTTGCCTTATTTATGAAAACATATTATTTCACTGGAGGCAGATCAGAGAAGGTTCACTGGGATAATCCTCAGTGTGGAGGGGGCTGTCCTGTGGGCAATGCTCAAAGGTTTGAAATCTGCTTGCTGGAGATTAGGAAAGTGAAAGGCTATCTCATTGAAACATATAGGAGTCTTAATGGGCTTGACAAGATAAACGGTAAGAGGATGTTTCCCCTCATGGGAGGGTAAGGGCTACACAGACAGAAAAGTATTAAGTAACCACCAGGGAGTTATCGGCAGGATACAGAATATGTGAGGACTAGAAAGCTAAATAGTATCTATTTTAATGCAAGGAGCTTGACTTGTAAGGTAGATGGACATATAACATTGATCAGCACGTGGGAATATGATATTGTTGCAAGCACTGAGGCTGTTGTAGGAAGGACAGGACAGGCAGCATAACATTCCAGGGTATAGAAGTTTCAGGCGGGATGGGGGGGGCATGCAACAGGGAGACGGGTGCATTGCACTATTCATAAAGGAAACCATCACTGCAGTAATGACAGAGGATGTCTTAGAAGTGTCTTCAAATAAGTCCATCTGGGTTGATCTAAGAAATAAAACAGGTGCCATCACTTTGCTGGGATTATACTGCAGGCCCCCCAATAGTCAGATGGAGAGAGACGAGCAGATATGTCGGCAAATCACAGAGAGATGTGAGAGGAACAGGGTTATATTAGGAGAGAATTTCAATTTTGTGAGCATTAACTGGGATCGCCTTTGTGTGAAAAGATTAGACAGGACAGAATTTTTAAAGTCCATCCAGGAGATCTTTTTGTACCAGTTCGTTGATAGTCCCAGTAGAGATGGGGCAGAGCTAGACCTAATCTGAGGGAATGATGCCGGTCAAGTGTCAGTTGGTAAGCACAGTGCCCACAACTCTGTAAATTTCAAAGTTATGATAGAAAGGGATAAAGACAGTGCACAAGTTCAGTGTCTTAATTGGGGGAAGGCTGATTTCAATGCCATTAAACAGAATCTGACAAACATAGACTGGGAGCAGTTACTTGCAGGTCAGTCGACGTTTGGAAAGTGGGCGTCTTTTAAAAATGGTATCGTGAGAATTCAGGGACAGCGTGTTCCCCTAAGAGTGAAGGGCTGGGACAGCAAGCCCAGGGGGCCCTGGATGTGAATGGATAGTGAGGTTGGATAAAGAAAAAGAAAGAAGCACATGTCACATAAAGAGAATTAAAAGCAGGGGAGACCCTTCAGTAGTATAGTGTACTGGGTAGAGTGCTTAAAAAGGAAATTAGGAGGGTAAAGAGGGACCATGAAATATCTTTGTAAGATAGGATCAAACAGAACCCCAAAGAATTTTATCTCTATGTTAAGGGTAAGAGGATGACCAGGGAAATAGTGGAATCTATTAGAGACCAATGGACATCGTGTGGAGTCAATGGACACAACAGAGAAAGACATTGTAGCTGGAGATTTTACTTAGGGTAACGGGGTTCTAGAGCATGTCAAGATTAGAAAGAATGAAGGGAGCATAACGGTGTGTGAATGCCCATCGCCTGATGAAATGTATCCCAGGCTGCTCTGGGAGGCAAGGGAGGTGATTGCTGGAACGCTGGGGAAGATATTCAAACTTTGCTGGCCACAGGTGAAGTGTCAGGTGACTGGAGGATTGCTGATATGGTTCCTTTGCTCAAGAAGAGTGACCGGGATAGGCCAGGAAATTACGGACCAAACCGTCTGATACCAGTGGGAGGGAAATTATTGGAAACAATTCTGACGAACAGGATTAACCGACAGTAGAACAGGGATGCCAGCACAGATTTTTTAGAGGACAATTCCCTCTGAATAAGTTAACTGATTGTTTTGAAACGGTGAATAAACATATTGATGAGGTCGTGAAGTTGATGTGGCTTATATGGACTTCAGTGAGGCCTTTGACAAGGTTCCATATGGAAGGCTGGCCTAAAGGCTAAGAGCCCATTGGAATCCAAGGCAGGATAGGATCCAAAACCAGCTTCCAAACAAGAGGCAAAGAGGGATGGTGGACGATTTGAGGCCTGTGACCAGTGTTGCACCGTAGGAAACAACGCTAGGACTCTTGTTGTTTGCTGTATACACAAACCACTGGATGTGATTGTATACGGTATAATTTGTAAATTTGCAGATGACATGAAAATTGTTGGTGTTGTTAATAGTGAGGAGGAAGGTTTCAGGCTGCAGTCTGATATTAATCAGCTGGTAAACTGAACTCAGTAATGGCAGATGGAATTTAATCCTGATAAATGTGAGGTGATGCACGTTTAGAGGCCTAATAAGGGAAGGATATACACAATGAATGGTAGGTCCTTCGGGAGTGTTGAGAAACAAAGGGAACTGGGCGTACAAATCCATAGATTCCTGAAGGTGTCAGCACAGGTAGACAGGGTGGGAAAGAAGGCATACCGGATGCATGACTTCATCAGCCATGGTGCAGATGATATAAATGTGAGCCATTGCAGCAAAGACCTTACAGATGGTTTGCACAGACAGCATTATTCTAGTCACAAATTCCTCTTTCCCTGTGAAGGTCCATCATGCTGAATATTAGATACAGCTGGGCTATGGAGAAATGTTGAGCAGATGGAGTGTAATGTGGGGGAGTGTGACCTTGTTCACTTTCACAATAATCATTCGAATGTGACTGAAGCATTCTTAAGCCAAAATGGCATCACTCCCCAATTGGTTTAATCCTGAAGATGTGTTCTTGGTGTTGGCGGTACTTGTCAATATCCTTTTAATTAATCAATTTTAGATAAGAATGACACACTATCAACCTGTCAATGCAATCTTCTCATCTGTGAATAGGGAATGAATCCGTCTTTGTTACTGCATTCACTTTCCTGTAGTCTACTCTGAATCTAATCGAAATCTTAGGTTTAGGAACCAACACCACAGGAGAACTCCAATTACTCTGACAGTTTAATCAGTTGATTCTCTATCATGTATTGAAATTCCTTTGTTAATTAGACCTATTTCTCTGGCTTCAAGCAAAATGGGTTTTGTTTTATTTGGTCTGAACTATCTACACCCACATCATGTTCAATTAATGTGCTACATTCAGGTGTACATTTATAACCATGTATTGGAGCAGTATCATGGATTAGTGGTGCTGGAAGAGCACAGCAGTTCAGGCAGCATCCAAGGAGCAGTAAAATCGAATTTTCGGGCAAGAGCAGTATCAGGCCATTCAGCCCATCGGGTCAACTCTGTCATTCGATCATGGTTTATTGGTTTCTCAACCCCATTCCCCTCTGTTCTCTGCATTACGCTCCATATTCTTACCAAATAGGAGCCTATCTATCTTATTCTTAACTACTCTTAATGACTGGGTCTCCATAGGCCACTGTGGCAGTGAGTTCCACAGGTCCACCACCCTCTTGCTGATCAAATTTCAGCTTGTCTCAGCTCTGAAGGGTCATCCCTTCAATCTGAGGCTGTGCCTGCGGGTCCCTGTCTCTCCTATGTCACATTCACTCGATCCAGACCTCTCAGGATTCTGTAAGTTTCAATGAGATTCCCCTCATCCTTCTAAACTCCATTGATTGGAGACCCAGAGACCACAACCACAACTCATGTAAATTTCTATGTATTATCTGAGGAATCTCACTGTATCACTCTTTTGATCTTTCTCAGAATGAAAAAGTACAGTGATGGCCAAGTAAAATACCTGTTTCTGGTTACTAATGTTTTCTGAATCCCGACATGTCCTGACCTGGGTATCTCATGTGCTCCCCACAATATCTCCCTATGGTAGCTGGGTGGTTGCAGTATCCAAAGTCTAACCAACCATTCTTCATCTGTAGGTCTATGAGGGGGGTCTCCATTTACTCATCAGTACTCCATTCTGATGATAATAGCACTCTGAAACCCCTTCAACCTCGATCACAGGCTGACTGCTCATTTACTTCATTCAGGATCTGCTTTTTGGATCTGCTGTAATTAGTGACATCGCACCAAACACTCCACCTGGATTATCTTCACCCTTTCGGAAAGTTTCAGCGATCCTTTCACTTGCTGTGGTGTCACATCAACCCTTATTGATGGATTTTATTTAACCATTGCCCTGGTTACCTCACACAAAGGAGAGAGACCAGGAACCTGTTCCTGTCATTGTTCTGTTTCTTGGCCCTTCTTTGGACATTCTTAATTATCGGGCTACTGCCTTTAGTCCTGACAAATCATTCCTCAGAAGGAAATCGACTCCCTCAACAGGGAATGTTTTCCCTACTCTAACAATTACTTCTCCTGGTAATAAATCACATTCCAGTTGCTCTTTATACAATGGAAGTGGAATATCCCATTGATTAATATATTAGCTCCCATCAAGCTCTCTGGTGAGAAAATCAATTCTTTCTCCAGTAAAAGTGATTGTGTTGCCCCTGTACCTCTCAGTTGGATTCTGGGTTTAGCTGAAGAAAAGGGAGTCACCGTTCCTTTTGATAAAAATCCTGTCCATCTCTCTACCTTCCAACTTCCTTTACTAAAGACAGAATTCACCTCCAGCCTTTTTGTTATAGTTTCAGCTACAACCTGCTCCGTGGGATTATCTGTTTGTGTTCCCTTCTCTGATTCATTTTTACTAACTTCTGTAAGTCCCATGGGTTTACCTCACAACCTCCAACATTCCAAACAGACATGACCCACCTTATTCCCAGAGAAACATTTCAGCTTCCACCCTCAGCAATTTACTTCTTAATCTGAGGAGGAGTTCTCGGGCTGTTCCCTACTGTCCATTCACTCCCCTGGCTCCCTGCCTTCCTCACACTCTCCCAATTTTTATTTTTCTGCCATTTCTGGGGCTGACTGAGAAAGCTTTCTGGATCAGTTATCATTATAGCTGCTTGTCTTGCAGTTGGTCTTTGGTCTTCTACAGGAATTTTGATTCTGGAAGGAAAGGAAGTCATAAATTCTTCTCAAAGAATAATTTCTCTGGGAGCATTGTAAGTACTCTCAGCTTTCAGTGTTCTTATCCACTTGCCAACATTATTTTGTTGAACTCTCCCAAACTCAATAGAAGTTTGTCCAGGCTGTTTCCTTAAGTTCTGTAATCTCTGCCTATATGTTTCTGAAACTGACTCATATGAGTTTTGAATAGTCATTTTCCCCTCCTCTTGATCCTGAGAATGCTCCTCTGACAGGGATGGAGAAATCTCTTGTGCTTTCCCAGTTCCTTTACTTTGCATGGGCAAGCTCCAGTCTGCTTTTGGCCACTTCACTTGTGTTGCTATCTTCTCAAACAACGTGGGAAATGCTTCCACATCTTTCTCTTCAAAGTTTTTCAAAGGCTGCACTATCTTCAACATAAAGTCATAGTTATGGAGTGATATAGCACAGAAACAGGCCTTTCGGCCCATCATTTCTGTGCTGACCAACAAACACCAAACTGCACTGATCCCATGAACCTGCACTTGGCCCATAGCCAACATGCCCTGGCATTTTAAGTGCTTGTCCGAATGCCTCTTAAATGTTGTGAGAGTACCTGCCTTCACCACCCTCTCAGGCAGCCTGTCCCATATCTGTATCACCTGGGTGAAAAAATATTTGCTCAAATCCATTCTAAACCACTTAATCCTCATCTTAATCTTATGCCTTCTGGTTTTAGACACATCTTCCATGGAATAAAGATTCTCATGATCTACTTTGCCTTCCACAATTTTGTGTACCTCAATCAGGTGCACCCCTCAGCCTCCCCTGCTCCAGGGAAAACAAACCCAGCCTCTCCAGTCTTTCCTCATAACTGAGACTTTCCATCCCAGGCAACGTCCTGGCATATCTCTTCTGTCCCCTGTTCAATGCAAACATGTCCTTCCGATAGAGTGGTGACCAGAACTGAACACAGTATTCCAGCTGTGGCCTAATCAGGGCTCCGTAAAGTAGCAACAAACTTCCTTGTTCCTAACTTCTGCACCCTGGCTGATGAAGTCACGCATCCCGTGTGCCTTTTTCACCACTCTGTCTACCTGTGCTGACACCTTCAGGAATCAATTCATTTGTACACCCAGGTCCCTTTGTTTCTCAGCACTCCCGAAGGACCTACCATTCATTGTGTATAACCTTCCCTTATTAGACCTACCTTGCACTTATCAGGATTAAGTTCCATCTGCCATTGCTGTGTTCAGTTTACCAGCTGATCAATATCAGACTGTAGCCAGAGACCATCCTCCTCACTAATAACAACACCAACAATTTTTATGTCATCTGCAAATTTACAAATTATACCGTATGCAATCTACATCCAATTGTTAATGTATACAGCAAACAGCAAGGGTCCTAGCGCTGTTTCCTACGGTGCAACACTGGTCACAGGCTTCTAATCCTCCACCATCCCTCTTTGCCTCTTATTTGGAAGCTGGTTTTAAATCCTAACCTGCCTTGGATTCCAATGGGCTCTTGGCAAGCCTTCTATATGGGACCTTGTCAAAGGTTTCTCTGAAGTGAAGGGTCTATGCCTGAAACGTCAACTCTCCTGCTCCTCAGACACTGCCTGACCTGCTGTCCTTTAACAACACCACACGTTTTGGCTCCAGATAAACCAGATCGGCTTCACGACCCCATCACTAGATTTATTCACCTTTCCAAAACACTCAGTTAACTTATTCAGAGGGGATTGCCCTCAAGCAAATCTGTGCTGGCATCCCTGTCTTTCCAAGTGTTGGTTAATCCTGTTCCTCAGAATTGTTTCCAATACTTTCCCTTCCACTGATGTCAGATGAATTGGTCTGTAATCAGCCTTCCCCCAATTAAGGCATTTAACTTGTGCACTGTCTTTATCCCTTTCCATTATCCCTTTGAAATTTACAGAGTTGTGGTCACTGTGCTCACCCATTGACACTTCAACCACATGACCAGCTTCATTCCCTAAGCTTAGATCTAGCACTACCCCATCTCTACTGGGACCATTTACAAACTGGTACAAAAAGATCTCCTGGATAGAATTTAAAAATTCCATCATGTCTAATCCTTTCACACAAAGGCAATCCCAGTTAATGATCACAAAGTTGAAATTCCCTCCTAATGTAACCCTATTCCTCCAACAGCTCACTGTGATTTGCCTACATATCTGCTCTTCTATCTCCCTCTGACTATTGGGAGGCTAGCAGTACAATCCCAGCAAAACGATGACACCTGTTTAATTTCATGGATCAACACAGATGGCCTTATTTGAAGACACTTCTAAGTCATCATCCCTCATTACTGCAGTGATGGTTTCCTTTATGAACAATGCAATGCCCCTGCCTCCCTGTTGCATCACCCCCCCCCCCACCTCACCTGAAACATCTATACCCTGGAATGTTAAGCTGCCAGTCCTGTCCTTCCTACAACTATGTGTCGGTGATTGCAACAATATTGTATTCCCACATGCTGATCAATGTTATATGTTCATCTGCCTTACCAGTCAAGCTCCTTGAATAAGATTAGATACAATTTAACTTTTTGGTCCTCCCATGTTCTGTATCCTGCCTATGTCTTCCTGGTGATCACTGTCTCTGAAGTGGGTGTGATCATGGCATCGTGGGTGATGTCACCAAAATAAGTGACGCACACAGTTGGGGATGAGGCTGAGGGGGAGTGGTGCATCTGCGGGGAAGGACGTGAGGTACAGTGTGACGTTTGAGGCGTGTTTGTTGGTGGTGTTAAGGTAAGTGACGTCAGTGGGGGTGGAAGTGGCTGAGGCACCGGCAACTACAGGGGCGGAAGTGACCTCATGGGTAGTCTTCGCAATTGCCTGAAACATTGACTCTACTGCTCCTCGCATACGGCCTTACCTGCTATGCTTTTCCAGCACCACTCTTTTTGACTCTCCCAATCTATGGTCAAGCTAAATGCTCCATTAATACTACAATGGCTTTGCTATATCCTTACCAAATTTCTGCATTTATATAATCCAACACCTCAGAGCTGCTGTCAAGGGGCCTGTATACAACACCTATTACAGCTTTAGATCCTTTCCTGCTCCTCAGTACCACAGAATGATTTCCCCTCATGATATCCTCCCTCATCATTTTGTTTCTAATCAGTAAGGCTACTCCACCTTCTCTTCCATTTCCCCGTCCATCCGGTAAACCTTATAATCCAATATAACCACAACCACCCTGCAGTGATATCTCAGTAATGGCTGCGAGATCATGATCTCCAATTTGAGTTGTGCCTGCAGTTTACTTAATGTATTTTTTATGCTCTTTGTTTTTGTGTCTCAAACTCATGTTTGGGCCATTCACTGGAACCTGTTCCTCAGCACTCATGCTGTATTCTCCTGTTTATTATTTCTCTCTTTCAGTTTAATTCACCCACTTCTCGTAGATTTTATTTATCTGCTGAACCTGAAGTCGGATTCCTGACAGTTTCTTTACTCTGTCATGTTATTTGATATTGAAACTCTATTGATTTCCCCCATTCCCCCATTTACTGGTTTAAAGTCCTTGTGCCCACCCCTATCTGGCCTTACTGCTGGGACATTGGTGCCAGGTCCGTTCAGGTGAAGCCTTTCCCAATACTGATGCCAGTGGCCCATGAAATAGAACCTCTCTTTCCCAAACCACTCCTTTCACTATCCATTCACTTCCTGAATTTTCTTAAGTCTTTGCCAAATTGTCTGTCTCTCAGTTAATATTCCAGAGATTATAATCCTTGAGGCCCTGTTCTTTAGTTTTGTTCCTAATTTCTGATATTCCCCAAACAGGACCTCTTGCCTATTTTACTGTTGTTATTAGTCCCAATATGAACCACAACTGGATCCTCCCCCTTCCACTCCAATATACTTTCAAGCTGGTTTAAGATATCCCTTACCTTGGCACCAGGCAGGCAACACACCATGTGAGAGACCCTTAATCCTGCTCTCAAATGGTGCTATCAGACCTATCATTATTGAATCCCCTTCTTTACTTTGTGCAATGGTCAGTTTGCCCATCCACCCTGCAGTCCTTTCCCTCATCCATGCAGGAAGTAAGTATCTCATTCCTGTCGGACCAGGTCAAGAGCTGAGGCTCCTGCAATGCCAAATTCAGGTTGAATTAACCTGCTTCTTTGTAGTCACACTCTTCTGTCCTTGACTACTGGCCATCATTTGAAGGATCTAACCGACAGGGTGTGACTGTCTCCTGAAACACAGTGTCCCTCCCTGATGTGTCCCAGTGTTCAGGCTCAGACTCCAGTTCATCATCTCTGAGCTGGAGAGCCTTGAGTAAACAACACTGGCTGCAAATATGGTCATTCTGAGCAACAAGACATTCAAGAAAGTTCCACGCAAAAGATTCTTTATAAACATGGAAGCATTCATTTCATAAAAGTGTTTGCCTGCAATCAGGAATTAGAGGTAGGTGACAGAGAAGACAGATAATGTGTGTATCCTCCAATATGCAAGATGTGAATAGTGGTGAATAGTAGGATCTGTGCTGGGAGTTTGACTTTTCACAATATTTCTCAATGACTTGGAGGAAGGAATGGAGAGCAATATATTCAGGATTGATGACCACACTGAGTGAGGCAGCTTGGAGGAGGTTACGGAGAAAGGGAGGGTAGAGGGCAGGGAGGTGTTTGAGAACAATGATGAATATTTGAAAATTGAGGTGTTGCTGAACTGGGAGATAATACATGTCAGTGAGAACAGGAGGTGTGGAGCTCGCGATGGGAAAATGCAACTTGGTGTGAGTTCAGATACAAATATCAGTTTTTTTTACACAGAGGCTGGTGCGCATATGGAATGAGCTGCCAGCAGAAGTTTATGGAGGGTGGTAGCTGTGATGGGGGCCAGGACAACATTCGAATACACATGTTCGGAGTCCCGTGGACATGGCGGGGATTTTCAGTGGATTTGTAATTTGTCGGACAGGCTCAAAGATAAGGCCAAGGTTGTAAAGAATCTGTTTGAGCAGTAGGCAGTGCACAGCAAGAGGGATGGAGTTCATACGGGGAGCTGAAGTGAAGGGCTTTGATCTTCTTAATGTGTTTCACAGTGAGGCTGGCTCCTCAATACTGACTGCTCTTAGCTGCTGTTCTTTTTACTTATCATTAGAGATTAGAGTTATAGACACATTGAGTCCTACAGCACAGAGACAAGCCCTTTGGCCCAAACTGGTCTATGCCGACCAAAATCTCCATCCACACTAACCCCATTTCCCTGCACTTGGCCCATATCCTTCTAATTCTTTCCTATCCATGTGTTTGTCCAAATGCCTTTTAAATGTTGTTAATGTACCTGCCTTAACCACTTCTGCTGGCAGCTCATTCCATATGCATATCACCTTCTGTGTAAAAAAGGTGTCTCTTAGGTTCCCTTTTATTCTTTCTACTCTAACCATAAACTAATGCCCTCTAGTCCTCTCTTCCCCAACCTTGGGGAAAAGGCCGATTGCATTCTCCTACCCATGCTTCTCATGATCTTATATCATTCTATAAGGTCACCCCCTCAGTCTCCTAAGCTGGAAAGAAAAAAGTCTTAGTTTGTCCAACATCTTCCTACAACTCAGACCATCGAGTCCAGGCAACATCCTTGTAAGTTTCTTTTGCATTCTTTCCAGTTTAATAACATCCTTATTTTAGCAAGGTGACCAAAACTGAGCACAATACTTCAAATATAGCCTCAAAGATGTCCTGTGTAAATGCAACATAACTTCCCAACATCTATACTCAGTGCCCTGACTGATGAAGGGTAGTGTGCCAAAAGCCTTCTTCACTGCCCTGTGATTCCACTTTCAGAGAACTGTGGCTTAGTTGGGTGGCACAGTGGCTCAGTGGTGAGCACTGCTGTCTCACAGTGCAAGGGACCTCGATTCAATTCCCACCTTGGGTGACTGTCTGTGTGGAGTTTTCACATTCTCCCTCTGTGGGTTTCCTCCCACAATCCAAAGATGTGTAGGTTAGGTGAATTGGCTATGCTAAATTGCCCATAGTGTTAGGTGCATTAGTCAAGTATAAATGTAGGGGAATAGGTCTGGCTGGGTTACTTTTTAGAGGGTCAGTGTAGACTAGTTGGGCCGAAGAGCCTGTTTCCATACAGTAGAGAATCTAATCTAAAAAAAACTGTGAACCCGAACTCCAAAATCTCTCTGTTCCATCAAACTCCTTAACGAGTTCACCATTCACCATGAAACCCCGACCTTGATTTGACTTTTCAAAATGCAAGACCTCACACTTACCCATATTAAACTCCATTAGCCATTTCTCGACCCACTTCTCCAGCGGATTAAGCTCCTGCTGCAATTTCTGATAACCTTCCTCGCTGTCCACGATACTGCCTATTTTAGTGTCATCTGCAAACTTACTAATGATTCTCACCCAAATCATTGATATAGATAATAAACAGTAATGGTCCGAGCACCGAGCCCGAAGGCACTCCATTACTCACAGGCCTCCAGTCTGACAAGCATCCTTCCACTATTACCCTCTGCTTCCTACTATCAAGCCAACTGTGTATCCAGTTTGCCAGCTCATCTCAGACTCTATACAATCTAACCTTCCAATGCAGTCTACCACATGGAAACTTATCAAAGGCCTCACTGAAATCCATGTCGACTACATCTACCACCCTACCCTCATCTAACTTCCTGGTCACTTCATTAAAGAACTCCAATAATTTTGTGAGGCATGATCTTCCACTCTCAAAGCCATGCTGACTACTCCTAATCAAACCCTATCTTTCCAAATGTATGTATATCGTATCCCTCAGAATCTTCTCAAGTAGCTGACCTACCACAGATGTTAAGCTTACTGTCTTTCGTTCCCAGACTTTTATTTTGCAGTCATTCTTGAATAAGGGCACAACATTCACTACCCTCCAATCTTCCAGGACTTTACCTGTGGTTAACGATGATGCAAAAATATCAACCATGCCCCCCTCAATTTCTTCTCTAGCCCTCTTGCAGTGTCATGGATATACCTGGTCAAGACCAGGATATTTATACACCTTCATGTATTCTAATACATCCAATACCTCCTCTATTGTGATATGGACTGTCCCCAAGATATTGCCACTAACTTCCCCAAGTTCCTAAGTCTTCATGTCTTTTTCCATGGTAAACACAGAGGAGAAATATTAATTGAGAACCTCGCCCATCTTCTGTGGATCGACACATACATGTCCACTTTGGTCCTTGAGAGACCCTATTCTCTCTCTCATTATTCTTTTTCCTTTAATACACTTAAAGTACCTCTTTATCCATCTGATAAGCTTGGCTGAGACTATCTTGTGCCCCCTTTTCACCCTCCTGATTTCCTTTTTCACTAGACTCCTGTATTTCCTGTATGCCTCCAGGGATTCCCTTGATCTCAGCTGCCAGTAGCTGATCCATGCCTCCTTCTTTATTCTGGTCAAAGCCTCAAACCCTGTCATCCAGGGTTCCCTAATCCTGCTAACTGGTCCCTTCACCCTCACAGGAGCATACCGACCTTGAACTCTAGCTATTTCACTTTTGAAGGCCTCCCACTTGCCCAAGGTCCCTTTACCTGCAAAGAAACTATTCCAATCAACCCGTACAACCTCCTGTCTAATTCCAACAAAATTCACCTTGACCTAATTTAGAACTTGAACTTATGACCAGTTTTGTCCCTCTCCATAACTATTTTAAAATTAATAGAATGATGGTCCTCTTGCAGGGTGTGGGAGTTAAGGGTCACCACGGGTGTCCTTGCTGTCTTCATCTGTGAGAAGTGCACCCAACACCAGTTCCTCACAGACCACGTTAGGGAACTGGAGCTGGAGCTCAAGAACTTCGGATCACTCGGGAGTGATCGGAGATTCAAATGTTACAGGAACAGATAGGAGATTTTGTGGTCTTGAGCAAGACCCCCGCATGGTATGGTGCCTCCCAGGTGCCAGGGTCAGGGATGTCTCTGATCAAGTCTACAGGATTGTTAAAGGGGAGGGAGAACAGTTAGAAGTCGTGGTACACATTAGTGCCAATGACACAGGTAGGGAAAGGGATGAGGACCAGAAAAGAGAATATAGGTCATTAGGTTGGAAGCTAGAAGGCAGGACAAGCAGACTAGTAATCTTAGGATTGCTACTGGTACCACATGCTAGTGAGGCTAGGTACAGACAGCGAGTGCAGATGAGCATGTGGCTGCAGAGCTGGTGTGGAAGGGAGGGCTTCAGTTATGTGGATCATTGGGATCACCTTCTGTGGAAGGTGGGACCTGTACCATTGGTGTCCCACCACCTGAACTGGAGGGACACCAATATCCTGGCATGACGATTGTTAGGGCTCTTCAGAAGGGTTTAAACTAGATTGGCAGGGGGGGTCAGAAACTAGGCTATGGATCAGATGATGGAGTAGTTCGCGAACATCCAGATACAGCATATAGAGAGTCTGTGAGGAGAGAGAGACAGTTGATGGGACAAGGTGCAGTAAGTGTGATGGGTTGAATTGTGTCTATTTTAATTCAAGAAGTGTCAGGAATAAGGGTGACAAACTCAGAGCATGGATCAGTACTTGGGACTATGATGTTGTGTCCATTATAAAGACTTGGATATCACAGTGGCAGGAATGGTTGTTGGATGTATCAGGGTTTAAATGTTTCAAAAGGAAGAGGGGTGGAGGTCAAAGTGATGGAGGAGTGACATTGTTAATCAGGGATAGTATCACAGCTGCTTGCATGTTAGGTGTCAGATCTCTCTGTGGAACAGCATTTTGGTGATAGTGATCACAACTCCCTGACCTTTACTGTAGTCATGGAGAGGAATAGGAGCAGATGATATAGGAAAGTGTTTAATTCGTGAAAGGGAATTGCAATGATATTAGGCAGGATCTGGGGACCCTAAATTGGGAATAGATATTCTCAGGGAAATTCATGACAGAAATGTGGGGACTGTTTAAGAAGCACTTGTTGATACTGCTGGAGAGGTTTGTTCTGCTGAGGCAAGGAAGGGCTGGTAGGTTGAAGGAACCATGGATGAAAATGGATGTGGAGCATATAAATCAAGAGGATGAAGAAAGCTTACTTAAGGTTGAGGAGGCAAGGAGCGGACATGGCTTTAGAGGGTTACAAGGTAGTCAGGAAGAAACTGAAGAATGGAATTAGGAGAGCTGGAATGGGGCAGGAAAGAGCTTTAGTGGGTAGGATTAAGGAAAACCCTAAGGCACTCTACACTTACATGAGCAACAAGAGGATGGCCAGAGTGAAGGTAGGGATGACCAGGGATAGTGGAGGGAACTTGCACCTGGAGTCAAAGGATGTAGGGGAGGTCCTTAATGAATACTTTGCTTCAGTATTCACTACTGAGAGGGACCTTGTCGTTTCTGAGGACAGTGTGAAAAAGACTAAAATACTAGAACTGGTTGATGTTAGGAAGGAGGATTTTCTGAAAAGTTTGAAAAACATAAGGATAGACAAAATCCTTGGGCCAGACAGGAGATACCCTAGGTTACTACGGGAAGTGAAGGTAGAGATTGCTGCACCTTTGGCGATGATCTTTGCATCCTCACTGTCCACTGGAGTCATGCCAGATTTTTGGAGGGTGGAAAATGTTATTCTGCTCTTCAAGAAGGGGAATAGGGATAATCCTGGGAATTACAGACCAGTCAGTCTTACGTCAGTAGTGGGCAAAGTATTGGGGAGGCTTCAGAGAGACAGGATTCATGATTATTTGGAAAAGCATAGTTTGATTAGAGATAGTCAGCGTAACTTTGCAAGGAGCAGATCATGCCTCACAAACCCTATTGAATTCTTTGAGGGTGCAACAAAACATATTGATGAAAATAGAGCAGTGGATGTGGTGTACATGGATTTTAGCAAGGTATTTGATTAGGTTCCCAATTATAGGCTCATTCAAAAAGTAAGGAGGCAGGGATACAGGGAAATCTGGCTGTCTGGATACAAAATTGGCTCACCCATAGAAGACAGAGGGTGATAGTAGATGGAAAATATTCAGCCTGGAGCTCGGTGACTGGTGGTGTTACACAGGGATCTATTCTGGGGCCTCTGCTCTTTGTGATTTTGATTAGTACTTGAATTAGAAAGTGGAAGGGTGTGTTATAAAGTTTAGGCAAAGGTGAGGACTGTAGATGCTGGAAACCAGAGTTTAGATCAGAGTGGTGCTGGAAAAGCACAGCAGGTCAGGCAGCATCCGAGGAGCAGGAAAATCGACGTTTTGGGCAAAAGCCCTTCATCAGGAATGGAGGCAGGGAGCCTCCGGGGTGGAGAGATAAATGGGAGAGGTGTGGGGCTGGGGAGAAGGTAGCAAAGAGTACAAGAGGTGAATGGGGGTGGGGATGGAGGTGATAAGTCAAAGGGGAGGATGGAACTTCCCACCTCTCAGCTCCACCCTCGCCTCTGACCTGTCACCTCCATTCCCACCCCCATTCACCTACCGTGTTAGAAAGTTTGTCAATAACACAAAGGTTGGTGGAGGGGTGGATAGTGTGGAGGGCTGTTGTAGTTTGCAAAAGGACATTGACAGACTGAGCTGATAAGTGGCAGATGGAGTTTAACCTGGAAAAGTGTGAAACAATTCATTTTGGAAGGTCAAATTTGAGGACAGATTACAGGGTTAAAGGCAGGATTCTTTGCAGTGTGTAGGAACAGAGGGATCTTGGGGTCCACATCCATAGATCTCTCAAAGTTGCCACCCAAGTTGATAGGGTTTTTAAGAAGGCATATGGTGTGTTGGCTTTCATTAACAGGAGGATTGAGTTTAAGAGCGGCGAGGTTATGCTGCAGCTCAATAAAGCCCTGGTTAAACCACACTTGGAATATTGCGTTAAGTTCTGGTTGCTTCATTTCAGGAAAAGTATGGAAGCTTTCGAGAGTGTGCAGAGGAGACTTAACAGGATGCTGCCTGGACTGGAGGGCATGTTTTATGAAGAAAGGTTGAGGGAGTTCGGGCTTTCTTATTGGAGTGAAGAAGGATGAGAGGTGGCTTGATAGAGGCGTACAAGATGATAGCTTAAAAATGTGTTGCTGGAAAAACGCAGCAGGTCAGGCAGCATCAAAGGAGAAGGAGAATCGACGTTTTGGGCATAAGACCTTCTTCAGGAATCTTCAAGCCCCTGAAGAAGGGCTTATGCCCGAAACGTCGATTCTCCTTCTCCTTTGATGCTGCCTGACCTGCTGCATTTTTCCAGAAACACATATTTAAGCTCTGATCTCCAGCATCTGCAGGCCTCACTTTCTCCGCGTGCAAGATGATGACAGGCATAGATAGAGTGGATAGCCAGAACCTTTTTCACAGGGCAGAAAGTGCATAATTTTAAGGTGGTTGGGGGAAGGTTTAGGGGAGATGTCAGAGTTAAATTCTTTACACGGAGAATGGTGGGGGCGTGGAATGCACTGCCAGCGGTGGTAGTAGAGTCAGATACATTAGGGACATTTAAGCGACTCTTGAATACGTAAATGGAGGAGAATACAATGGAGAGTATGTAGGTTAGTATGATCTTAGAATATGATAAAAGGCCAGCACAGCATTGAGGGCTGAAGGGTCCATACTGTGCTGGACAGTTCTATGTTCTATGTTCTGTATTCTATGGTCACTGATCCCAAAGTGCTCCCCCACTGACACCTCCATCAACTGTCCTGCCCTATTTCCCAAGAGTATGCTTGAGGAAACTTTCCTGAATGAACTTAACAAATTCCAACCCATCTAAGCTCTTAACGTTCTGGCAGTCCCAGTCTCTGTTAGGAAAATTGAAATCCCTTACTATGACAACCCTTTGCTCATGCAGGTCTCTCCCTGCATATTTGTTCATCTAATTCCCATTGACTTTTTGGGAGCCTGTAGTCCAACCCCAATAAGGTCACCATGCCCTTCTGATTTCTTAGCTCCATTCACAAAGCCTCACTGGATGACCCTTCATTTATTTATTTTCTGACTACTGCCATGATACTCACCCTAATCAAAAATGCAACTCCCCCTCCCCTTCTTCCATCACCTCTGTGTTGCCTTATGCACCTCCACATTCAGCTGCCAGTCCTGTCCCTCCCTGAACAATGTTTCTCTAATGGCTGTAATATCCCAGTCCCACGTACCTATCCGTGCCCTGTGTTCATTGGCCTTACCTGTCAGCCCTCTTGCATCGAAATAAATGCAATTTAATTCAACAGGTATTCCTTGCTCCCTGCCACATTCCTGCCTGATCTGTCTCTTCAACTTACTATTTCTGATTACTCTATCTCCTTTGAACCTCGCACTTGCCTCCCTGCTGTTGAGGCTCCCAGCCACCTGCTAATCTACTTTAAACCCTCCCTTGTAGCACTCGACTCTGACCACAGCAGAAAGCCCCAGCGTAAAAAATAACTGAAAAGTCTGTCAGAGCGCAAGGTTGCAATTTCACCAATAGAGGAAGTGAAAGAAGGAGCTCGGAGCAGCTGGACGTTTGTTACTGAGACGAGAAAAAACTGTGAACCGTCGGCATTCCCTGGAATCTGACAGCACAGGAGGAGGCCATTCAGCCCATCATGGCTGTGAGTGACCCAATTAGTCCCACTGCCCCTCTCTCTCCGCATCAACAAGCAGGTCTTTCCTTCTCAACTCGAATTCCAATTCCCTCTTATTGACCTGGGCCCACAGCACAAGACTGTCCCTATATTGGGCTCCCCATTAACATCTCATTCACTCATTAGGAGACAAACTGCCTGGGCTGGGAAATGGAGCTCAGGACCCTGAACATTCCCTCTCCCCCTGCTGAGGTACACCTCATGCTGGGGGTCCGTTCCACGGAGCCTAAAAGTACATTCCCACTTCACCCACGTTTCCATTCTGTGTGTGGAATGCTCAAGCCTGTCTTCAAGATATCCCACGGCAGGAGCCATCACCATTCTGTACAATTCTGTCCCACTGTTCTCAGTTCGATAGACTTTGAACAAATCCAGCAAGTTAAAAATGTGAGCAATGAAGCACTGTGGGACATCAAAAGCAGCACAAAGTGCAACATCATGGCCCATTGTAATCCCCCATCTACAATTATCATCAAGCCAGGGGATCAACCCTGGTTCAGTGGAAAGTACAGGAGGGCATGTCAGGAGCAGCACCAGCCATACCTGAAGATGAGTTGTCAATCTGATGAAGTTACCAAATAGGACCCCTTGCTAAACAGCACATGATGCAAGTGATAGACCAAGCTAAGCGATCCCAAACCAATGGATCAGATCTAAGCTCTGTTGTCCTGCCACATCTAGTCATGAATGGTGGTGGACAATTAAACAATTAACTGAAGGAGGAGGCTCCACAAACATCCCCATCTTCACTGACGGAGGAGCCCAACACATCCAGAGCAAAAGGTAAGACAGAAGCATTCACAACAATCTTCTGCCAGAAATGCTAAGTGGTTGATCCGTCTCGGCCTCCTCCAGTGGTCCCCAGATATCAGTGTTCAACCAATTTGATTCATTCCATGTGATGTCAAGAAATGATTGATAGAACTGGATACTGCAAAGGCTACATGCCCTGACAAAATTTCAGCAATAGCACTGAAAACATGTGCTCCACAAACAGCCACTCCCTGAGCCAAACTGTTCCAACAACATTGGCATGGACCAAGCAATGTGGAAGTTTGCCCAGGTAGTCCCTGGATATAAAAAGCCCGATAAATCCCACCTGGCATATCAGTCTGCTCTCGATCATCAGCAAATTGATGGAAGTTGTTATCAACAGTGCTATCAAGCAGCACCTGCTGAGCAATAGCCTGCTCAGTGATACACAGTTTGGATTCCATCAGGGGTCACTCAGTTCCTGACCTCCTTACAGGTTTGATCCATCATGGACAAGAGAGCTGAATTCCAGGTGAGGTGAGAGTGACAACCCTTGACATCAAGGTCGTAATCGACTGAGTGTGGCATCAAGGAGCCCTGATATACCTGACACATAGGAAGATGGTCATAGTTGTTGAGGTCAGTCACTTTCCGTCCAGAATATTTCTGCAGGAGTTCCTCAGGCACCTGTCCTCAGCCCAACTATCTTCAGTTGTTTGTCAGTGACCTTCCCTCCATCATATGGTCAGAAGTGGGAATGTTTGTTAATGATTGCACAGCATTCAGCACCATTTGCAAACCCTCAGATACTGAAGCAGTCCATGTACAAAAACAGCAAGACCTGGACAATATCCCGACTTGAGCTGATGAGTGGCAGGGAACATTCACACCGTAAAAAGGCCAAATCGTGGCTTTTGCCGTCAAGACAGAATTTAGCCACCATCACTTGAAATTTAATGGCCTTACTGTTACTGAATTCCTCACTACAACATCTTAATTGTTAACAGAAACACAAATGAGCTCACCAAATCTTAGAATGGCTTCATGAGAAGGTCAGAGGCTCAACTCCTGACTCCCCAAAGCCTATCCTCTATATACAAGGAACAAGTCAGGCATGGAATACTCACCACTTGCCTGGATAAGAGCAACTCCAACAACATTCAAGAAGCTTGACACCATCCAGTACAAAGCAACCTGCTTTATTTGCACCACAAATATCCATTCCATCCACCACCAACACTCTGTATCAGCAGTGTGGACCATCTACAAGATGCACTGCAGAAGTATATCAAAGGTCCTTAGATAGCACCTTCCAAACCCATGACCACTTCAATCTAGAGAGGCGAGGGCAGCAGATACATTGGAACAGCACCACCTGAAAGTTTCCCTCCAAGCCATTGACCATCTTGACTTGGAAATATTCCTTCACTGTCGCTGGGTCAAAATCTTGGAAATCCCTCCGTCAGGGCATTGTGGGTCTACATGCAGAACATGGACTGCAGCAGTGCAAAAAGACAGCTCATCACCATCTTCTCAAGGGCATTTCAGGGTTGGGATAAATACTAGCCCAGACAGCAACACACACACATCCCATGAATTAATTTAAAGGATTTATTAAAATACAAGCAACAAGATTGGGAAATGGAAACCAGGCTTCTAAGCATTCCCTCTGCCATCCTGAGGTCTATGTTTACTGGTTTCTATTTGAATGTCCAGTGGGAAACAGTGATCATGGTGAGTGTGGGGCTCAGTTTCTTTCTGTTGTTTCTTATTGTCCAGGAAAATACCCTGACATAGAGCCTGATCGTGGAAGGTGAAGGAGAGGGGAAGGGATTGGGTCATGTTGTAAATGAAGAGGATGGGTCAGTGGGTCAGAGCTTGTCCTGTTCCTCCAGCTCACACTGATAGCCTGAGGATCTCTTCTCTCTTCTGGGCCTTCATGGAATGAGCTTTGTGTCCAAACCAGTCACCAGTGAGAATAGGACAACAGCACAGAAATGCCCTTCATTTGACAAGAATCTGCCTGTCTTCCTGAGAGACCAAAACCTGGTCAATGTGAGAAATGGAGCCTCACTCCAGGAGATGACATGCTTCTGGGGTCAGGGGTTAACATCCGTTAGAGGGGCAGAGCAGAGGGAGATTTACCTTACATTTAACTATTGCCATTAACAACACAGTGGGAAGGAGCGTGACAGAAAGAGATAGATAGATAGAGAGAGACAGGCAGACAGAAAGAGATGGATGGAGAATGCGTGTGAGACAGGTGGGGTGGAGGAGCATCTGAAAAAGAGTGAGATTGGGGGAGGGAGTGAGAGATAGTGATGGTGGAGTTGAGGGTTGGAGAGAAATAGTGTGTGAGACGGGGTATGGGGATAGAGAGAGTGGGAGAGAAAGAGATCAAGGAAAAGAGAAAGTGGGTGTGAGACCAAGAGTGAAAGGAATTAAGAGAGAGTGAGTAGGGTTCAGTGTGATCGAGAGAGAGATGGACAGACAGACAGGCAGGAGCAGGAGATGAGAAAGAATGGCACAGAAGGAGAGAGAGAAAACTGTGAATGAAGGGATATAAAGAGGTAGAAAGAGAGAAAGGAGGAGGAATAGAAAGGGACTGATACTCAAGTGAAGGCTTTTAACTGGAGCGAGAGAAGGAGTGAGTGAGGAATATGGAAGTGAGAGATGGCGAAATGGAAACAGACTGAGGGGAAGTGAGAAAGTTGGAGAGACCAACTATGAGACAGAATGAGAGAGAGAGAGAATATGAGAGAAACTGAGAAAGGGTGAGAGAGAAAGAGGTGGCAGATGTGAGACAGCAAGAGAGGGTGAGAGACAAAGAGAGAGACAGGTTCTGGTTACCACACTTTCAGCAGGATGTGATTGAAAGTGAGAAGGTGCGGAGGAGATTTCCCAGGTTGCAGCCTGGCCTAGAGGGTCTGAGCTATGAGGAAAGATTAGAAAGACTGGGGTTGTTTTCCTTGGAGCAGTGAAGGATGAGAGTGGACATGACAGAGGGGTATAAGATTATGAGGAGTTGGGATAGAGTGGATAGGAAGGCACTATTTCCACATGTGGAGGGGTCAGTAACCAAAGGCAGAGATTGAAGTTAACAGACATGGACACATAGAAACCTAGAACAGGTGTCGGCCATTTGGCCCTTTGAGTCTGCTCTGTCATTCAGTATGATCATGGCTGATTCTCTCTCTCTCAAAGCCATATTCCTGCTTTCTCCCCATTCCCCTTGATGCTGATAAAACGTCAAAAATGATCTCTTTTTTTCTTGAATATATTCAATGTCCTGTCCTCCACAGCCTTCTGTGTGAGAGAATTCCACAGATCGACCATCCTCTGAGTGAAGAAATGTTTCCTCATCTCAGTCCTAAATGGTCTATCCCATTTCCCCCGAGACTGTGTCCCCTGGTTCCAGACTCCCCAACCAGGGGAAACCTCCTCCCCACATCGAGTCAGTCCAGCCCTGTTGGAATCATATACATTTCAATCCTTGCAAACCTCAGTGAATCCAGGCCCCCTTGAGGAATAAGGCTGAGAGGAAAATTGAGAAGAAATGTTTTCATCCAGAGGGTGGTGGGAGTCTGGAACTCACTGCCTGAAAGGCTGGTTGACTCACAAACTCTCGGAACATTGAAGGAATGTTTACCTATTCACTTGTCTTGCTGTAGCCTCCAGGGCTGCGGATCAAGAGCTGGAGAATGGGATTAGTGTCATCAGTTCATTGTTGACCAGCACAGAAACAATGAGCTAAATGGTCTTTTTCAGTTTGTTCACTTCAATGACTGTCTGAGACAGAGAGAGAGAGAGAGAGAGAGAGGAGGAAGTGTGGGGGGCTGACGTGGCTCTCTCTGCCTGATGCAATTTACATACTGAGGAACACCCAGTCAGATTCTCACAGGCTGCAGCTTTATAAAGCAGAGCCCAGTGAAGGGAGAGTTTATCAGGAAGCAGGCACACACCATGATTTCACACATCCAGCTGATCTGGCCCCTGGCATTCTGCATCGCAGGTACAAATCTCTCTCCTTCCACCTTGAATCTTTAGCTGCTCTCCATTTCACTCCAATTCCACTGACTTGTGATTGAAGGGAAAATGCTGAAACCAGAGGAATACTCAGTGTCTCCAACAATCTGTCATTTGACAGGCTCTTTCTGTGACAGTTGTGACTTCACTGTGTTTCTCTCTGACCCCTCAGGTATCAGTGGGGACATATTCATGAGCCAGTCTCCCCCGGTGCTGTCAGTGAGACTGGGACAGTCTGCAACCATCACCTGTACGGCCAGATCATATTGATGATGATCTTTCCTGGTACCAGCAGCAAGAAGGTCAGAAGCCCAGTCTCCTAATCTATGGTGCAACAACTTGATTCACAGGAGTCTCTGAGCGATTCACCAGCAGTGGATATGATATAGAATTCACCCTGACAATCAGTAATGTACAGGAATTGGATGTCGGTGACTATTATTGTATTCAAGATGATGCCAACCCTCTACACAGTGATACAAAGCCATACAAAACCTGAGTAGACAGAGGATCATCTCCTGCATTTACGCATCCCACAGTTACATAAAATATATAATAATAGACACAGTACCACCTCCTGTACTGACAAAATCATAGCTTATATATAAATGAAACTGAGCAAAATATCCCATGCTGGGATTGTCACTGTCCACGACACACTCCAGTCCCTGTGGTGTCCACCGCTCACTGAAGGCCTCAAATTACGTGAAGAGCAGCTGCAAGATTTAACAACGAAAAATAAAGTTCACAAGCACAGCTGGAAACAACCTAGTGTGAGTGAGAGAGAGAGATTGAGAGAAGAGAGAGAAAGAATGAGAGAAAAGGAGAGAAAGAAAGACATGAGCGAAACAGAGAGACAGAGAGATGATGACAGTGGGTGAGAGACAACAAAGAGACAAGGAGAAGGTGAGAGTGGTTGATATAGACAGAGAGAGGGAGAGGGTGGGAGAAACAGACAGAAGCAGAGAGCAGAGGTTTTTGTTCAGCCTCTGCTCTGGGAGCTCTCACTGTGGCTTACGTTCGGTAAAGGAACCAAGCTCAGACTGAGTAAGTAAACCTCAATCCTCCGTTATTAACCCTGTCAAACATAATTTCTCAAACACAAATGTTGAATTGTTGAAGGTGTTAGTGGGGAGCTGCAGTGAATGAAATGGTTGATTGAGGAGCACTGTGTCCAGCTGTATTTCTTTAGTTCCATTGCCCCCTTTAAGCAGCAAGATATAAGTCAGTCAGTTTTACTCACCGTGTGGAGGAGCTCTGTCCATTTGCAGCCTGTGGTCCCATTCCTGCAGCATGGAGTGAAATCAGTGAGTAGCCTCCTGCCAGTCTCAGTGTGACGGACACGGGCAGAGTTTGATGTGAGCTCTGGCTCCCTGTCCCAGTCTCTGACCTCACTGACCTCAGCAGCAGCAGCAGCAGCAGCAGCAGCAGCAGCACAGTGAGACACCGAACTCCCACCTCCCCCAGCTTTAACTCTGCTCAATCACACAATCACAGAATTGTTACAGCGTATAAGGAGGCCATTCTGCCCAACTTGTCTGCACTGGCTCTCTGAATAAGCAATTCACTGAGTGTGATTCTCCTGCCTTCTCCCTGTCACCCTGCACATTGTTCCTTTTCAAATAACAGTCTCATTCCCTTTGGAATGTTTCAATTGAAGCTGCCTCCACCACACTCTCAGGCAGTGCATTCCACACCTTAACCACTCACTGGCTGAAAATGTTTTTCCTTTTTTGACTTTTGCTTCTTTTACTAATCATTTCCAATTTGTGGCCTCTCGCTCTCAATCCTTTCATGAATGGAAACATTTTTTCCCCGTTTGCTCTGATCAAACCCTGATTTTGAATTCCTCAAACGAATCCCCTCTCAGCCATCTCTTCTCCAGTCGATCTTCAAAACTGAGGTTTCTCATTCCTAGAACAATCTTTGGGCATGTTTTCTACCCTCTCTACAAAACATTGACATCCTCCTGAATTATTTACGTTATCTCACCCCATCAGGATTTCACTAACCTCTATCTGGTCACCCCTCAGCTTCCTGCACTTCAGGGTCCAGCCTCTCATAGTCATTGAGTTGTATAGCACTGAAATAGACCCTTCGGTCCAATTCGTCTGCGCCGACCAGATATCCTAAACTGATCGAGTCCCCTTTGCCAGTATTTGGCCCATATTCCTCAAAATGCTTCCTATTCATGTGTACATCCAAATGTCTTTTAAATACTATAATTGTATGCGCCACATTCACTTCCTCTGGCAGCTTGTTCTATATATGCACCACCCTCTGCCTGAAAATGTTACTCCTCGGATCCCTTTTGAATCTTCCGCTCTCCTCTTAAACCTATGCCTCCAGATTTGGACTCGCCCGTCTTAGGGAAAAGACCTTAGCTGTTTACCAAATCTGTGCCCCTCATGGTTTTTAAAATCTCTGTAAGGTCACCTCTGAGCCCCAGACTATTCAGTCTCTCCCTCTTGCTCAAACCCTCCACTCCTGGCAAAATCTTTGTAAATATTTTCTGCACCCTTTCCTGTTTAATAACATCCTTCCTGTGCATCCGAACTGCTAGGACTCTGTTCGACAACACTCCCCAGCGCCCTACCATTAATCCCCAGGGTCCTACTATTAATCCCCAGGGCCCTACCATTAATCCCCAGGGTCCTACTCTTAATCCCCAGGGTTCTACCATTAATCCCCAGGGCCCTACCATTAATCCCCAGCGCCCTACCATTAATCCCCAGGCCCTACCATTAATCTCCAGTGTCCTACCATTAATCCCCAGGGCCCTACCATTAATCCCCAGGGCCCTACCATTAATCCCCAGGGTCCTACCATTAATCCCCAGGGTCCTTCCATTAATCCCCAGGCCCTACCATTAATCCCCAGGGTCCCACCATTAATCCCCAAGGTCCTACCATTAATCCCCCGGCCCTACCATTAACTGTATAAGTCCTGCCGATCCAAAATGCAACATCTTGCACTTATCTAAATTGAACACCATCTGTCACTCCTCAGCCATTGGCCGAACTGATCAAGGTCCTGCTGTACTGTGAGATAATCTTCTTCATTATCCACTTCACCACCAATTTTGATGTAATCTGCAAACTTACTAAACTTACATACTATTTTCACATCAAGATCATTTATTTAAATCATGAAAATAGTGGACCCAGCACTGATATTTATGGCACATCGCTGGTCACAGACTTCCAGTCCAAAAAGCAGCCCTCTACCACCACCCTTTGTCTCCAACCTCAAGTCAATTTTTTATCCAAATGACGCGCTCACCCTGGAACTCATGTGACCTAACCTTCCTACTCAGTCTACCATGGCTAACCTTGTCAAATGCTTTGTTCAAATCCAGGTGGACAATGTCAATTGCTCTGCCTTCATCAATCTTCTTTGTTTCCTCTTCAAAAAAACTCAATCAAGTTTGTGAGAAATGATTTCCAATCCACAAAACCACATTGACTATCCCTTTATGTACTCCAGTTTCCTCCCACAGTCCAAAGATGTCTAAGTTAGATGGATTGGTCATGCTAAATTGCCCAAAGTGTACAGGAATGTGCAGGCTAAGTGAATTAGCCATCTTTAAGGGGACCTATTCACTCCCTAGTTACACGTTTGCCCTTTTCTTATTTACGATATTTCGACCACTACTGTCTCAAAACAGCCAGTAAATGAGTGCCATTCTTCGAATATACCTCGACTGTCCCTGAACTACGACCTCTATTATTTACTTCAGGACTTTGCTGCAACCTTTAACCCAGTTCATTCACTCTGATGTGTTCTTACCCAACGGAAGTCTGTGTTTTCCCAAGTGAATCATTTCGAATCTGGATTCCTGTTACATGGTCACCCTCAACCTTATGATACAATGATCACTTTTCCCTTTCTGTCCTCTCACTGACACTTGATCTACTTGGGCCTCCTCATTCCCAAGATCCACTTCATGGTGATCTTTGGACTGCACTGAGGATTCTGTGAACCTTTGGTGTTTCTCTCTGATGCTCCCCACTGGCTCCCACAGCCCTACCAAGTCAGTTTAAACTCTGTCCAACAGCAGCAACAAATCACCCCATTAGGAACTCAGTCCCAGCTCTGTTCTGGAGCATCCCATTCAGTCTGTACAGGTAACATCTCGCCCACAGCCAGTCCCAATGCTCTAAGAATCTAAAGCCCTCCCTGCTAGACCCTCTTTCCAGCCTCTTATTCATCCGTCTTATCTTCCTGTTTATATTCTCACTTATTTGGGGCACTGGGAGTAATGTGCACATGCCTACTTTTCAGCTCCTGCTCTGAACGCCCTCCCGACCTCCCTAAATTCTGACTGAAGGACTACATCCCTTTTCTGCCTCTGTCACTTGGACCAATGTGGACCCCGACTGCTGCCTGTTCCCCGTCTCCCCTCAGGGTGCTCTGCAGCCGCTCAGTGACATCCTTGACCCTGGCACCAGGGAGACAACACACCATCCTGGATTCCCATCTGCAGCTGCAGAAACACTTATCGATTGCACTCACTCTCAAATCCCCTCTCACTATTGCTCTTCCAGTCTTCCTTGTGCCCCCTGTACAGCTGAGCCCTCCCCATGGTGCCATGGTCTTGGTTCTGGCTGCACTCCCCAGATGAACCATCATTCTCACCAGGATTCTGAACTGAATCCTGGTTGGAGAGTGGGATGCACTCAGGGGATTCCTGTCCTAGCTGCCTCGTCCTTTTGGACTGTCTGCTGCTCCCCCATTCCCTCTTTCGCTGCATACTCTGAAGCTGCAGAGTGACCACATCTAGAAACGTGCTCTCCACGGAGCTCTCAGCCTCACGGACTCTCCGCACTGACACCAGCTGCTGCTCAAGCTCCGAAACCCGGAGCTCAAACTGCTGTCACTGACCGTTCTACTCTCATGGTCTTCCAGGATCCCCGGAAGCATCCTGAAGTTCCCATATGGAACACACTGGCTCCACTCCCTGGTTACCTCTTGGCAAAGTTCTGATGACAAACAGCTACAGCAGGGCTCACAGTCCCATGCTTTCAGTATCCCAGGATTTGGAAAACTGAAAGACAATTGGCTCTTAATTAGAACAGAATCAAGCCATTCAGCCCATCGAATCTATTCTGCTATTCCATTATGGCTGAGATATTTTTCAAGCCCATTCTCCTGCCTCCTTCCACAGCCTTCGAACCCATGACCAATCAAGAACTTATCTCTCTCTGTTTTGAATTCACTCAACGTGACCTCCACTGCCCTCTGTGGCAATGAGATGCATAGATTTTGCACCCACACAGTGTCCGTGCACTCTCACCTTACAGGGGGTCACGGGGTCATTAGGAGCAGTGACCCTGGGTAACCTTGGACACTGAGTGTCTTTGCAGCCTCACCCTTGACCTCAGCCCAGTTGTTGCAGCAAGGTTTGAAATGTATTCTCGAATCATCTACACAGACACCGAACGTGACTCCTTCCTGAAATGTTTGGATCCAAGTCTGCTCCAAGGTTTGTGTATAAAGTTCTTCGAATCTGTGGGTTTTTGAAAGAGGTATTGAGCTCCATCCCACTTTCCAACTCTTGCTCCATAGCTCTGGAGGTTTCAATGTTTCAAGTGTTTCAATATCCAAGTGTTTTTTCAATGTGATGAGGGTTTCTGCCTCTCCCACCCTTTCAGACAGTGAGTCCCAAATCCCACCAGCCTCTGGGTGAAAGCAATTACTCCTCGAACCCTGCCCCCAGTTCATTTCAATCTCTCCTGATTATTGCCCTCTTTGCTGATGGAAATCAGTCCTTCCTACCCATTCTATATAAATCCCTCATCATTTTAAGCACCTTGATCAAATATCCCCTCAAACCAATCATTCCTCAAACTCCCGCTTTGTGACAAAACCCTCCTCTGTCCTGGTCTCTATTGGGATCACATCCTTCCTGTAATGTGGTGACCAGAACCGTACACAGTTCTCTCACTGTGCTCTAACTAGGGTTTTATACATTTCCGGATTAAACAAACTCCTTGCTTTCACTGTCAACCAAAAATGGAAAATACCCAACTGCCTTGTGATCACCTTATCCCCCCTTCATACATCTCATCTGGAGCCAGAGAGGATCACAAAATGATGTTCACAGTCTCTGCATTTCTCCATCCCTACTCTCAATCTCACTGAGTTCTGATCACTGTCACTGAAATGATCCCCCATTGATAGCCCTTCCAGCTGCCCACATTCATTCCCTAGATAATGGTCCAAAACTGTCCCTTCTCTTTCACCATCACCGTCTGTAATTAGGGGCAATTAGGGATGGGCAATAAATGCTGACCCTACCAGTGACACTCACATCTCGAAAAGCAATTTCAAAAATGTCTGATCTTTTGTTGAGGTTGTTAAGTATTGAGTGCAAAACTTCAAGCAAATTGTTTGTTAGCCAAAGTTCAGAAAATTGAAATCCCTTTGAATGGCAGGGATTAAAATTATTTCTCTTGTCTTTCAGGCCGTGAGAACTCTCAGCCCAATCTGACCCTGCTGCCCCCCTCCCCAGAGCAGGTCAATGCCAAGGGCACTGCCACCCTGGTGTGCCTTGCCAATCACTTCTATCCCGATGAGCTGGAGGTGCAGTGGGAGAAGGACGGTGCAGTCATTTCGGACGGCGTTCAGACCAGCAACTACCTGCGAGCTTCGGACAGCACCTACAGTGTCAGCAGCCTGCTGACCCTCTCTGGGTCTGACTGGGAGTCCAACGCTCGCTTCTCCTGTGCCCTCACCCACGTGACCCTCCCCTCTCCCCTCAGCAAGAGCATCAGGAGATCAGAATGTGTGTAGTGTGTTTGAGACAGTCCACAGAGGAGACACAACTTTAAATAGAACAGGGCTGAGCTGGCAGGACAATGGTCATTGTCAGCGCTGAATTTGAACTCTCTTCCTTCCCGGGACTGGCTCAGAGACATTTCTGAGGTTGGGGGTTACAGCAGGTAACTGGGACAGTATACAGGGAGATTTACTCTGGATCTAATCTCATGATGCATATCCCTGACATGGGAGTGTTTCTTGGGGATAATGTCGAGGCAGCTTTACTCTGTATCTAACCCCATGCTGTCCTTGTCCTGGGAGTTTTTGATTGGGACAGTGTTGACTTGCGATACCAAGTAAAATCTCTCGAAGATGCTGAAGACTGTCAGCTGCACATAACAAGGTGAACCTCTGAAGTCTCTGCTTCAGTAAACCAGACCTCCTTCCTGTGCAGCCGCCAGTTCCAATTTAAGGTTTATCACTGTTTAAAGGGACAGTATTCTCATGTTACTGAGAAAATCTCCACGAGTGTTTTCCTCAAGCACCATTGTGGCTGTGAATTTGTGCAGCTTCCTCTGTCTGGGATGTTAATTGCCATCTGTTTTCTATCAATGTCAATCTGGAAAAGGGAATAAAGATGAAGAAGATTCAGTTGGTGTCTTGTGAGTACTTTGGAAATGACCATCAGCCATTCAGTTATTTGGCAGGATTTCAGCAAATGATTGTTTTGATTGGCTGCCTGGCCTGTCAATCAATGAAGGTTGGGCTGAGAGCCAATCATCAATCATTTTCAAATGATCCCTTTGATCTGGACAGAACAGAAACTGAAAGCTGCTGGTACCACAATAATTACAATCTGAGGCATTCACTCTTCACTCCGTTGGTCCAGGCCCAGCTGGTGGGATTGCACTCTGCTCTCTCTGCTGTCCAACACTGAAATCAGCTTCGGCCAATCTCAGATGTTCTTAGCTGCAGTCGTAATGTTCATTTCTCCCAGCTGAGCCAGTTACTAACAATGTGAACTCAAAACTGAACTGAGTAAGGCCTTCATTCAGAGAGGATCAGTCAGGATCTTATATCATACATGACCCTGTTGGAAGTGACTAATATCCAATGTTGTCTGGAGGTGAGACTGTCAGCGAGGTGTGACTGTTAGTAATATTGTCTGCAGATGCATGTCTCTGAGTGCCGCAGATGACACCAACATTGGAGGTGGAGTGGACAGCAAAGAGGGTTACCTCAGATTACAACAGGATCTGGACCAGATGGGCCAATGGGCTGAGAAGTGGCAGATGGAGTTTGATTCAGATAAATGTGAGGTGTTGCATTTTGGGAAAGCAAATCTTAGCAGGACTTAGACACTTCATAGTAAGGTCCTAGGGAGTGTTGTGAAACAAAGAGACCTTGGAGTGCAGGTTCATAGTTCCTTGAAAGTGGAGTCGCAGGTAGATAGGATAGTGAAGAAGGCATTTGGTATGCTTTCTTGAATTGGTCAGAGTATTGAGTACAGGAGTTGGGAGGTCATGTTGCGGCTGTACAGGATATTGGTTAGGCCATAGTTGGGATATTGCATGCAATTCTGGTCTCCTTCCTATCGGAAAGGCGTTGTGAAACCTGAAAGAGTTCAGAAAAGATTTACAAGGATGTTGCCAGGGTTGGAGGATTTGAGCTATAGGGAGAGGCTGAACAGGCTGACACTGTTTTCCCTGGAGCGTCGGAAGCTGAGGGGTGACCTTATAGAGGTTTACAAAATTATGAGGGGCATGGATAGGGTAAGTAGGCAAAGTCTTTTCCCAGTGGTCAGGGAGTCCAGACCTAGAGGGCATAGCTTTAGGGTGAGAGGGGAAAGATATAAAAGAGCCCTAAGGGGCAACCTTTTCACACAGACAGTGGTACATGTATGGAATAAGCTGCCAGAGGAAGTGGTGGAGGCTGGTAAAAATGCAACATTTAAGAGGCATTTGGATGGGTATATGAATAGGAAGGGTTTGGAGGGATATGGGCCAGGTGCTGGCAAGTGGGACTAGATTGGGTTGGGATATCTGGTCAGCATGGACAGGTTGGACCGAAGGGTCTGTTTCCGTGCTGTACATCTCTATGACTCTATGACTCTTCCCTCGTTAATGTCTGTGGATGTGTGCCACAGCTTTGCAGCATGCTATCCCTCCTTGAGTTCGATTTCCGTGTGAAATTTTGACAGAGGTGGTGATTTCAGATTTGTTTTGAAGAGGGGAAGGGAGGGGATGTGTTGTGATCATATCCTAGGCCCCATTCCCATATTCCAGTTAAACCTGGATTAAGAGTATGTTGTGGTCAGTGATTCCATAACTGAGATTTATACAGGCACTTACTGTTGACCCCAATTCTGTACAGAATGTTGACATCAATCGAATGGTTTGAAGCGAATGGGAAAGAATTGGGATCTTCCTTTACATCAAGCTGAACGGTCTGTGGTGTGGTGTGATCACAGGACACAGGCAGACCAACAAATGTAAGTTAGTTCACTGTTGAAAATGCAATTGTTACAACTTCTTTAAATTCATTTGTGGGACTTGGGCAATGCTGGCTGGCCAGCATTGATAGCCCATCTCTATTTGCCCTTGAGAAGGTGGTGGTGAATCGCTGCAGTCCATTTGCTGTGGGTTGACCCACAGTACCGTGAGGGAGGGAATTCCAGGATTTTGACCCAATGACTGTGAAGGGTTGATGCCAGGTTGTCCATCCAGTTTCATTCCTTTGTTGTAACTTTCTCGCAATTGATACAACTGAGTGGCTTGCTAGGCCACTTCAGGGGGCAGCTGAGAGTCAACCACATTGCTGTGGCTCTGGAGTCACACATAGGCCAGACCAGGTAAGGAGGGCAGATTTCCTTCCCTTAAGGACATTAGTGAACCAGATGGGTTTTTCTGACAATTAGTTAACTCTTAATTACAGATATTATCTGACTGAACTCGAATTCCACCATCTGCCATAGTGGGATTCAAAACTTGAACATTATTCTGAGTTTCTGGATTAATAGCCAAGTGATAATATCACCTCCCCGGTAAATATAAGCTGCCCCCCAGAGATGTCTCTTCCAGGGTGAACAACTGGGGGCAGCTGGGTATTACAGTTAAATTACAGTTACTCTGCGAGTCGTGAGTTCATGGAATGCCCTGTCAGTAGCGGTGGTGGACTCTCCCTCTTTATGGGCCTTTAAATGGGCATTGGATAGGCATATGGAGGATAGTGGGCTAGTGTAGGTTAGGTGGGCTTGGATCGGCGCAACATCGAGGGCCAAAGGGCCTGTACTGCGCTGTATTTTTCTATGTTCTATGTTCTATGTTCTAAATACACCAACAAAAGGAACATGTTCACTGGGACAACACACTGCTGCAAGTTAAGCATAAAATTTTCCCAAATGTTAACTACATTTAATATCGAACCTGTTTGAAAATTAAAGAAGCAAGGTACAGGTAGATCATTTTTTCTGTATGTATTGTGCAAATCAAGTCCTTTAGCTGATCCAAAGTAAAAAGAATCACTTAGAACTGTATCCCAACTTCTGGATTCCCCCACAAGAGGAAACACCTCCTTGGTATCCATCTGTCACATCCCTTCAGGGTCTCAGTTAGTCCAGCAGTATCTGTGGAGAGAAAAACAGAGTTAGTATTTAGAGTCTGGTATAACTTATTCAGAAACCCTAACTCTGATTCTCTCTCAACAGGTGCTGCCTAACAACTGAATTTCTTCAGGATTCCCTGTTTTTCAGTTCGGATTTCCAGTATCCCTAATCTCTTGCTTTTATCCCGCAGGATCTTGTCTGTTTCAATAGGATCACGTCACATTATCTAAACTCCAATGTGTACAGCATGTCCAACTTTTCCTCAGGGGATAACCCCCTCATCACAAGAATGAGTTAAGTCAACTCTTTCTGAACTGTTTCGAACATAATTATGTCCTAAGATACAGTAGTTTAAGTAGGACATTCAGCCCATTAAGGTCACTAAACATTTCAATAAGATTATGGATGATCTGATAATCTTCAACTCCATTCTCCTGTCTTTTCCCTGCAATTTTTGACATTCTTTCTTCATTGAGACCAAAATGATACATCGCTCACCAGAAAAGGCTTCATCAACAGTCCTTTGCATGAAACACTAACACTCCATCTACCAAGCCTGCTTGGCACAGTGGCTCAGGGATTAGCACTGTGGCCTCACAGCACCAGGGACCCAGGCTCACTTCCTGTTTTAGGTGACTGTCTGTGTGAAGTTTCCACATTACCCCGTGTCTGTGTGTATTTCATCTGGGTGCTCTAGTTTCCTCCTACAGTCTAAAGACATGCAGCTTTTGTGGATTGGCCATGCTAAATTGTCCATTGGGTCCAGGGTGTGCAGGCAAGATGGATGATGCATAAGAAATGTAGGCTTACAGGAATGGGGTAACTTTGGGTGGGATTCTCTTCAGAGGGTCAGTGTAGACTTGATGGGATAAAATGGCCTTCTTCCACACTATAGGGATCCTATGATCTATGACCTTCCTCATCTTTTGCTGTTTCCGTATGCTAACTTTGTGATTCATGTACCAGGACTCCCAGATCCCTCTGTGCTTGCCTGCAGAAAGAGGATATAAATAAAATACTTGCTAAAGGTCTTTGTGCTGGTCAGGAGTTAGGACATGACAAGAGGACACTTGCTAGATGGAGCTCTTGCTGGAAGAGGAGGTTAGGAGAAAGTAATCAGTACCTTCCAGTGAGTTACTCATCAACAGGTGGTTGTGGTAAGTGAAGGATTTGTGCTGTGAAAATGCAGGAATAGGTACAGGCCTCAAGAGGAAGGGACAGGAAAATGTCTTTGCTCAGAAACTTCTTTGAGCAGAGAGCAGTCAGCAGGTACTGTGCTCACAGCAGCTAAAGCAGACTGGGAATGTTCAACTCGAACGTCTCAAAGCTACAAAAGTATCACCTGAATATGAGACTGAAGATGAAACCTCAGAGTGTGTCATCAGTGAAAGGAAACCGGGAAGCCAGGCCCCAGCAGGGTACAGCTGCTCGAGGATGGTCACCCACTGACATTAAGGAAGGAATGAGAGACAAACCCCACACTCTGACCCTGAACCACCCAGCCACCCGATGCACCATTCGGTTCAACACAATCTGCTCAGTGTCCATCTCCCAGGAAATAATCAGCAGGTCACGGTGTCTGTACCTGTCTGTGTTCTGAAATGATGGCAGTTGTTCTGCAGATTTCACATTCAGCATTCTCTAATTCCATGTGAGAAACCTCCTTTATCTGCAATCGCGGGAAAGCAGAGATCCGAGCCAGAGTCTCAATCAGCATCAAACAATAACCACACGGACAAGGCCTCCACCCCCCACGTCAGGTTCTCCTCACCCCCACATCCCCCACCTCTCCCTGCCCTGTGCTGACTCCTCCTCCTCCTCCTGTTTCCTTTTCCCATCTTCAGTCTCCACCAGCCTCTGTTTGGTTTGAAGGAGCTCCTGATTGAGGACATCAGACTTGTCTTCAACCTGAGTGGGCAAGTGGACACAATTTGAGGGACCGAGCAGAGGATTCCCTCCAAGCCTCCGGACAGTACGATCGGACACTCGGACACTCTTTCCCAATTTCAGGGGCCTGGGGAGGAGGGGAGAACTTCTCGCTCTGGAGATGGAAATGCATTCAATTGCCCAGCTTCTAGCCACCCTGTCAATGAGCACACCCTGCAGTCTAACTGATCAAACACATGATGTGGAGGTGCCAGTATTGGCCTGTGTTTGATGAAAATTAAAAATCTATGACACGTTGATCTTTTAATATAAATTCTGTGTCCTAGGATCCTGCTCCACTAGTTCCCTGACAAAGGAGCAGTGCTCCAAAAGCTTGTACTTTCAAATAAACCTGTTGGATTATAACCTGGTGTTGTGTGATTTTTAACTTTGATAACATACAGGCCTTTCTGTTGGGATATACAGCATGACCAGCCTGGGCTCTCTACTTCCAAACAGAATGTTGTAGGTTCAAGTCCCGTGTCAGAGATTTGAGAATGGTGTTGAACTCTGACAGTATGGCGTACACAGTGAGGGGAATGCGGCACTGTCACACAGACTGACTTTTGGATGGCATTAATCCTGCAGGCCCCTTGTCCTCTCAGACGAGTGGGAATCTTGCCCTGGGATAATTTGGAAGGGTAGAGAAGGTCTCCACTTGCTGAGTGTCAGTTGCTTCCCCAGTCCAACCCCCAGCCCCCACACCTTTCCCATGTTACAACCGTGGCGATATTTCAAAAAGACTGAAGCTGCTGAAAACCATTTTTGTGACTCCCGGAAGTTGTGAAAGTGCTACACAAATGCAAGGTTGTCTTTTGATTTGGGATTTTGTTTCAGAGGGTGAAGAGCAGTGATGTCCCTTACCTGATCCAGATCACTCCTGAAGTGCTCTTGCTGCTCATAAAGTCATGAGCCACTCTGTTCCCACCCCCTTCCCCTGTCACAGAGTCTGGGAACCAGTTGTGAAGTAACTCTCTGAACCTCGAATGTGCCTTCAAGGTTGCATTGCCCCTTTGCCCCTCACAACATACCTCCCTTGTTTAAAATCAAGAATGAATCATTAATCTCTGGGAGAACGTCCTCCTTGGCAACATTGAGACTGATGACCACCTCCTTGGTGGGCTTTGAGTGTGAAGGTCAATAACACTCTCAGTGGGACTTGATCTGGGTTGTCTCCAGTTAGTTTGCGCTTTTGTTCCAGGCCCAGACAGGACTGACCAACCTTTGACCCTGTGATCTAACTGCGATGAAGGGTGAGCTGTGCCAGGCTTCAACACACTGGTCTGTATAATGAAGCAGGGATTATCCATTTCACAAAAGAGTGAAAGAAACGAACAAACTGGGTGGGTATTCACGCCCATCCCGATCCTGAGAGGGGAGAGAGAAGCAATAACATCACCAGACAGAAAGGATACTCCCAGAGCGGGAGAGAGAGCATTAAAAGTGAGACCCCTCAAAGAGTGGGGAAGAATCAGCAACACTCCCCAGAGCGAGAGAGGAGACAGTAACAGCGACACCTCCTGGGGAGGGAAAGGGGACTGTAACTGTGATACTCCCCAAAGAGGGAGAGGGAACAGGTACAGTGACACTCCTCAGGGTGGGGAGGTCAGGAATCGCTTGTTCCCCATTTTCTCACTGTGCTGTGACGTATGTTCCTGGGAAATTAGTTTGTTTTATATTTTCACAGTTGATGAAGTGATTCACTAACAAGTATTCCAATTGCATATTTCCTATCACAGCAGATCCACTGAAGATCACATTTCCATTTGGAGTTTGCCCAGGTTTCTGTCCAGGCTGATACAGTATGATCTACCAGTGCTGCTCCTATTGGGCTAAACCATCACACACGAGGGAATCTGACGGGCACTTTCTCTTTGTGCTGGCAAAGGGAGAGATTTGCTTTTACTGCAATGGTGGCCAAAGAAATGAGTCAGTGGAGGTAGTTCCAGCTGAACATAATGTTCTGATGTTCATGATGGGATTAATCTCGACAGTTCCCACTTGCCTTTACACCGACAGTGGAACAGGAAGTCACCACGCAGTGATCTCCTGGCTCACACTGAGACACCAAGTTGATGGTATAACTGCAGAGAGCAAGGCAATGGCTTGGACTCACTGAACAACCAAAGGCTTCAGCTCACAACTGGGTCACAGGCAAATGGAGGGTTGTGTAAACTCTCAGTATCTCAGGGAACAAACACAACTACTGAGCTACAAAATCAAACAGGATGTTTTTATTACTGATTAGCAATCCAAAAATCAATTCCAAACACAAGATGTATATAACCTGAGAGAAATCTCATTTTCAAACAGCATTCCAAACAGGATAGGAAAATGACAATTCAAACAGCCACTCAGCCCGTCACTCGGTGTTGTCATTTGCAAACCTCTTAATAATACATAAGGGAGGCAAATATTGAAAACCGTATTATCAAGAGTGAGTGTCCATTAAAAACAGGAACCTTAATGTTAAATGATCCCAGCCATGAACAACACTGATGCATTTACATCATTAGCTTCTTAAACAATATCAAAACGTCTGTGGTCAGAACGAAAATAAGAACAATGTGCAGATTGTTGAACAGGCCCCTACACCTGGGCCTGAGGCTCCAACACATTGGCCTCACTTCGCACCAACCTTCACACAGTGCGGGGTCATGAACTCTGGCCATCAATTCCTCTGGGACCGGGATGGAGTAAGAGAACAGTGAAACAGTTGACCTCGAGTAGCTGGAGAATGCTTGCCCTTCTGTTGAAGAGCATGGATAAAATCCCTTTCCATTCCTCAATGAAAGGTATAAACAGAAAAAAACAACCAAGACACCCCAGAACTGTCCCCACCAGACACTGCCGGTACAGGGACAGCACCGGGTGAAACACAGAGCAAAGGCACACTCTGCGCTTTCAAAACAGAAAATAAAGCTGCCTTGACTTTATTCAGCAAAAATAAATATCTTATTACTCTGGGAAAAAAACAAAATCAAATAAACAAACAAAAAGATGCCACTCCCTTGACTCCGCCCCCACCAACCTGTTTTGGGCAGGGACCAGAAGGAACCAAAACAAAAATAAACGGAAACAAAATCAAAAACAAATAAACAAACAAAGAACCAGCTAACTGAATAAATCACCTTTGCTCAATCCCCATTGAACACTCCTGGGACAGGGACAACAATGGTTTAACATCCAGCACGTTTCCCTGCTCATTTCAACTCAAGATAAAATTCTCCTCACACTGATCCCCATCAAGTGCATCTGAGAAAAGAACAGTGCGGGGCTAAAATACAAACCTTCGTGCCTTTTCCAAGGGGAAACTCCCCTCCTTTCACACCCAAGCAGACCAGCAGCTATCTGGTGCATTCCAGTGGGAATGAGTTATCAGTTGTTTCAGTCTGGGTCCCCAGTCAGTAATAGAATCACCGAGTAATACAACATGGAAACAGACCATTCAGCCCAGACTAGTCCATGCTGACCCTGGTGCCCACTCAGCTTTTTCCAATTGCCCACATTTGGTCCATATCCCTCTAAACCTTTCCCATTCATGTACCTATGCACATTTTTAAAAATGTTGCTATTGTATCTGCTTCAACCACTTTGTCTGGTCGTCCATTCCATATACGCACCATTCTCTGTGTGAAGAAGTTGTCCCTCAGGTCCTTCTTAAATCTTTCCCCTCTCACCAAAAATCTATGCCCTCTCACTTTCAATTCCTCATCCCTGGAAAAAAAAGACTATCTGCATTCATCCTATCAATGCCCCTTGTGATTCTATACACCTCAATAAGGTTACCCCTCACTCTCCTATGTTCTAAGGCGTAAAGTCCCATCTTGGCCAACCTCTCCCTATAACGCAGGGAGTTATAACCTATAACCAGTCCTGACAAAATCCTTATAAATTTTCTTTGCAGTTTAACTATGTCTTTCCTCTAACAGGGCAACTAAAACTGTACACAATACTCCAAGTGCGGCCTCACCAATAACTTATACAACTGTAACACAGCATCACAACTCCTATGCTCAATACCTCGACCAATGAAGGCTAGCATGCTAAATGCCTTCTTCACCATTCTGTCTGTCTGTAACACTACTTTCAATGAACAAAGTAATTGTACTCCTCGGTCCCTCTGTTCCACAACACTCCTCAGGACCTTGCCATTTACTGTATAAGTCCTACCTTGATTTGACTTTTCAAAATGCAACACCTCACACCTCTCTGGATTGAATTGCATTTGCCAATCCTCAGCCCATTTCCCCATCTGATCAAGAACCCTGTGTAATTTTTGACAACCTTCCACACTATGAATGATACCTCCTAATTTTGTATCATCCACAAACTTACTAACCATGCCTTATACATTCAAATCCAGATCGTTTATTTAAATAACAAATAACAGAGGTCCCAGTACAGGCCTCTAGTCCAAGAAAAAACCTTTAACCATTACCCTCTGCTTCCTGTCAATTTTGAATCCAATTGGATAGGTCTCCCTGGATCCCACGTGACCTAACCTTCATGACTAGTCTGACATGTGGGACCTTGTCAAAGGCCTTACTAAACTCCATATAGACAACATCCACTGCTCTACCCTCATATATCCTCTTGGTTATCTCATTGAAAAACTCTAAATGATTTGCCAGACATGACTTCCCGTGCACAAATCCATGCTGACTGCCCCTGATCAGACCTTGATTATCCAAATGTTGGTTGATCCTGTTCCTCAGTATCCTCTCCAACAACTTGCCTACCACTGATGTCAGGCTCACTAGTCTGTGGTTCACTGGCTTGTCTTTGCTATCTTTCTTAAACAATGGAATAACATTAGCCACCCTTCAGTCTTCCAGAACTTCACCAGCAGCTAACGTTGAAGCAAAAATCTCTGCAAGGGCCTCTGCAAATTCTTCCCTAGCCTCCCATAACATCCAAGGATGGACTTGATCAGGCCCAGAGGATTTATTCACTTTAATGTGCTTTAAGGTTCCAAACACCTCCTGACTTGGTAATATGTATGCAGTCCAAAACTTCATGACTCATTTCATTTATTTTCTGAGCATCCATGAATCTCTCATCAGTAAACACCAAGAAGAATTATTCATTAAAAATCTCCTCCATCACCTGTAGCTCCACACAACGATGGACATGCTGATCTGATAAGGAGGCCTATTCTCTCCCTCGCCACCCTTTTACCCTTAACACAGCTACAGAACATCTTGGGATTATCTTTAAACCTTATCTGCCAGATCCATCTCATACCCTCTTTTTGCACTTCTAACTTCTCTCTGAGGTGTGTTTGTACACTTTGAATAGTCATCTTGAGACTCACTTGAGCCTGATAGCATTAACCCAATGTATGCCTTCTTCTCTTCCCTGACCAGAGCCTCAATATCCCTAGTCAGACAGGGATCCCTAAACCTGTCGGCTTTTCCCTTCACCCTAACAGGGACATATTGTCCATGAACTTCTGATATCACACTTTTAAAAGCCTCCCATTTACCTTCCATTTGTTCCTTTTCCTTCAAACCTCTCACCCTGCTAGATCCTGTCTAATTGCCTCAAAATTGTCCCTGTGCCAGTTTAGCACCCTGATCTGTTAGACCTGTCCTATCTTTTTACATAATTCGATCACATGGAATACAGGGAGAACTAGCCACTTGGATACAGAACTGACATGAAGGTAGAAGACAGAGGGTGGTGGTGGAGGGTTGCTTTTCAGATCAGTGATCAATGGTGTGCCACAGGGATATCGGTGATGGGTCCACTGCTTTTTGTCAATTATATGAATAATTTGGATGTGATCGTAGGAGGTATAGTTAATAAGTTTGTAGATAATACAGAATTGGAAATGTAGTGGGCAGTGAAGAATGGGATTTTGATTAGATGGGCCAATGGGCCCAGGAGTAGCAGATGGAGTTTAATTTAGATAAATATGAGGTCTGCAATTTGGAAAGACAAATCAGGGCAGGATTTATGCACTTAATAGTAAGGTCCTGGGGAGTTTGCTGAAAAAAGAGACCTTGGAGTGCAGGTTCATAGTTCCTTGAAAGTGAAGTTGCAGGTAGAAACGATAGTGAAGAAGTTGTGTGGTATGCTTTCCTTTATTAGTCAGAGCTTTGAGAATAAGAGCTGTGAGGTCATGTTGTGGACGTACAGGACATTGGTTCGGCCACTTTTGAATACTGTGTGTAATTCTGGTCTCCCGCCTATAGCAAGGATGTTGTGAAACTTGCAAGGTTTCAGAAACGATTTGCAAGGATGTTGCCAGGGTTGGAGGGTTTGAGCTGTAGGGAGAGGCTGAATACGCTGGGGCTGTTTTCCTTGGAGCATCAGAGGCTGAGGGGTAACCTTAGAGAAGTGTATAATATCATGATGGGAATGAATGGGGTAAATAGACAAGGTATTTTCCCTGTGGTGGGAGAGTTCAGAACTAGAGATCAGAGGTGGAGGGTAAGAGGGGAAAGATTTAAAAGGGATCGAAGGGGCAATGTTTTAGCAGAGGAAGTAGTGGCGACTGGTACAATTCAAGATTTGCGTAAAGATTTGTAGCTCACGTGTTGGTTGTTATGGTTGTGGGTATGTTCATCGAACTGGGAAGGTGATTTGCAGACATTTTTCCCCTGAATAGGTGACATCTTCAGTGTTTTGGAGCCTCCTGTAAAGGGCTGCTGTACTGTGCCTTCCGGAATTGATTTGGCTCCATTCCTGCTGCTTCCGGTTGCCGGTTCCGGTTATTCGTTGTAGTGGCCGGTATATTGGGTCTAGGTCTGTGTGTTTGTTGATGGAGTCCATGAAGGAGGGCCATGCCTCTAGAAATTATCTGCTGCCCTCTGTAGAGCTGGGCTGATGATTGTTGCATTGTCCCCCTTGAATGAGTGGTCCTTGTCAGCTGTGAGTATGACAGCTAATCGTGGCATTTAGTGGCTATTTGGACTTTGTAAATGTAGATTGCTAGTTGTCTGCCTGTTTGACCTCTGTAGTGTTTCATGCAGTGTTTGCATGGAATCTTATAAATTATATTAGTCTTGCACATGATGGTACAGGGTCTTTTGTTCTGGTGAGTTGTTGTCTGAGCGTGGCCGTCATGAATCTGAGTCATCGGAAAAGTTTGGCTTTCAGTTCAGAGATGTTTTTTATTTAAGGTAGAGTGGTCAGTGTGTTGGGTTGTAGCACGTCCTTGTTGTATCGTTTGTTCTGTTTGGCATCTGTGGATGAAGTTGCGGGGGTATCCATTCTTGGTGAAGACTCTACAGGGGTGTTCTTCACCTTGTCTTCGCAGGTTGGGCACGCTGCAGTGTGTTGTTAGCCCTTTTGACAGGGTCCTATATGGATGCCAAAGGAATGAAATACTACCACCCTGTGTCAGATACAGACCACTGATTAACAACCCACAAGCTTGAGAAACAGTCAGATAAAACAGTCTCAGGATGATCCAGGTCACGATTACAGATGTACACAACAGATGCAGACAAGAAATTGTGCATCAAAAATTGTTAAATTAAAAAAAAAATCAGAAGTGGCTATTACGGAGACATGGCTAGATCAGGGACAGGATTGGCTGTTGCAGGTTCCAGGGTTTAAATGTTTTAGTAGGGTCAGAGGTGGGGGTAAAAGAGGTGGGGGTGTGGCTTTGCTTGTCAAAGATAGTATTACAGCGGTGGAAAGGAAGATGGACGAAGATTTGCCATCTGAGGTAGTTTGGGTTGAGGTTAGGAATACGAGAGGTGAGGTCACCCTGCTAGGAGTCTTTTATAGGCCTCCTAATAGTCCTAGAATCATTGAAGAAAGGATTGCGAAGATGATTCAGGAGAAGAGTGACAGTAATAGGGTGGTTGTTATGGGGGCTTTAACTTTCCTGATATTGATTAGGAAAGCTATAGCTCAAGTTCGTTAGTTGGGTCAGTGTTTGTCCAATGTGTGCAGGAGAGTTTCCTGACACAATATGTAGATAAGCCAACAAGAGGTGAGGCCATACTGGATTTGGTTCTGGGTAACGAACCAGGCCAGGTATTAGAACTAGAGGTAGGTGAGCACTTTGGGGACAGTGACCACAATTCGGTGATTTTTACTCTAATGATGGAGAGGGATAAGTGTGTACTACAGGGCAAGAGTTATAGCTGGGGGCAGGGAAATTATGATGCGGTGAGGCATGACTTAGGATGTGTGGATTGGAAAAGTAGATTCCAAGGCAAGAGCGTAATTGATATGTGGAACTTGTTCAAGGAGCAACTATTGAGTGTCCTTGATAAGTACGTACCTATCAGGCAGGGAGGAAAGGGTCGTGTGAGGGAGCCGTGGTTTAATAAGGAATTGGAATCCCTTGTTAAATGGAAGAGGGCGGCCTTTGTAAAGATGAGGCGTGAGGGTTCAATAGGGGCGATTGAGAGTTATAAGGTAGCCCGGAAGGACCTGAAGAGAGAGCTAAGAGCAGCAAGGAGGGGACATGAAAGGTCCTTAATTGGTAGGATTAGGGAAAACCCTAAGGCTTTCTATAGGTTCATGGAATGCCCTGCCAGTAGCAGTAGTGGACTCTCCCTCTTTATGGGTATTTAAGCGGGCATTGGATAGGTATATGGAGGACAGTGGGTTAGTGTAGGTTAGGTGGGCTTTGATCGGCGCAACATCGAGGGCCGAAGGGCCTGTACTGCGCTGTAATGTTCTATGTTCTAGGTATGTTAGGAATAAAAGAATGACTAGGGTAGGAATAGGTCCAATCAAGGATAGTAATGGGAAGTTGCGTGTGGAGGCTGAAGAGATTGGGGAGGCACTGAATGAATACTTTTCGTCAGTATTCACTCAGGAACAGGACATTGTTGTCGATATGAATACTGAGGCACGAATAAGTAGAATGGATGGCTTTGAGATATGTAGAGAAAAGGTGTTGGAAATTCTGGCAAGGATAAAAATAGATAAGTCCCCTGGGCCTGATGGCATTTATCCTAGGATTCTCTGGGAAGCAAGGGAGGAGATTGCAGAGCCATTGGCCTTGATTTTTGTGTCCTCTTTGTCTGCAGGAGTAGTGCCAGAGGACTGGAGGCTAGCAAACGTGGTTCCCTTGTTCAAGAAGGGGAGTAGGGATAATCCTAGTAACTAAAGGCCAGTGAGTCTCATTTCTGTTGTGGGCAAAGTCTGAGAGAGAATTGTAAGGGATAGGATTTATGCACATCTGGATAAGAATAATGTGATCAAGGAAAGTCAGCATGGTTTTGTGAAGGGCAGGTCGTGCCTCACAAACCTTATTGAATTCTTTGAGAAGGTGACTAAGGAGGTAGATGAGGGGAAAGCAGTAGATGTGGTATATTTGGATTTTAGTAAGGCGTTTAATAAGGTCCCTCATGGTAGGCTACTGCAGAAAATACAGAGATATGGTATTGAGGGTGAGTTGGAGGTTTCGATTAGGAAGTGGTTGGCTGGAAGAAGACAAAGGGTAGTAGTTGATGGCAAAGGTTCATCCTGGAGTGACGTCACTAGTGGTGTTCCGCAAGGATCTGTTTTGGGACCATTACTGTTTGTCATTTTTATAAATGACCTGGAGGAAGGGTTAGAAGGTTGGGTGAGCAAGTTTGCGGATGATACGAAAGTCGGAGGAGTTGTAGACAGTGAGGAAGGATGTAGCAGGTTACAGCGGGATATAGAGAAGCCGCAGAGCTGGGCAGAAAGGTGGCAAATGGAGTTCAATGTAGCTAAGTGTGAGGTGATTCACTTTGGTAAGAGTAACAAAAAGATGGGGTACTGGGCTAATGGTCGGATACTTGGTAGTGTGGAAGAGCAGAGGGATCTTGGTGTCCATGTACACAGATATCTGAAAGTTGTCACCCAGGTAAATAGTGCAGTGAAGAAGGCATATGCCTTTTATTGGTAGAGGAATTGAGTTCCGGAGTGCTGAGGTCATGCTGCAGTTGTATAAGACTCTGGTGCGGCCGCATCTGGAATATTGTGTGCAGGTTTGGTCGCCATACTATAGGAAGGATGTGGAGGCACTGGAACGGGTGCAGAGGAAGTTTACCAGGATGTTGCCTGGTATGGTAGGAAGATCCTATGAAGAAAGGCTGAGGCACTTGGGGTTGTTTTCATTGGAGAAAAGAAGGTTTGGGGTGACTTGATAGAGGTGTACAAGATGATTAGGGGGTTAGATAGGGTTGACAGTGAGAACCTTTTTCCACGTATGGAGTCAGCTATTACAAGGGGGCATAGCTTTAAATTAAGGGGGGGCTAGATATAGGACTGATGTTAGGGGTAGGTTCTTCACTCAGCGAGTCGTAAGTTCATGGAATGCCCTGCCAGTAGCAGTGGTGGACTCTCCCTCTTTATGGGTATTTAAGCGGGCATTGGATATGTATATGGAGGATAGTGGGTTAGTGTAGGTTCGGTGGGCTTTGATCGGCGCAACATCGAGGGCCGAAGGGCCTGTACTGCGCTGTATTCTTCTATGTTCTATGTTCTTAGTGAACTGTGACAATCAAACAGGCCATCACCATTGGACAGAACAGAACCACTTCGAGAAAGAGAACAGAACTGCAACACAAAATGACCAAGCTAACCAACAGCAGACAGGACAATATTACAGGCACCTGGGTAAGAAATCTCTCCAACAGACAGCTTACAGGTACAGAAGAAACCGTACTAGCCAAGGGACTCAACTCCAACAACAAGGATGCTAAAACAACAGACTTCGTAGCTGCACAGGACTATATGCTCTGTCTGCTCAGAACTACCAGACAAACTGAAGAGACACAGCAGCAGTCAGACAAACCATTGTACCCTTGCTAACAATGAAAAGACAAATTAACAACTTCAACACCAAAGAGTGAGAAGCCCTAAAAACATTCAAAAATGAACATGGCCATAATCATAGTAGCAGCAGATAAAGGCAGAATGCTGATTAGTATGAACAATATATTCAGAAAGCAGAGAAACTACTTGCAGATACTGACACCTAACTACAGAGGGAGTGTGACCCCCATGCCACTGCAAACCATAGAATAAACAACACACTGTGGGCCCTACAAACAAAACTGACAGCCATGGTCAGACAACAACTCGCCAGAACAAAAGACCCTGTGCCATCATGTGCAAGACTAATATAAATTACATGATTCCATGCAAACACTACATGAAACACTACAGAGGCCAAACAGGCAGACAACTAGATACCTACGCCCACAGGGTAGCACGGTGGCTCAGTAGTTAGCACTGCTGCTTCATAGCACCTGGGACCTGGGTTCAATTCCAGCCTTGGGCAACTGTCTGTGTGAAGTTTGCACATTCTCCCCATGTCTGCGTGGGTTTTCTCTGGATACTCCAGTTTCCTCCCACAATCCAAAGATGTGGAGGTTAAGTGAATTGCCCATAATCCTCAGGGAGGTGTAGGTTAGGTGCATTAGTCAGGGATAAATTTAGAGTAATAGGGTAGGGGAATGGGTCTGGGTGGGTTACTGTTCAAAGGGCAGGTGTGGAGTTGGTGGGTCAAATGGCCTGATTTGATATTGTTAATACCAACTAGCCACTAAATACAAGACCAGCTGCTCCTAGTAGCTATACACACAGATGACAAGGACCACAAATTAGACTGGGACAACACAACGATCATAGGACACACTAAACAGAGGGCAGCCAGAGAATTTCTAGAAGCATGGCACTCATCCATGGAGTCTATCAACAAACACACAGACCTAGACCCAATATACCGGCCACTACAACAAGCAACCGGAAGCAGCAGGAACAGAACTAAATCAATTCCAGAAGACACAGTACAGCAGCCCTTCACAGGAGGCTCTAAAGCACTGAAGATGTCACCTATACAGGGAACAAATGTCTGCAAATCATCTTCCCATCTCGGCAAACATGCCCACAACCATGACAGCTGGTGCAATTTCAACATTGAATAGGCGTCTGGCTGGGTAAATGAATAGAAAGAGTTGAGAGGGATATGGGCCAAGTGCTAGCAAATGGTTTTCGATTAATTTAGGATATCTGGTCAGCAGAAGACCAAAAGTTCTGTTTCTGTGCTATCTCTAGGACTATACTAAAACTAAGACCCTTATCGTCACTGTAGCTAACGTGCTCTCTGCCTGACACTTCAGTCACTGTCAATCATAGAGTCATAGCACGGAAACAGACCCTTTAGTCCAACTCATCTATGCCGACCGGATATCGGGCGGCACAGTTGTTAGCACTGCTGCCTCACAGCGCCAGAGACCCGGGTTCAATTCCCACATCAGGCGACTGACTGTGTGGAGTTTGCACATTGTCCCCGTGTCTGCGTGGGTTTCCTCTGGGTGCTCCGGTTTCCTCCCACAGTCCAAAAATGTGCAGGTTAGGTGAATTGGCCATGTTAAATTGCCTATAGTGCTAGGAGCAGGGGTAAATGTAGGGGAATGGATCTGGGTGGGTTGCGCTTCGGTGGGTCAGTGTGGACTTGTTGGGCTGAAGGACCTGTTTCTACTCTGTAAGTAAAGTAATCTAATATCCCAACCCAATCGTTACACCTGCCAGCACACGGCCCATATCCCTTCAAACCCTTCTTGTTCATATACCTATCCAGATGACTTTTAAATGTTACAATTGTACCAGCCTCCACCACTTCCACTGGCAGCTCATTTCATACACGTACTTCTGTGTGAAAAAGTTGTCCCATAGCTCTCTCTTATATCTTTCCTCTCTCATCCTAAACCTATGCCCCCTAGTTCTGGACTCCCCGACCCCAGGGAAGAGACTATGTCAATTTATCCTTTCCATGCCCCTCATGATTTTATAAACCTCTAAAAGTTCACCCCTCAGCCTCCAAAGCTCCAGGGAAAACAGCCCCAACCTGTTCATCCTGTCCCTGTAGCTCAAATCCTCCAACTCTGGCAACATCCTTGTAAATCAAGTTTCATAACACCCTTTCGATAGGAAGAAAACCAGAATTGCACGCAATATTCCAAAAGTGGCCTAACCACTGTCCTGTACAGATGCCACATGACCTCCCAACTGCTGCACTTAATACTCTGACCAATAAAGGAAAACAGACCAAATGCCTTCTTCACTATCCTATCTACCTGCAACTCTACTTCCAAGGAGTTATGAACCTGTACTCCAAGGTCTCTTTGTTCAGCAACACACCCTAGGACCTTACCATTAAGTGTATAAGTCCTGCTAAGATTTACTTTCCCAAAATGCAGCACCTCGCATTTATCTGAATTAAACTCCATCTGCCACTTCTGAGCTCATTGGCGCATCTGATCAAGAGCCAGTTGTTATCTGAGGTAATCTTCTTTGCTGTCCATTACACCTCCAATTTTGGTGTCATCTGCAAACTTACTAACTGTACCTCTTACGCTCACATCCATATCATTTATGTAAATGACGAAAAATAGTGGACCCCGCACTGATTCTTGTGGCACTCCACTGGTCACAGACTTCTAGTCTGAAAACAACCTTCCACCACCAATCCCTGTCTTCTACCTTTGAGCCAGTTCTGTATCCAAATGACTAGTTCTCCCTGAATCTCATGAGATCCAATCTTGCTAACCAGTCGTTCTAATCTTGTTGACCGCCTTACTGAAGTCCATGCAGATTACGTCCACCACTCTGCCCTCATCAGTCCTCTTTGCTACTGCCCAATCTCATTTCCTAAGAGGAGGTCCAGCATTGCACCCACCCCTTCCCAGCCCTGTACCCCTCCCTTCCACCCCCAACAAGTAAGGCCCTCTACATATTGATTTAGGTAGACAGCAAAGAGCTGCCTTATTCCTTCTCAGGGCATTAATGTCATTGGCAATCGTCAAATTTATGGCCCATCTCAGTCCAAGCAGCTGGAGTTCTTTGCTGAACCAGATCGTGGGGCCATTAAGAATGAAACACGTCACTGTGGGACTGGAGACGCAGACCGGGTGATGACTGGGTTCCCTTGCCCAATGAACATTCATGAACATGACATCGAGTTTCATGGTTTTTCAGTACAGATCCTAACGCCATCTTTACCAGCTATGACATGGCTCCCTGCCTCCCTCTACAGGACAAATAGGGAGGTTCAGCAAGTAGCAAACACGTCAACGCTCAGCCCATTCCAGGAGAAAGCAAAATAAATGACGTACAATTCAAATGATCAAACTGGTGAGGCCTTGTTTTATCTCTTTGAAAGTCTGGAGCCTAGGTCAGAAACAGAGCCATGACATGGGTGATCCTAGTTTGTCAGATTGCAAGGTGCAGTGCCCTTCAGATTGACACGGCAATCAGGCACAAAATAATTTTTTGTGCCTGGCGGCACGGTGGCACAGTGGTTAGCACTGCTGCCTCACAGCGCCAGAGACCCGGGTTCAATTCCCGCCTCAGGCGGCTCTCTGTGTGGAGTTTGCACATTCTCCCCGTGTCTGCGTGGGTTTCCTCTGGGTGCTCCGGTTTCCTCCCACACTCCAAAAGATGTGCAGGTCAGGTGAATTGGCAATGCTAAACTGCCCGTAGTGTTAGGTAAGGGGTAGATGTAGGGGTATGGGTGGGTTGCGCTTTGGCGGGGCGGTGTGGACTTGTTGGCCCGAAGGGTCTCTTTCCACACTGTAAGTAATCTAATTTCAAAAATATACTTTGTTCATAAAATACTTTGATGATCTGTACATATGTAAACATTCCATTTGTTTGCATACCGAAAACAGAGCAATCAAGGTCAATACGATTACATTTTTAGCTGAGGTGTCAGCAGAGCCCAAATGACTGCGCGGGCCCCCTGTTCTTCTTAGGCAGGCAGATGTTACACTGTGGTCTTTCCCCACTGCGCCTTGGCGGCAGCTACCCCAGGCTTCAGCGTGTCCCTCAACATGTAGTCTTGGACCTTGGTATATGCCAGTCTGCAACACTCAGTCAGGGACAACTCCTTCAGCTGGAAGATCAACAGGTTTCAAACCGCCCAGAGAGCGTCCTTCACCGAGCTGATGATCCTCCAGGCACAGTTGATGTTCGTCTCGGTGTGCGTCCCGGGGAACAGGCCATAGAGCATGGAGTCCTGCGTCACGGCGCTGCTCGGGACGAACCTCGACAAACACCACAGCATTCCTCTCCAGACTTCTTCTACGTAGGCATAGAACATAGAACATAGAACATAGAACATTACAGCGCAGTACAGGCCCTTCGGCCCTCGATGTTGCGCCGATCAAAGCACACCTAACCTACACTAACCCAATATCCTCCATATACCTATCCAATGCCCGCTTAAATACCCTTAAAGAGGGAGAGTCCACTACTGCTACTGGCAGGGCATTCCATGAACTTACGACTCACTGAGTGAAGAACCTACCCCTAACATCAGTCCTATATCTACCCCCCCTTAATTTAAAGCTATGCCCCCTTGTAATAGCTGACTCCATACGTGGAAAAAGGTTCTCACTCTCAACCCTATCTAACCCCCTAATCTGGCACATTCCAAAAAGAGGTGTGTGACAGTCTCATCTCCCCCGCAGGCGCTTCGAGGGCAGCATGCGGTGCGGCTGAGAGTCCGGGCGTGCATGAAGGATCTCACAGGCAGAGCCCTTCTCACCACCACCAAGCCATGTCTTGGTGCTTGTTGAAAAGTTCTGGCGATGAGGCATTCTGCAAAATGGGTTTGACAGCCTGCTCAGGGAACAGCTCGATAGGATCCGCCCTCTCCTTTTCCCAAAGGGTCTCAAGGACACTACGTGCCGACCACTTCCTGATGGACTTGTGGTCAAAGGTGTTTTTCTTCATAAACTTCTCTACGAAGGACAGGTGATATGGAACGGTCCAACTACTCGGAGCGTTCCGCAGCAGTGAGGCCAGGCCCATCCTTCGCAACACCGGGGACAGGTCGAACCTCAGTACATAGTGACACTTGGTGTTTGTGTACCGGGGATCCATGCACAGCTTGATGCAGCCACACACAAAGGTGGCCATCAGGGTGAGGGTGGCATTGGGTGTAATTTTTCCCCTGTTGTCCAGATTTTTGTACAGCGAGTCCATTCGGACCCGGTCCATCTTTGACCTCCATATAAACTGGAAGATATCCTGGGTGACTGCAGCGGCTCAGGTTCTGGGAATAGGCCAGACCTGTGCCACGTATAATAGCAATGACAGTGCCTCACACCTGATGACCAGGTTTTTTCCCGCGATGGAGAGCGACCATAGCTTCCATCTGCCCAGTTTCTGCCTCACTTTGCTGATACGCTCCTCCCAAGACTTGGCGGACGCTCCAGCCCTCCCGAACCAAATACCCAGCACCTTCAGGTGGTCGGTCCTGACGGTGAAGGGGATAGAGGATTGATCGGCACAATTCCCGAAGAGCATGGCCTTGCTCTTGCCTCGGTTTACCTTGGCCCCCGAGGCCCGTTCGAACTGAACACATATGCACATGAGTCTGCGCACGGGCAGCGGATCAGCAGAAAGCAGCGACGTCATCCATGTACAGGGAGGCCTTAACCTGCAGGCCCCTGCTGCCAGGAATAGTCACCCCCCTCAGGCTCACATCCTTCCTGATGGACTCAGCAAATTTTTTTAATTTCAAAATATACTGTATTCATGTAAATAAATCTTTGGTACTTGTACAATTTTCCATGTCGTTCATAGTTATATACATTGCATGTCTTAACATTACAAAGAACAAATTGAATTAATCGAATTCACAGTTATCCTATTTACAGTTACCTTTATTAACTATCCAGTCTCTTGGTATTTGGCTGTGGCTTCAGCGGAACCCACCTACTGAGTGGGTGCGCTGTTATATGAAAGCAAATGAAACTTCTTTAACCCCCAGTTTATGGGGTTACCATTGTCCATTTGACTGTCCTGTCTCTGGGGTGGCTGTCTACATCCCCAAGGTAAGCACGAACTGCTGGACCTTCGCTGGGCTGAGGTAGCTATCCAGTTCCTCACTGGGTCATTTACCCGCTCTGGTGTCATTGAGCCAAGACAAGGGTCCTCACTGTTTAGTTCTGTGTCTGACAATGGGACTGTCAGAGGATCACAGCTCTCGGTTGCCTGTAGTTGTGGGGCAGTGGGTACCCCCTGGTTCTCACTGGGTGGAGAGTGGACTTCGGGGGGTCCGTTGTTTCCTGGTTGGGAGGAAATGCCCTCCTCTTTACTGACGGTGCTCTGTCTCTTCTTCTGGTGGTGATGGCCTTCTTTGCGTCCATCTTCCCCTCCGAAGAGCTGGCCATCCCTCCCTCGTGCAGCTGTCTTTTCCCCTTTTGCTGGGAGGCTTTGGGGGCCTGGCAAGATTTCCTCTTCCTGTTTTTAACAGGTATCCACTCCTCTGCCTGCTTGATTACCTCCTCCTCCATTTCTTCCATCTGTCCGGCTAGAGCTAGGATCAGCTGCTGTGTCTCTCCGCTGGCTGCCGCCTCCTCCACTCCAGCCTGTTCTTCTTTCTGGGTGCCACCAGACTCCGTTTCCCTGCTGTCCGGGTGGACCTTACTGGTCTTTGGGGGTCCATGGCTCACATTGCCACCTCCAGCCATCTGTGCGTAAGTGGGGCCCCCCCGTCTTGGGCAGTTCTTATAAATATGGCCCGCCTCTCTGCACAGGTTGCAGCTCTTTTCTTCCCGACAGTCCTTCGTCAAGTGACCCTCCTGTTTGCAGTTCCTGCAGATGGTCACTTTGCAATCCGCCGCCACGTGTCCCGACTTTCCGCAGGTTCGGCACACTTTCGGCTGCCCTGCATAGGACAGGTAGCCTCTGCTCCCTCCGATTGCAAAGCTCGAGGGTGGGTGGAGGATGTTCCCACTATCATCGGCCCTCAGAGTTACCCTGACCTGCCGCTTACTGGTCCAGATCCCTTTGCTTCTCACTTCCCTACCTCGATCGACAGAGGATCTGAATCCTGAATGCACACTGAGGTAACCAGTTGTTGTCAGGAACAACCACTTCACACATGCTCTTACTCACTAAAATGGGAACAAAATGGCTTCTTAATGCAAATAATATGACAAACTGGCTTTTAGGCTGCAAATTGACAATTATGCTAAAAGCTGCATAAAATAGCTTTTAACGCTGTTCGAGCTGCATAATTGACAAATCACAATCTGCCTCAACAGAGATTAGCAGACAATGCTTCTTTTACAGCATAGAAATAACTAGACGAGATGATACATTACAGGCCAATCTAACTGACCTTCAAGTGCTGGTGCAAAGATTCGGTTTGTGAGATAAGAGTGGCTTAAGTGTTGGAAAATAAAGTTGGTTCCCAGGAAATATCATTGGACCAAGTTGCTGTCAGTTAAGATTATTTCGTATCTTGATTGGTAATTGCCTGAATGTACTATACGATAATGGCCTGTACCTTTTTTTAAGAAAAGCATAAAAATATCTTTGTTTTAAGCCATGCATGCAGCTCCTCTGAGGAACACGGAAGTGTATAACCTCTGTGTTTCTGGGCGATCTGTGCCTGGCCATATGAAAAATAAAGAATGAAGTCTTAAAGAACCAGACAGAATATGAGTGCTTATTGACCAATCACGGAACAGAACCCCCCCCACCCCAGTCCACTGGAGTCCAAATCCCATCTGCTGCAATGACTTGGACTCGTTCCGGACAGATTATGGGAAGCGGTGAAAGTGCCTTGAGTCCTCCGCGAATGAGTGTAGAGGAATCAGCCAGCCAGACGTGAGTATTTTGTCCATTTGGTTTCCCCCTCATTCATTATTGGTTCACTTGACCCCTCGCTGCTTACCAGGGATCGGCCTTGGTAAGAATTAATTCAGGAAAGATTAAAGAGGAGGTGGGGACACCCACTAACAGGTCGGGGACCTGTGGATCCAAAATAGAGTCCAGGACACTTTTTTTTAAAAGAAGAGAGGAGTCCGGGACTTCGATTCGGTCGGATTGGTGTTGTCTAAATTAATTCTGAAATTGTTCTGTGAAAGACGAAGCAAAGAAATCACACTGAGGCCCAAGTGCTCTCCTGTCCTGACCGTTTCAAGCAGAAGGAAATGAATGAAGTGGAGAAGCTTTTTCGAAGTGTTTCACCAAGCATCAGTGTGGATGATGAAATCAGTGAGTGGCTGGGTGAGGAATACTCTCCCAGCTGTGGTTGCGTACATTCAGAACAACTTGTAGACTTGAAATCACCAACTGAGAAGAGCAAAGTGATGCAAGCAATGAGGAACAGACTCCCACGCCATCACACTGTCTCTGTCCGTGTCACACTCAAACAGCTATGTTGCCTGACACCGATGAGCTGCCTGAATTCCAAATTGGTGTAAGAAGTTTAGTTAGTAGCATCCAACCAGGAACACTTCGCTTCAAGGGCAGAACTAGCTTTGCCAATGGCTTTTGTGCTGGTGCGGGGCTGGATACGCCAGAAGGCCATAATAATGGGACATGTGATGGAGGTTGAGACACAGCTTTCAAAAGAATTAGCAGAACTGCAGGCGGAAGAGTTTGGTCGAAGTAATACTCCTGGAGGGCAAGTAGACTTTAAGCTCTGTCCATTTAAAAACAACTTGAATAATCAAAATGCAAGTAATCAGTTTTCTGAACCAAGTAAGTTTGACTTGCTGCATGTTATTAATGAATCTAGCAAGGCAGTGGAAACTTTTGGAGATGACCAAAATTGAAAAGAGAGCTTGTCCAAGTCTGGTGAGGAGCAACGATTAGCAAACTCGAGTGAAGACCAGAATGAAGAAAACATGAACTGGAATGATGTGTACATAGAGAAGGCATCCAAGGCAGTACTGAAGACAGAAACCAAAATCAATACCAATGTGTCTGTGTGTTCTTCCAGTGCACAATGAGAGAAGTTTTCACTAAATATCCATGAGATCTCTTCAACTCCTCTGTTGGATTTACTGAACAGGGAAAAGGACCAACTTGAGGTTCAATTTAAAGTACCATTCCTCGAGCCTGAATCTGAGGAAATCCATGAGGAGCACGTGGACATTAAAAGAGAGGAACGCAAGGACAATTGTGAGGATAGGGAAGACTTCAACGGAGATGATCTGAAGAGCAGTGACTCAAAGACCAATTCTTTGGTTTATATGAAATAGGTAGACAATCTTTTAACCTGAATCCCAAAATCCGAAAAGCTCCAAAGTTGTTTTTGTGAAGTTATTTCCTCATTAACATGGTTGTTTAGCGTATCCCTCAGATGTGACGGAGTGGAGCGTGGGGTGAGCAGCACTGGCAAACCACAATTCTGTTTCATCGCCCCATTTTATAGAGTGAGTATGCTCCTCCGGTATGATTTTTAATCATTTCACCATCAAACTGTCACTTATTCTGAAATTTGAAGTGTTCTAAATTCCGAGAACCAGCTGGTTCCGAGCATTTCAGATAAAGGATTGTGCACCTGAGCTATCTTCCTTTGTCAAGGACACTGTTGAACAATTGCATGAAATCACAAAGTCTCGAGCTGAGAAGATCCAGTTTACTATTCAAGGATTATAGTTCAAATTGGATGTTGAATCCTGGCCCAGGTCATCTTCCAAGGATCGAGAGGAGGAACACAAGACTGTTATCCAATTGGAGACATCTGAAAGAGCTGACAGTGATGATGATAAGGAGGAGGTATTATCTCCAGATCTTTGTCCTCAACCTGCAAGGATTAATTTTGAACCTGTTTTGGGATGGATTTGAATTTCAAGAATTGGAGATGTGTTATTGGTCTCGAAGCATTCATGCAATTGTTTTATTAATAATTCCAGAGCTTCTTAAATTCCCATATTTTAACATACTTACAGGATTGTCATTGTTTCTGTAACAATATGTCAAAATACAACTCCACTTTTTTTCAGGCACATTTTCAGAAATTACCCTGAATGTTCCCCTTTACTAAGGACCCTTTACAAAAAGACTGTTAAATTGTTCAATATATTTGTGGGTGATAAAATCCAGCTCTGGGCAATATTAATAAAATTTCTGGTGTCTGTGTTTTCTACCTTGCCCGTCAATTCTCAAATTATGTGTCAGTATGCCTTATTATTTCTCAAGGTTTAGTGACCATTTCCACTGTGTAATTATTGAGTTTAGAACTGAAGGATTGCTTTTGAAATTCAAAACTTTTCGTCCTGCACTTTTCTGTCCTTCCCAAAGAGGGAGGCAAAGTTTTTTAAGAGGTTCTTTTAAACTAAGTTTTTAATTTTGCTTTTCCATCTCTTGCAAAATCAGTTCACATACAATTTTTCCAGCAAAGTCCCGAGCCTGAATGGCCATCTGATTAGAAGAACAGAAGGGTTTATGGTTTGCACATGTTAACATTGATTGGACAAGCAGCTCTTTTGATGAAAGTGCTTGACAAGTTCTCATACTGTCCATTCCTTTCTGAGCATTCAATGCAGGAAGTCACTGAAATAGGTGCTTGGGTCAGTTTGATTTGACACAGCAACATCCTGACTAAACTGACACATGCTTTTCTGATTTGCCAACATTTGTGTTTCCCTATAAAGTGCAGGCATAAAAAGGGGTGCAGCAGTCAACTGATGGTGATCTGATTTTGGAAAGCTGAAGCTCAGAACATTCAGTCTGAAATCATTCATTGCTCTTAGTACACAACAGTCAGTAGATGAAGAGATTTTCCATACTTATACTCTCAACCAGGAAAGGTTTGAACAGTCTGTATCAATTTCCTAAAATGGGCATTACTTTCTCCATGGTAACTCGTAACTAGCCATATTTCTTGTGATTGCATAGTTTGAAGAATATTCACTGATTTCATCACAATGTATCTGACCCGAAACTGTTCAAAAGCTGTATTCTCCCCATCCTTCACACTCCATGATCGTCAGCAGTGGGATCTCTCCCTTTGTGACCCTCATGAAATATTGCTCAGTGTGATGTGTTCTTTTCATAACAAATGTATTTTTAAAGCTCAGGAAGACCACTTGGGATACTTTGCAACTTTGTAAAGATGATTTTTTCCACCACCTTGATCAAGTCAACTATTTTTAAAAATTGAAAACGAGTATAAAGCATTTCTCCTGACTCCATTAACTGAATTGTGTATTGGGTTTGAGTCCTCAGTCCGATAAAATATACTCTTTAATGTCACTCCATGTGGAAACCTTAACTTTCATGACATGGCTGTGAATAAATTGGAAATGAATTCCAGCCTGTGTCCAACTGGTCAGACATACTCTGAGATATAAAAAGAAGGTTCTTGTTTGTTTGTCTCCCCGTTTTCATGCTTTGATTTCACAGTTTCGTTCCTGACCTTCAGTTTCTAGATTGATTAGATTTTTAGATTAGATTACTTACAGTGTGGAAACAGGCCTTTCGGCTCAACAAGTCCACACCGACTCGCCGAAGCGCAACCCACCCGTGCTCCTACATTTACCCATTACCAAACACTACGGGCAATTTAGCATGGCCAATTCACCTGACCTGCACATCTTTGGACTGTGGGAGGAAACCAGAGCACCCGGAGGAAACCCATGCAGACACAGGGAGAACGTGCAAACTCCACACAGTCAGTCGCCTGAGGCCAACGTACACAGACCAATAGTCTGTGTACTTTACAACAGGGCAGCCCAGTGTTTGGCACAAGTGGGCAGGAAGAATTGACCAAACGCCTGGCAGAGTTGGAATTGAGGCATGAGGCACTGGATGACCTGGCAGATGACCAAGATTCATTTGATGAGGACTTTGGGCTGAGCTGTAGCAAAGTGCAGCAGCCAGTACAGGACGCCCAGTCTCCAAAGGATGTGCCTCTGAAAATCCAAAGGGAACCTTACTGTTCTGTAGCTCCTGATGCTTTAAAGGTTGATAAGATGGTTCATGCAGTGGCTGAGGAAGTGGAAGGAACTTGGCCACAATCCAGGAGATCTCTGAATACCCCCAGACTATCTTGAGAATAATAAATGGAAAGATGTAGAGAGTGTGAGCAAAAGAGTTTTTTTTTGTGAGGTGAGCTTCAGCTTTTGCGTTTGAACACAAAATTGTTTTTTCTCAATTCAGCAAGAAAGGTGAGTTAAGAGTGCTCCACAGCAGATCTGATTGATGATATGCATAACAGAGCATGTTAAAAAACATTAACTCGATCCTGATGACTGCTTTGAATTCAATTTCCCATTTTGCCCCTTCCCTAAAAGTCCAAAGCCCCGTTCTCTTCCACTGTTTGTACCCTCCCATTAATAATTTATCAGCATCAACCTCGTCCTGTTATTTACTAAATCCCATCTATCGCCACTTCGCCAACTCTGAGAATCTATAGTTTCTGTTTCTATTTACATAATATATGGTGTCTCTTCCAGTCACTCACTTTGTTTTATTTTTCTGTATCATCTGTCTTTCCGTTGGTTGATAATACAACATATAATTATGAATCATCTTCTTAAAACTCTCCAGAATCTTGATCTTCCACAGGTCACTCCATAATTTTCAGACGAAGAAAGCCTAACAGGTTGCACTTTTCAGTCTGAATTTATGCTGTGTTGAGGTTCCCAAAATTGACCAAAATATTCCAAGATCTTATGCAACTTAATCGCTTAAATTGTTTGTGTGCAGTTGGAAGTGTCAGGTTTTTTTTAATGGCTATATCGGTCACTTTAAATGGCCTGTATGTTTGAATACTTTGTGGCCTTTTTCTCTGATCTGATTAGGATCTTACCATTTCAGGTGTAATTCCTTTTCTTATCCACTCAATGTATTACTTCATCTCACTCTCAACTTCAATTCCATCTTCCGGTAAATATTCTTCTGTATCTGTCACTGCAGAACAATTCCATCTCTGTCCCTTCAACCCAAGTTGGAATCATTTAGTTTCCTTCTCTTAAATTCCCAAGTCAAGATTATGTTTATTACTATGACAATTAAGGGCAATCTGAGCATGGGCTCCTGTGGGCCTCTTCCATTCTCCACACCTTTCTAGTGTGAAATCTTTATTTTACCCTGACCTGCATTTTCCCAACCACCCCTCTCCATTTGACTTTGCTCCACATCATTTGAGGTGCTTTTGAGTTTTGCCATTGGTCTCCTCAGAGGTAACTTCTTGAAATAATTTCTGAAAATCCATGAAAACCATGTACACTTTTTCTGGTACTAATCTGCTCTTTTTTTAATACATCCTTGTCAAATTATTTGATAGTTCACAACCTGCTAATTAGAAATTCATGCTAATTGCTTTTGATTAGCTACTGTCTCTTGAAGTGCTCGTATTTATCTCCATATTTTTAACTCTTAATTTACCAACAAATGAAGCAAAACTAACTGATTGAGAAATTCCTGTTTTTCTTATTTTGATCGAGGAGTTTGCTGCCCTCCAATCCTCTGGTCAACTTTTAGGAATTATTAATTGGAGCCATGATAGTTTGCTTTCTATTTACAGCATGTGCCACAGATGTCATTCATTTTGTTTCAAAGATTTGCCTCATTTTATGTTGTGGTGCCTTCCTTAGTATTATATTAGTAAGCTTGTCTAATACATCTGCACCTACCCTTGGTCGTTCTGCAATCCTATTAAATCCCTTCTTGAATCTCTCTTTTGCCTTCTCTCCTGCAATCAATGATATTCTAAATTTATCCTTGGTTCAGATTGTGGAGCAAACAGTTGCTATTTTATATATTTTGAACAGTATTCCTTTTTGTTTTCCATGTAGTGATCTAACGAGCTTTTGGGTGGAGGGGGGGGGGTGGGGGAAGGGGGGGAAGGGCGTAACTAATATAATTTTTTCTCTGTTAACCTTTTACTTCTTCCAGCTTGTACTTAACGTGACGAGAGAAATTCTCACTGAGATGTTTTCTGAAGACCCCAGTGCCAGCCAAGCCCCATGGATGAAGCCAAGCCGAATTAGCTCTGCCTTCTTCAAACAAGCGAGGAATTTAAATGAAGTGAAGGTAATAATTCCATGTAATCCTTTTGTCCTACTTGTCAGTAATAATGTTGCAAATACACTGCTGGTTGAAGCCTCGGATGCTGCCTGACCTGCTGTGCTTTTCCAGCACCGCTCTAATCTAGACTCTGGTTTCCACCAACTGCAGACCTTGTTTTTATCTGGAGCTAAAATATGTAGATTGTGTCAGTGAGTGACTCAATTTGTAAACAGTGGCCACTATCCTGACTTGGAATTCTGCCACTGCTTCTTGCAAGTCCTTCCCTAATGAGATTGTGGGTCTAGGTTAGCACCATCTTGTCAAGATTAGAGTGATGCTGGTGTAGCACAGCAGGTCAGGCAGCATCTAAAGAGCAGGAAGAATCAACGTTTCAGGCAAAAGCCTTTCATCCTCGGATGCTGCCTGACCTGCTGTGCAACGCCAGCACCGCTCTAATCTTGACTCTGATCTCCAGCAACTGCAGTACCCTCTTCCGTCTACCATCTTCTCAAGGACAACGAGGAAGGGGCAATAAATGCTAGCCCACATTTATATAAGCGCCCACATTCCATGAATGAACAAAAAAAAATTACTCAAAGTTCATTGAGCACCAAGGAACTCTATTTTAATTCTAAACTCCTCAATGAACATTTTTAAAATGACTCCTAGGGTCTGGGCATCGCCGGCTGGCCAGCATTTATTGACCGATCCTAGTTGATTTTGAGAAGCTGATGAGCTATCTTTTGTAACCACTGCAGTCCATGTGCTGTAGATAGACCCATAATGCCCTAAGAGGGGGGGGGGGGGGCGGGAAATTCCTGGGATTTGATACAGCAATCCTGAAGAACCAGTGATAATTTTCTAAATCGGAATGGTGTGTGGTTTGGAGGGGCTTTTGCAAGTGACAGTCCTGTGTATCTGCTGTTCTTGTCCTTCTAAATCTAAATGGTCACAGATTTGGGAGGATCTGGCTAAAGATCTTTGAATTTCTGCAATGCATCTTGTAGATTGTACACACTGCTGCTACTAAGTGGAGGGTGGTGGAGGGCCTGGCTGCTTGCAGATGTGGTGCCAATCAAGTGTCTTGGATGTGGCGAGCTTATTGTTACTGGAGCTGCACTCATCCAGGCAAGTTGGGCGTATTCCATCAACTCCTGACTTGTGCTATGTACTCGGTGGGTTTGCTATGGGGATTCAGGAGGTGAGTTATACACCACAGTACTCCAAGTCTCTGACCTGCCCTTGTAGCCCACAGTATTTATATGATGAGTCCAGATGAGTTTCTGGTCCATGGTACCCCATGATGTTCATAGTGAAGGATTCAGTGATGGTAACACAGGCAGTTTGGGTGCAAAACTTACTTGCCTCTTGCCATCCAACCTGCATATTGTCCAGATCTTGTTGCCTTTGAACATAACCCCTCAGATACTGAATCTATGAGTGGTACTGATTATTGTGCAACCATCCGCACTTCTGACCTTATGATGGAAGTAAGGTCAGGAACTGAGGAGCCCCATTTTACTCTGATCTCCCCAGTGATCCTCGAGGAACCTCATTTTACTCCCAACTGGAGAGACAATGTAATAGCTCTGAGTGTTAGCCATGGCTCAGTGGCACTCTTCCTCAGTCAGCAGAGGGGATTAAGCAAACACTGAAGTGAAATCCTGGATGACGGTCCTGGTGCAGCACTGAAATATTGTTTTCAAAGTGAGGCCCCATTTTTCCCATTTGGGTGAGTTTTTTAAAAGAGTTTTGATGTGACATTGAAGAGGAGTGGAGTTCTCCCTCATGGTCCTGGTCAATGTACTACATGAGTCAGTATGGCTCAACGTTTACTGAACCACTTCTCAAATTTGTGGAAACTTGCTGTGTGAAAGTTTGTTGCAGCTTTTGACGATATTATAATAGTGAATATACTTCAAAGGCTGAGAACAACATGCTGCAAGTGTGAAATGTGATGTATATTTGCAAGTTGTTTTTGACAATTTGAGGTTCAGGTGGATGACTTGAGCATTGGTTACAAAGTATTGTCCAGCACAAAGACCAAGTTCTTTACTGTTGCAACAATGCAACTTCTCTTTTACTGTGGCACTGACATTGAAGTGTTCACTGGATGACTCCTCCCAGTAACTCAGACTTGCAACACTGCAATGTGAACTTTTTACCACAGTCTAAAGTCAACATCAAGCAGCTCATTGTCTAGCCTGACTTCCCTTTGAGCACAGTTTGTGAAGTGTTGCACTTTGCCAGGGGCTGAGAATGGGCATGTGTAAATCAGCTTTTCATCCACAGAGCAAATTTGGAACTAATCATTTCCTTTGCTTTGTCTTTATAACTCGACTCTGAAGTGTCTTCAGTCTGAGGGACCCCTTTTGTCCAAATTAGTTGGTGATTAAATTGTTCTTTTGTTAAGGAGACCAGTACATTTTGCAGTGACTTTACATCAGAGAAATGTGCCTTTTGGCCCAACAGATTCGTGCAGTTATTTCGTCTCCATGCAAGTCTACTCCCACTTTGTTTCATCCCATCAGTGCGTCCTTCTGTATGTTTCCCCCTGAGGTACTTACCCAATTTCCCCCGAAACAAATTTGGGACTGTTCATTTCCTTTGCTTTATCTTTATAACTCGACTGTCATGTGTCTTCAGTCTGAATTGTACTATTTCCCACACCTACATTTCCAGGCGTGTTACTTGCCTCTGGTGGTGTTCGCCGAGAAAACTATCAAACACTTCCTGCCTGGAGCCATGTGAGGCAGTGGTCAGTGGCTAGGTCATATAGCTTTGATTAACTCATCTGTTAAACTGAGAATGATTTGACCTTCCTGAAATGCTGGGTTCACTGTAAGGATCCACGTCAGCCCCAGTATTTATTGTGAGACTTCCCATAGCGCTGATCTTGAGTTGTCTGCCGACAGTCTATGAAAGGCAGATCATTTCTGGAATTTGACGGAGCAGAGGCTTCTTAGAAGGTGCTGTTGGCAAAGTGCTGAACCATGTAATGCAGTGAATCATTAAGTGAAATAATTAATTTTCTCCGACGAGGTCTTAGGCAAGGGAAAATGCCAAACCTTCTCACAATCTGGGAGTGTTGCATGCTACCTTAATGTTGTTTTGAATATGCTTTCGGATCTCACTGATGTTATTCACTTCAATTGTCATTAAGTTTTCAAGCATTTAACAGATTTTTGTTAAATAGAACATGCATTGAGTTTCATACAATTTTGCATCTTCATTGAGCAGTTTTAGAGTAGGATAATGGATTGTTTAGTCTGTGTATTTAGGGTGTTTGCAACAGCTGCCATTTCTCCTGTGCTTCTATCCACAGATCTTCATTTCTAATGAAGTTATGATGTTGTTTGGATTCAACCAAGAGCAATAGCAGAAGACAGCTTGGCAGAAGATGAAGAAATTTGGCAGGAGAAAACATTATTGGATGACCCATATTTTGGTAAGTGCTTCAGTTTTGGAATTGTTCAGTTTTACATTGTAGCATTACGTCACAATTATGAACACCGTGTCATACAACTGAATTTTCTATTATTTGAAATGGCAAAGGTTTTATCTGTTTTTGGCTTACCTGTCTGGTTCTCCTGCACACATCCCGAAAATGCTTCAGCTTTCTGATTGAATTGAAAACTTGGGTCCTCACTGGAGTAATTTGCTGAAAACCAAATCCTACTATTCCTTAGTTGCCAGAAAAGTTGAAAAAATATTCAGAAGTACATTGAATTCAGTGCAGTTGGCAAAGTAGTGTCATGTATACTTCTTTAAATCCCAATGTTTGATTTCACTTTCCCTCCATGTTTCTTTCAGTCCTATGATGAGTTTGTAAAGAAGACCGAAGCAGAACTTAGGACAGATCTTGATGTTGCCAGCTCAAACTCAACCAAACCGCAGATTAAAACTCTGTACTCCACTGCTACTGAGAAACCGAAGATTAAACCTCCCTCTCTGCAGAGGTACTTTCAGTAATGGATGTAATTGTAACTTTACGAAGGGATGCCTCTTGTATTTCTCTTTTATGCCCTAGTGGAACCCCTTTTGTCCAAATAAGTTGGTGATGAAGTGGTTCTTTAGCGAAGGAGACTAGTACTTTTACAGAGACTTTACAGCAGAGAAACTTGCCTTTTGGCCCAACAGATTTGTGCAGTTATTTAGTGTCCATGCGAGTCTACTCCCACTTTGTCTTATCCCATCAGTGCATCCTTCTGTATATTTCTCCCTGAGGTACTTATCTAATTTCCCCTTTAACAAATTTGTGCTATTCAACTTCAGCATTCCCGGCTCTAGCAAGTTTCATGTTGTCACCTTTCTCAGGGAATAATGTTTTGTTTTGAATTTGTGATTCAATTTGTTAATGTTAACTTCCTCTTCAGCCAGCCTCACAAGTGAAAACACTTCTCCCTCTATGCAGCTCAGGCTCCTTCAGCGAGGACCAGAGGCCTGATGGGAAGGTAACTTGAAAATGTAATAACTTAGCTCAGGAGTTCAGTGTTCTTCAATTCTTTGGTGGCAAGTGGAGTGGGAGGAGCGACAGCGAGGACCAGAGACCTCATGGGAAGATAACTTTGAAATATAAAAACTTACCTTGGCAGAGCGAACACTGAGCAGGAACGGACATAAGACTGCTGGGTAAGTGAGGCTGTTAAAGGAGCAGCAGAGGGAGAGGGCACAGCAAGGCGCAGCAGACTGGTGGGTATATATGGGCAGCAGCTGAATCCCAAGATGCTGCACGTGTAGTGTCACCCCCCCCGCCCCGACCCCTCACCAAAACATGGCCTCCCGTTTGTTGCTAAGGTAAGGTGTTTCAATTGATATTTCTTGCGTATCATGTGATTGATTAAAAATTGGCTATTAGTTGGTTAGTTGAATAAGACCATAGAGAAGTACTAGAAATTCATTAATTCATAAACTTGTATAAATGAATTCAATAAGTAGAGATGGCTGGACAGGTGATGTGCTGTAGCTCTATGGTGTGGGAGCTGGCTGATCCCATTGTGAAGGGCAGTGACCACATCTGCAGCAAGTGTTGGGTGCTAAAAGAACTCCGGATCAGAATTAATGATCTGGAATCTGAGCTTCAAACAATGCGGCACATCCGGGAGGGGGAGAGTTACCTGGACGCAGTGTTTCAGGAGGCAGTCACACCCAGGTAGATAAAGTAATTCAAATTCAGTTCGTGATCAGGAACAACAGGGTGTGACTGTAAGTGAGGCAGGTCGGGGGACTCTGAATTCAGGAGTGGAGTAACCTCAGCCTTGTCCAACAGATGTGTAATTTTTGCTTTCTGTATGTGTGAGGAAAAGGGCTGTGGGCAGGATAAGCCAGCTGACCACTGCAACATGGTGCAGAAGGCCATAAAAGAAGGGGAGTAAAAGGTTGTTACAGGGGATTCTGTAATTAGGGGACAGATAGTATCCTTTGCAAGCTGGATTGGGAGTCCTACATGGTGTGTTGCCTGCCCGGTGCCAGAGTGCAGGACAATCTCGATTGGCTTGAAAGGATATTGGAGCGGGAGGGAGAAAATTCAGTTGTTGTGATCCATGTTGGCACTAATAGCATAAACAAGGCTAGGCATGTGGGCCTGTGTGGGGAGTATCAAGCACCAGGAAGGAAATTGAAGAACAGGTCCTCGAGGGTCATAATCTCTGGATTACTGCCCGAGCCACGTGCTAATTGTCATCGGGATAAGAAAATTAGGGAAGTAAACACGTGGCTATGAGATTGGTGTGGGAAAGAGGGTTTCCAACTCATGGGATATTGGCATCAATTTTTGGAACCTGGGCGATCTGTACCGATGAGGCAGTCTCCACCTGAACCGATCTGGAACCAGTGTTCTGACGAAAAGGATAAATTTGGTGGTCACTAGGGCTTTAAACTTATGAGTCTGGGGGAAGGGAAAGGGAAAGCAACAGGGAGTATGGAGTCAAGTAGAAAGATAAGCAGCGGGTTAGCATGTGTGCAGGGTTTAAGTTCAAGGCAGACTAGAATTGAAGCAAAAAAGAAGGATAACTTAGAACATATTAGTAGAGATGTTGGGAATCATGTGGATAAGAAAACTAACATTAAGGCAGTTTACTTGAATGCTCGTTGCTTTCGTAACAAAGTAGTTGAATTAACAGCACAAATCATGGTGAATGACTGTGATGTGGTAGGCATCACAGAGAGGTGGTTGCAGGGGGTTCAGGACTGGCAGTTAAACATTCAAGGATTTACAACTTAGGGAGAGAGAGAGGGCAGAGTTGCCTTTTTTAGTTCAGAATGAAATTAAATCTATGGCACTGAATGACATAGGGTCAGATGATGTGGATTCTGTGTGGGTGGAGTTGAGAAACCACAAAGGCAAAAAAACCCATAATGGGCGAGATGTGCAGACCTCCCAGCAGTGTTCAGGACTTGGGGCACAGATGTACCACGAAATAGATAGGGCATGTCAGAAAGGCAAGGTCACGAGGATCATTGGGAACTTCAATATGCAAAGGACTGGGTGAATAATGTCACCAGTGGATCCAAAGGAAGGGAATTCATGGAATGCTTACAGAATGGCTTTTTTGAACGGCTTGTAATGGAGTCTACAAGAGAGCAGGCTATTTTGGACTTAGTGCTATGTAATGAGCCAGACGTTGTAAAAGATCTTAAAGTAAGGGAGCACTTAGGAGGCAGCGATCATAATATAGTCGAGTTCAGTCTGCAGTTTGAAAGGGAGAAGGCAAAATTGGATGTAATGGTGTCAAAGTTAAATGAAGGTAATTAAAGGGGCATGAGAGAGGAACTGATGGAAATCGACTGGAAGCAGAGCCTAGTGGGGAAGACAGTAGAGCAACAATGGCATGAGTTTCTGGGTGCATTTGAGGACACAGTACAAAGGTTCAGCTCAAAAAAAAGAAAGATTATACGGAGGTAGGGGGGTGGCGGATGGCGGGGGCATTAGACAGCCATGGCTGACAAAGGAAGTCAGGAAATGTATCAAAGAGAGAGAGCAAGCCTATAAAGTGACCAAGAGCACTGGGAAGTCAGAAGATTGCGAAGACTGTGAAAACAAACAAAGAGAGAAATAAAGGAGAGGATCAAATAAGCTCACCAGTAATATTAGAAATGATAGTAAAAATTTCTTTCAATACATAAGAAACAAACGAGAAGCAAAAGTTAGAAATTGGGCCATTCCAAATTGATACAGGAAGGCTTGTGATGGGAGATAAGGAAATAGCTGAAGAACTTAATCAGTCTTCACAGTGGAAGGCATGAGTAATATCCCACCTGTGAAGGAGAGTTGGGGGCAGAGTTGAGTATGGTATCCATTACAAACGAGAAAGTGCGAGAAAAGCTAAAAGGTGTAAAAATTAATAAATCCCCTGGCCCCGATGGGCTCCATCCCAGATGTTCTGAGGGACGTGTCTGAGGAAATAGCAGAGGCATTGGTTGTCACTGGAGTCAGGGAGAGTCCCAAATGATTGGAAAATCGCTTTAGTAACTCCCTTATTCAAGAAAGGATCAAGCCAAAAGATGGTTGCTTTGCCTAACCTCGGTTGAAGGAAAACTCTAGAATCCATCATTAAGGATGATATTTGTAAGTTCTTGGAAGTGCAGGGTCTGATTAAAACAAGCCAGCATGGATTTAGTAAGGCAAGGTCATGCCTGAAAAACCTGTGGGCAATCATTGACGAGGTAACAAGTAGGTTAGACCAGGGAAACCCAGTGGATGTGATCTATCTAGACTTCCAAAAGGCCTTTGGTAAAGTGCCTCATGGGATGCTGCTGAGTTAGGTGAGGGCCCAAGATGTTTGAGGTGAGCTACTGGCATGGATTGAGGTTCGGCCATCTGAAAGAAGGCAGAGAGTTGGGATAAAAGGTTCTTTCTCGGAATGGCATCTGGTGACAAGTGGAATCCCGCAGGATTCAGTGTTGGGGCCGCAGCTGTTCACTTTATATATTAATGATCTGGATGAAGAGATCTGGGGGCTTTCTGGCGAAGTTCACCAATGATAAGTAGTTAGGTGGACAGGCAGGATGTTCTGAGGAGGTGGGGAGGCTACAGAAAGATTGAGACAGTTTAGGATAGTGCTCCAGGAAATGACTGATGAAATTTAACATGAGCAAATGTGAGGCCTTGCACTTTGGAAAAAAGAATACAGGCCTGGACTATTTTCTAAACGGTGAGAAAATTCATAAAGCCAAAGTACAAAGGGATCTGGGAGTGCGAGTCCAGGATTCTCTAAAGATTGACTTGCAGGTTGAGGCCGTGGTGAAGAAGGTAAATGTAATATTGTCATTTACCTCAAGAAGGTTGGAATATTAAAGCAGTGATGTGCTACTGAGACTTTATAAAGCTCGAGATAAGCCTCGAGCACTTTGAACACTGTGACCTATTTTGTGCCCCACGCCTCAGGAAGGACATACTGGCACTGGAGTGTGTCCAGCGGAAATTCACATGGATGATCCCTGGAATAGTAGGCTGAACATGAATATCTGAGGATCCTGGGATTGTATTCATGAGAGTTTAGAAGGTTGAAGGGAGATCTACAAGAAACTTACAAGATAATGCATGGCTTAGAAAGGGTGGACGCTGGGAAGTTGTTTCCGTTAGGCAGGGAGACTAGGACCCATGGGCACAGCCTTAGAATTAGAGGGGGTCAATTTAGAACGGAAATGAGGAGACATTTTGTCAGCCAGATTGTGGTTGGCCTGTGGAATTCATTGCCACAGAGGCCGGGATGTTAAATGTCTTCAAGGCAGAGATTGATAAATTCTTGATCTCGCAAGGAATTAAGGGATACGAGGAGAGTGTGGGTAAGTGGAGTTGAAATGCCCATCAGCCATGATTAAATGGTGGAGTGGACTCGATGGATCGAATGGCCTTACTTCCACTCCTATGTCTTATGGTCTTCATTTTTAAACTTCTCAATCAAATCTCATTTTCAAAGTTCTCTATCCGGTCGCTAGTTTATACAATTAATGGTTGGGCCCTGGAGAGTGTTGCTGAGTGAAGACACCTTGGGATGTAGGTGCATAGTTTCTTGAAAGAGGAGTTGCCGGTAGAAAGGGTGGTGAAGAAGGCATTTGGCCTGCTTACCTTCAATGGTCAGAACATTGACTGTAGTGGTTGAGGCATTGCATTGCAGCTGTACAGGACATTGGTGAGGCCTCGTCTGGAAAATGCATACAGTTCTGATCGCCTTTCTATAGGAAGGACGTTAAACTTGAGAGAGTGCAGAAAAGATTTACAAGGATGTTGCTGGGACTGAATTACAGGGAGATGCTGAATTCGCTGAAGTATTTTTCCCCAGAGCATTGGAGGCTGAAGAGTTTTTGCAGAGGTTTGTAAAATCATGAGGGGCATGGAGAGGGTGAATAGCCAAGATTTTTTTTCCAGGGCAGGAGAGTCATAAACTAGAGGGCAAAGGTTTAAGATGAGGAGTGAAGATTTAAAAAGGGCCTGAGAGGTAACTTTTTCAGGCAGAGGGGGCTGCATACATGGAATGAGCTGCCAGTGGTTGTGAGGGGTTCAGTTTTAACTTTACAAAAGCATTGGGATGGGTACATGAATAGGAAGGGTTGAGAAGGATATGGAGCAAATGCTGGCAAACTGGGACTAGGTCACGTTGAGATATCTGGTTTGTGCGGGTGATTTGGGTCTGTTGTAAAACTGACTCTATGACCCCTTGCCTTTTGACCCCTTGCTCATTCAATCTTTTGAGATGAAATATTTCATGACCAGAACTATCTGGAGTTTAACATTTTCTTAAGAAAAGATGCATTTGTAATGAAGTCGATCTGTTTATTCTGTATATGAAAAAGAAAGAGAATGAATTAAAGATGAAATGATCATTAAAGATGAAATGATGGCTGAAAGTTGCATTTGACATAAAACCTATATACTTGCTGCTGCAGAATATTATATGCTCATACAGAATATAATCAGTTCTATTGGGTGCGTTTTTGAGATGTGCCTTAAAGCAGTCGAGTGGGTGAAAGATTTCTCCAAAGTATTGAGTATTGTTGGAATGGAGAACTGCCACATATACTGTGATCCAACCCCCACGCTTTAATTTTTCAAACAATGAAATGGACAAGATCACTGCCCATTCATATTCAATACCCTTTTATACATGAAATGTGACCTTTGTTTTGCTTCCCACTTCCCTATCTCTATCTCCTGAGGATCTGATACCTGAATACAGGCTGAGATAACTAGTTGTTGTCAGGAACAACGACTTAACCCATGCTGTTACGAACTTAAGTGGGAACAAAATGGCTTCTCACTGCAAATAATATGACAAAATGGCTTCTAGGCTGCAAATTGACAATTCTGTTAAAAGCTGCATAAAATAGATTTTAACTGTGTTAGAGCTGCATAATTGACTAATCACTGTCTGCCTCAACAGAGATTAGCAGACAATGCTTCCTTTACAGCATAGAAATAACTACACTAGATGAGACATCACTGGCCACCCTTACTGACCTTCAAGTGCAGATGGCAAGACTGGGTTACTGAGGTTAGGGTGGCTTAAGTGTTGGAAAACAAAGTTGGTTCCCAGGAAATATCATTGGACCGAGTAGCTGTCAGTTAAGTTTGTTTCATAAGTTAGTTGGTAATTGTCTGAATGTACTATACGATAATGGCCTGTACCTTTCTTTAAGAGAAGTATAAAAATGTCTGTTTTAAGGGGTGTAGGTTTGCTTGCTGAGCTGTAGGTTTGATATCCAGCCCTTTCATTACCTGGTGAGGTAACATCATCAGTGGCGACCTCCAAGTGAACCGAAGCTGTTGACTCCTGCTTTCTATTTATATCTTTCTCCTGTATGGGGTTCCTGGGGGTTGTGGTGATGTCATTTCCTGTTTGTTTTCTGAGGGGTTGATAGATGGCATCTCGATCGATGTGTTTGTTTATGGCGTTGTGGTTGGAGTGCCAGGCCTCTAGGAATTCTCTGGCATGTCTTTGCTTAGCCTGTCCCAGGATTGATGTGTTGTCCCAGTCGAAACGGTGTTTTTTTTCATCCATGTGTAGGGCTAAGAGGGAGTGAGGGTCGTGTCTTTTTGTGCCTAGCTGGTGTTCGTGTATCCTGGTGGCTAACTTTCTTCCTGTTTGTCCTATGTAGTGTTTGTGGCAGTCCATGCATGGAATTTTGTAGATGACGTTGGTTTTGTCCATGGGTTGTACTGGGTCTTTTAAGTTTGTTAGTTTTTGTTTGAGAGTGTTGGTGGGTTTGTGTGCTACTAGGATTCCGAGGGGTCTTAGTAGTCTGGCTGTTATTTCTGAAACTTCTTTGATGTATGGTAAGGTGGTTCGGGTTTCTGGCTGTGTTTAGTCTGCTTGTCGTGGTTTGTTCTTGAGGAATCTGCGCACTGTATTTTTTGAGTATCCGTTCTTCTTGAATACGTTGTATAGGTGGTTCTCTTCTGTTTTCCGAAGTTCGTCTGTGCTGCAGTGTGGCTCGTTGGAATAGTGTTCTGATACAGATTTGTTTGGAGGTCGAACTGATGATGTTACCGAGCCAATAAAACGTCTGGATATCAAACCTACAGCTCAGCGAGCAAACCTACACCCTAAACCTCAACCTGAGCGACAAACCTTCATAAACCTTGCAAATGTCTGTTTTAAGTCATATGCGCAGCTCCTCTGAGGAACATGGAAGTGTATAACCTCTGTGTTTGTGGACGATCTGTGCCTGGTTGTATGAAAAATAAAGAATGAAATGTTAAAGAACCAGACCAATTGTGAGAGCTTTTTCACCGATCACGGAACAGAGAGACCCCTCCCCCCTCAACTCCACCGGGGGTCCAGATCTTCACTACCAGTATTGTCTGAAGAATGTCTTGCTCCAGCTTGGCAAACCAGGTGCATATATGTTGAGTACTGTTCTGTGGTCACCTTCAGTGTCAGAAGAACCTGCATGCAATGTTGTCACTTGCTGGTCTCACCATGGAATGTCGGAGTGAGTGCCATGCATGCAACTTGATGCTGACTCCTTTCCTTTTATACCGTCTGTACCAAACCCAGTACCATTCTCAATCACCTTCCATCAGTTTGTGCTAAGATGCTACAGTTATATTCTCCTTCAGATGTTGGTAACAGTGATTCATTTAAAATTTATAAGCTCCTGGTTTGGGCAGTATGAACCATGTAACTCCTTGACATTAATGCACTAATATCAATGCATGCATATGTGGAAAATAAAAATTGCTGTGCTTTTATAAACGACGCATGGTAGTTTTTTTTTAGCATTTTTGCATTTAACTGTTGTATCATCAGAACAGTACAGTAACATGCTTTTTTTTTCAATTCTATCATGAATTGGAGTGAGAATTATTTTGCTTTTCTCTGAGACTTTTTTGACAGCTGGCTGTCTTTTCATTATTGTAACTCCTATAAGACAGATGTACAGAAAGCTGGTTTTGTAATTTAAAGTATGACTCACAACTGGAGATAAGTCGTATTGCGTGCAATTCTGGTCTCCTTCCTAACGGAAAGATGTTGTGAAACTTGAAAGGGTATAGAAAAGATTTACAAGCATGTTGCCAGGGTTGGAGGTTTGAGCAACAGAGAGGGGTTAAACAGGATAAACAGGTTAGGGCTGTTTTCCCTGGAGTGTCGAAGGCTGAGGCGTGACCTTCTAGAGGTTTACAAAATCATGAGGGGCAAAGTCTTTTCTGTGGGGTGGAGTAGTCTAGAACTAGAGGGCATAGGTTTAGGGTGAGAGGGCAAAGATATAAAAGAGATCTAAGGGGGAACGTTTTCACACAGAGGGTGGTACGGAAATGGAATAAGCCGCCAGAGGAAGTGGTGGAGGCTGGTACAATTGCAACATTTAAAAGGCATCTGGATGGGTATATGAATAGGGGTGATATGGGCCAGGTGTTGGCAGGTGGGACGAGTTTGGGTTGGGATATCTGTTTGGCATGGACGGGTTGGACTGGAGGGTCTGCTTCCGTGCTGTACATCCCTATGACTCTGATAGCAATTTATGACGATCTAGTGGAAATAAAATCGTGCAACAATTTTGTGATTCTGCCTGGGGTTTTCATGTTCAGTTGCCAGTTTTACCTATTGCTGACTGTACTGAAGGTTAGACAGAGATGGGGGAATGTTGCTCATTGAAAGTGATTAAGTTAGACTTCTACAGAGATAAGTCTGGACAGTGGGACTATCTAGGTAGCTCTTCGGGGGATGTGACTACAGTGTTTTTAAGTTTGTTGGTCTCCGACCAGTGCCTGCGTAGTCACCTTTGTGATTCGTTTTTACGTATTTTGTCGATCACAAAGTTAGGTCGAACCTTCTCGTGGTTCCCCCTGGTAACGGCCTGGAAGAGGAAGCTAAACGGGTTGACAGTTTTATCTGTTGGAGAGTTTTAGTCTGGTTTTTACTGATGGTTTTACCTTGACCTTATGGTTGGTTTTACCGCGGTTTTAACCTGTACTTTGCTTTTCTGACGATTTTATTGTTTTATCCCGTTGTTAAAGCATTACTCTGATCAGGCCGGCTAATACGACCTCATAGAAAAGGTACGAGACGGCTGGTGACCTTTCGGTCAGATTAAATTCAATTTTGGTGGAGGCGATTATGGCTAACACTGAAAATTCTGGTTGGGTGGGAAACCGGGAGAATAACTGCCCCTCACGGTTGTTATTGGCGGCACCGTGCGCTAAGTGTACTAGCCAAAAAAGGTCTAGACAGTCTGTCTCAACTCAGACAGATGAGACCATAATTAGTACTCTGGCAAGGTTGTCCTTGGGCAGACACAAGGAAGCCGTTAAAAATGTCCAGAGTAACTTGGACAGAATTCGAATTGAGGGCTTGATAGAGAAGGCCCCTCTACAGCCCAGTCTTTTTAACAGCCGGACTTATTTTAATTCGAATTTTAAAGGGCCCATTGATTTTAATCGTAATGGAGAATCGGAGCATAGTGAGGAGAGGAATGAAGGGATAGTCATCCACCCAATAATTAGGGAGACTGAAAAACTAGAATTAATAATTAATTATCCAATTGATAATTTTAGTTGTAATTATTGTAAAAATATTTATAATACAACAGGGTTATTTAGGAAACATTTAAAAGTGTGTAGGGGGATTAAATCGATTAGAGTGAGATGTAGCAAGTGTGGTTGGGAAGGGAGCTACCATGCGGTAGCCTGCCACTATTCTAAATGTAGTATAACTAATAATGAGAATGTTAATGTAGAGGGAGAGGTAGGGGTAGAGAGTGATAAATCACATTGTTGTGAACTATGCCCATTAAAATTTAAGACAGTTAGGGGGTTGAGTCAGCATGAGAGGCATGCGCATCCCAATTTGAGGAATGAAAAAAGGAAAAATAGAGACCAAGGAAAAGGTGGTAAATAGTGAGAAAAGTAAGAAAGGAGTATGGTCTGAGGAAGAAATTACAAAATTACAACAAGTGGACTTGGAATTAAGGGGATGTAAAAATATTAATAAGCTCATCGCGGAAAAAATAGGAACTAAAACAGCTAAACAGATTTCAGATAAGAGAAGGTTATTAAATAAAAAGAATAGAAGCCGCGAAGAGGATATGGGCATGGATCAGGAAGCAATACTTAATAATATGAGTGTGAATGAAGAAACAGATAATGAGGAAGTAGAAGTGGAAAGGATAGGTGCTGGGGGAAGGCCTCTTGATAGCGATAATCAAGAGGGTAAGGGTCGAACAGATAATTTAGACCACAGTGATAAATCACTGGAGGATTTAATTAAAATAGTCGAAGATGAATTAGGTAGGAATAAAGGTAGTTTTAAAGAATATGAAATGATTATGGATAGAATTATGGTGAAAATAGGAAAGGATAAAAAAGGGGTAACATCTAAGAAAAGGAGTAAAGAAGTAGGAATAAAATCGAAGAATAGTGGGCGAGGAAAAGAGAATAATGCTAAAAGAAGGTACAGTATAAAAAAAGGAAAGTTTAAGGAAATGCAAATCCTTTATAAAAAGAATAGGCAGCTTTTGGCAAGAACCCTAATGGGGGCTCCATCGAAATGTAAATGTCCCCTTCGTAAGGAAGAGTTAGAAGAGCACTATAAAATAAGACTCTCTCAGGTTAATGAGAAAAATAATTTAAGAGGATTTGCTAAATATGAGAATAGAGTTGAGGAATCTGATGATGTGGTCCTGTTGTGTCCGGTAACGGTAGACGACGTCAATCAGGCTATTAAGGCGATGGACGTTGGTACCGCAGCTGGGCCGGACAGGATGATATTCAAAGATATAATTAAGATTGTTAATAAAGACAACACACTGCTACCTGGACTCTATACAATTTGGATTAAAACTGGTAAAATCCCAGATGAGATGAAATTGAGTCGGACCGTATTGATCCCCAAAGTAAATGATGAGGAGGTATTAAAGGATATAAATAACTGGAGGCCAATAATGATTGGACCAATTATGCTAAGATTATTTACCAAAATAATGGCGGGTAGGGTAAATAAAGTGATGTCTTAATAAAAGGCAAAAAAGTTTTATGACCGGCGTTCAGGGATGCGAGGAAAATATTAAAATTTTAGAAAATATTATTAAGGGATCAAAATAGAGAAAGAAAGATCTCGCAGTGGTCTTTGTAGACCTTGCCAAAGCATTCGATACGGAAGGTCATAAATTAATTTTAACAGCCCTTAGGAGACTCCATCTCCTGGTTTTATTTATTAAATTAATAGCTCACTTATATGAGAATAATTTTACACAGATCGAGGGTTTTAATTGTAGAACAGAAAGGATTAAAATTTTAAGAGGTGTCAAGCAAGGGGATGCTTTGTCACCAATTCTTTTTAATATAGTAATGGATCCTCTTTTCGCGACCATTGAAGAAAGGCAAAAAGGAATAATTTTAGGATCAGATGGGAAAAGCTGTCACTGTGCTACTTTAGCATTTGCAGATGACATAGCGTTAGTTAGCGATTCATATGATGGAATGAAATACAATTTAAAACTAGCAGAAAGATTCTGTAATAATACTGGAATGGAGGTAAATGTTAAAAAGACTAAAGGGTTTTACTTTACTGTTAAAAATAAGACAATTATCTATAATGATACGGCAAATTGGAAATTCAGTGACGGGAATATTCAATTTATAGAACCAGGTCAAACAGATAAATACTTAGGTGCTAAAGTAGACCCGTGGATTGGCGTCAGCCAATCAGACTGGGAAGATCGGTTGGAAAATTGGATTAGTAATTTAAAATTATCTCCCCTAAAACCGGTACAAAAATTTGAGCTTTTAAAAACCTATTTTGTACCTAGATTGTATTATTATTTAATTTTATCAGAATCCTCTATAAATTATCTTAACAAATTAGATGATGTAATTAAGAACACTGCAAAAGAAATATTACATCTTCCGCAGTCGATCACGGATGGCGTTTTATGTGCGAGATATCGTGATGGTGGCCTTGCTTTGAATCGATTGGCGACCTTCATCCCAATTTCAATTGTGAGAAAATTCGGGATGCTCCACAGATCCTCAGATGAAATTTTGCATGCCTCGTTTCATTTTGAGGGTGAAAGTGTAGCTGAGAAGATGCGGAAATTGAGTAAATTAAAAAGGCTGGAATTGATCTGGAACCCGAACGTTAATCGACAATTGGGAGAAAACGATACTATCGGAGATGATAGTGATGAGGAATTGGAAGAGTTCAGTAATACTAATTATGGCAATTGGAGATCAACTGAAGTTGATAGATGGATAGCCCTCCCATGTCAAGGAGCTGGCGCTCATTACTACAAAAATGATAGTATTTCGAACAACTGGTTGAAGAAGGTTCAATATATGAAAACATCAAAGGTAATTAATTCGATCTTATTGAGGACTAATCTATTTCCGACAAGGACATCCTTGTCGTATAGAAGGCCTTTTAATGTTAAATCCTGCAGAAGATGTAATGCAACCTCGGAGACGTTGGCTCATATCTCTGGATGGTGTCCCTATGTTGTTAATATGCAGATAAAAAGACACAATAGGGTGGCAGAAGAATTAACTAAATTTGTTAGGAAGAATGGGTGGACAATTTTTATAGAACCGAGGATCAAGGATACGACTGGAAAATTATGGATTCCTGATTTAATTTTTAAGAAAGACCAGCAAATAGTTGTTGTAGATGTGACAATAAGGACAGACCTTCAAATTAACTCCTTGGAAGCAGCATGGGAAGAGAAGACAAGTAAATACCAACATTTAAAGGATGAGATAATGGACCTCACAGGAAGAGGAAACATATCCTTCCATGGTTTTGTAATGGGTGCCCGAGGAAAATGGCTGGAAAAGAATAATGAGCTTATGAAAAACCTCGGGATTTTGAAATTTAAATCTTTCTCCCAGAACATTACCATCCTTGTTTTATCTCTGACACTGGAACTGCTGCGAATTTTTATGGACTCATAAGTTCTCCTTACGACATAATTTAATAATTTTTTTAGAAATTATTTTAACCATAGAATTTTAAGTAGAGTTTGTTGTTTTAATTAATTTTAGGTATTTTAATTTTTAAATCTTTTAAAATGTTTTAGTAATAAAGTTTGGTAGATTTTAGCTCACGTAAATAATTGGTGGTGGGTAATAGGTATAATAAAACAAGTGCACATTCAACACAGCAGGTGATGAGTGGTAAACACTGTTTAATGGTTGATTAACCCAGCTCATCCCTTCCCTTGCTGAGTTCTGATTCAACATTGTATTTTGTCGTTTCCCTTAACATCATCCGGCTGTGGTTTCGCTGGATAGGGGTATTCATGCGTCGACGAGCGATGTTAAAACTTGAAAAGGACACAATCCATCGCGCATGGTGAGTGCATCAAATAGCCGGGATGGACACAATGGGTTGAATGGCCTCATTCTGTACTGTAAAATTCTATGATTCTATAATTATGGATGCAACATCTTTGTCACCACTGTCCAGGAAGGTGGTGTCGGGATGTATCCGTTATGAAATTACAGAGCTGATTATTCTGCATGTGCTGTGTGTTTTATGCTGCAAAGTTCCAACTTTATAAATTATTTCCCACGTTTCCAGGACAAAGAGCTGGAAATCTTTTCCTGAGAGTGAACTATCCAAAGCATCACTGGGCCCCATGACAAAGCAGGATATGTATGTAGCACCACAAACTATAGGGCTTGTTTCTTTATAACACCTATGGTGTTAAGTTAGTTCAGGATTGCAAAATTCCATAAAATGTTTACGAGTAGTTTAATAAATTGACTTAGTTTGCTGCTGAATAAACAATCAGCATTCAAACCGGAAACTAACATAAATAGACAGCTGATGTATTCGGGTTTTTTGTAATTCTGCAATTCTTCACTAACTGCTTCAGCTCAATGTGTTCTCCCTTGTAGCTGGATTTTTAAATTTAGTTCAGACCACTATGTGCCATCACTAAACCTTGTTTTTAATGAATCTAAATAACATATTTCTTGTGGGCGGCACGGTGGCACAGTGGTTAGCATTGCTGCCTCACAGCGCCAGAGCTTGGGTTCAATTCCCGCCTCAGGCGACTGTCTGTGTGGAGTTTGCATATTCTCCCCGTGTCTGCGTGGGTTTCCTCCGGGTGCTCCACAGTTCAAAAATGTGCAGGTTAGGTGAATTGGCCTTGCTTAATTGCCCGTAGTGTTAGATGAAGGGGTAAATGTAGGGGAATGGGTCTGGGTGGGTTGCGTGTCGGTGTGGATTTGTTGGGCCGAAGGGCCTGTCTCCACACTAAGTAATCTCATCAAAAAAGGCTTGTTCTTTCATTAAGAATGCACATTTTTTCGAAAGGTATAAAAATTGCATTCTCAAGCGCTTTCATTGCAAGATTACGGAAAGTAAGTTCATGTCCCACTTCAGAGACCTGTGCTTTGTGAATCAGACTGATGCACCAGTGCAGTGCCATGGGTGTGCTTTGCTGTTCGAGTGCGATCATTTGCTGAGCTGAGGCCTCGACTGCTCATCAGATAAATGCAAAGAGTCCTTTGCTACTTTTGGAAGACAAGCATAGAGGGTCCTTGTGGGTGTCTTAGCTAATATTCAGTCTTCAACGAACACCTAAAACAGTTTATTTCATCTGTGTCATTGCTAGAACTATGCTGTTCAAAATTGGTTTTTGGACTGCCAATGTTTCAACCATGTGCTGAAAAATTATTTGATTCATTACAATAACATTTTGGGGACCATTTGATTGTGAAAGACATTATATTTAGGCACTTTTTTATAGATACCGAGTTATAAACACAAATTGCTGATATTTTTTACAGATCAAAAATCGTCGAGTCCAGATAAACAGAAATCCAACTTGCTCAGCGAACTGTATGCATCAGATTGAAACAAGTCTGCAGTCTTCGATAGTCGACTTGATGACCCCTCTAAGAATCCTTCTCCAGTTTTCAAATGTTATTTGAAATCTCGACCTGACTTTGTTGAAGGGCTGGATAATGTGGCAGGAGCTCTTGAATGTAGTCGTATGCCAGATCAGTTGGCATTTAGGCCAGAGGATGGTTCTGGTGATGAAAGTGTTGTGTCCAGTCATCAATCTGGGCAAGATGATATCCAGGAGGAACTTGGTCATCTAAAATTGTTAGACTTCTGATGTTGTGGATGTACTAGGCTTGTCTCAGCAATCTGATCAGTCTGAACCCTTACTGAAATTAGACATTGAGAAACTGCAGCCCATCAATATCCCTGAGCGTATCAGGGAATTAATTTCACTAAACAGAGTCCTATCTGATGGCACAGAACAGCCTTTAGTAGCTGAGCTTGTTGAAAAGACGTTTGAGGACCTGAAGGATGAGGAATATTACTTGCACAAGGATGGCTATCCTGATGAGGAGGACGGTGCAAGTGATCATTCAGCCAGTTCTGTGAAGATTGTCAGATCAGTTAAGTCGGGCAGCTTCATTGCATCTGTGCTATCTGACTCTGGAGAATTGAAAAGAACTCCATCAGAGAATGATTCTTCTTCTCAAGGTTTTGAGTACCTTTCCCAAGGAAAGGAAGCAACTTACTCAGAAAATTTTGAGTCATTGCGAAGGAGGAATGAAGACGTGAATAAAAGTTTACACGGTGGGAGTTGCAAAGCTGGCCTGGAATCTGCAGAAACCCTTTCGCGAAGGATCAAAATCTCACTGAGGCCCAAGTGCTCTCCTGTCCTGAGCATTTCAAGCAGGAGGGAATGAATGAAGGGGAGAATCTTTCTCGAAGTGTTTCCCCAAGTATCAGTGTGGATGATGAAATCAGTGAGCGGCGAGGTGAGAAATAGTCTCCCAGCTGTGGTAGCATACATTCAGAACAACTTGTAGACTTGAAATCACCAACTGAGAAGAGCAAAGTGATGCTAGCAAAGAGGAACAGATTCCCATACCATCACATTCTCCCTCTCCGTGTCGCACCCCAACAGCCATGTTGCCTGAAACCGATGAGCTGCCTGAATCCCAAATTGGTGCAAGAATTTTAGTTAGTAGCATCCACTAGGGACACTTCGCTTCAAGGGCAGAACTAGCTTCGCCAGTGTCTTTTGGGCTGGTGTGGAGCTGGATAAGCCAAAGGCAGTCATAATGGGACATATGATGGAGTTGAATACTTCACATGCAAGGACAAATGTGGCATCTTTGCTCCTCCCCACAAGATTTCCCTTCAACCTGAACATTCTGGGGATGGCATCAATACAACTGAAGATGAAAGGGACCTACCTGTGGAGGGTAACTTGGGTCAAGACTACAAAATGTGTTGTGATGAAGGAAAAAAGCCAGAGCTTTCAAAAGAAGTAACAGAATGGCAGGCGGAAGAGTTTGAGCTCAGTAAGATTTTAAGCTCAGTTCATTTAAGAACAGCTTGAATGTTCAAAATGCAAGTAATCAGTTTTCTGAACCAAGTACCTTTGACTTACTGCACATTATTAATGAACCTAGCAAGGCAGTGGTAACTTTTGGAGATGACCAAAATTTAAAAGAGAGCTTGCCCAAGTCTGGTGAGGAGGAACGATTGGAAAACTTGTGTGAAGACCAGAATGAAGAAAACATTAACCGTACTGATGTGTTCATAGAGAAAGCGTCCAAGGCAGTACTAGAGACAGAAACTGATATCAATACCAATGTGTCTGTGCACAAAGGGAGGAGTTTTCACTAAATATCCACAAGAACGCTTCAATTTCTCTGTTGGATTTACTCAACAGGGAAATGGCTCAATTTAAAGTATCATTCCTCGAGCCTGAATCTGAGGAAATCCATGAGGAGCACGTGGACATCGAAGGAGAGGAACTCAAGGACAATCGTGAGGATAGTGAAGACTTTAAAGGAGATGATCAGAAGAGCAGTGATTCAAAGGCCAATTCTTTGGTTGATATGTTGCCATCTTCCTTTGTGAAGGACGCTACTGAACAATTGGAAGAAATCATGGAAGTCTCATGCTGAGAAGATCCAGCTTACTAATCAAGGATTACATTTCAAACTGGATGTTGAATCCTTGCCTAGGTCACCTTCCAAGGATCCAAAGGAGGAACACAAGACTGTTATCCAATTGGAGACATCTGAAAGAGATGACAGTGTTGGTGATAAGGAGGAAATATTATCTCCAGATCTTTGTCCCTGACCTGTAAGTATTCATTTTGAACCTGTTTTGGGATGGATTTGAATTTCAAGAATTGGAGATGTGTTATCGGTCTCGAAGCATTGATGCAATTGTTTGTTAATGATTCCAGAGCTTCTTAAATTCCCACATTTGAACATACAGGTAGACAATTCTTTATTCGAAATCCCGAAATCTGAAAAGCTCCGAAATCTGAAGTTTTTGTCGTGAATTTTTTTTTTGTCTAATTAACAAGGTTGTTTGGGTTCGCTCCACACCCACTCGACACCCACTCGACCCACATCATACTGGGGGTGTGGCCCAGCACTGGCAGGCATCAGTTCTGTCTCACGGCTCATCGTTTTTACAGGTGGGTCTGCTGTTCAGTAAGTGTTTTAAAACTTTTACTGTTAAACTGTCACTTACTCTGAAAACTAAAGAATTCCGAATTCTGCAAACCAGCTGGGCCCGAGGGTTTCGAGTAAAGGATTGTGTCCCTGCCGTACCAACAACAGGATGGTGGACCAATGACAGGATTGTTGTTGTTTCCCGAACAATATGTCAAAATACGACTCCACTTTCTTCAGGCACATTTTTCAGGTCATCATTTTCAGAAATTACCCTGAGTGTTCCGCTTTCCCAATGACCCTTTACCAAAAGACTGTTGTGAGGAATATCTTGATAAATTGTTAAATATATTTGTGGGTGATAAAATCCAGTTGTGGGGAACGTACTTAAAATTTCTGGTGTCTCGTTGTTTTCTACCTTGACCATCAATTCTCAAAATATGTATAAGTACACCTGATTATTTCTCAAGGATTTAGTGACCATTTCTACTGTGTGATTATTGAGTTTAGATTGCTATTGAAATTCAAATCTTTTCCTCCTGCACTTTTCTGACCTTCCCTCAAAGGAAGGCAATGTTTTTAAAGAGTTTTTTTTAAACTAAGTTTTGAATCATACTTTTCAATCTGTGGCTAAATCAATACACACCCAGTTTCTCCAGCGTAGTGTTCTGAAGCAAAGTCCAGAGACTGAATGACCATCTGATAAGAAGAACAGAAGGGTTTATGATTTGCACATATTAACATTGATTGGACAAGCAGCTCTTTTCATGAAAGTGTTTGACAAGTTCTCATACTGTCCATTCCTTTTTGAGCATTCAATGTAGGAAATCGCTGAAATAGGAGCTTGGGTCACTTTGATTTGATACAGCAACATCCTGACGAAACTGACACATTCTTTTCTGATTTGCGTTTACCTACAAATTGCAGGAATATAAAAGGGGTGCAGCAGTCAACTGAAAGTGATCTGATTTTGGAAAGCTGAAGCTCAGAACATTCAGTCTGAAATCGTTCATTCCCCTAAGTATAATAAATAGAAAGATGTAGAGAGTGTGAGCAGAAGAGTTTTTTTGAGGTGTGATTTAGCTTTTGGCATTTGAACAAAAAATTATTATCCCTTAGTTAAACAAGAAAGGTATGGTTTAATAGTGCTCCAGAGCAGCTCTGATTGATGATGTGTATAACAGAGCATGTTAAAAACATTATCTCGATCCTAATGACTGCATTGAATTCAATTTACCATTTTGCCCCTTCCCTAAAAATCCAAAGCCCCTTTCTCCTCCACTGTTTGTACTCTCCCATTATTAATTTATCATCCTCATCATCATCGTACTGTTATCCGTTAAATCCCATCTGTCATAACTTTGCTCACTCTGGGAATCTATAGTTGCTGCTTCTATTTCCATAATATATGGTGTCTCTTCCAGTCACTCAGTATTTGTTTCAAGTTCTTCTGTATCATTTCTGTCTTTCTGTTGCTGTTTCCATGAGTTGATAAGACAATATGTGATTATTATTCACCTTCTTAAAACTCTTTAGAATCATGATCTTCCGCATGACACTCCATAACTTTCAGATAAAGAAAGCCTCAAAGGTTGAACTTCTCAATCTGTGATCATGTCTGCACCTCTTTTCCTGATAATATCTTGAGAATATGCTGAGATTCCCAAAATTGACCAAAATATTTGAAGATCTTATTTAACTGTCGTGGAAATTAACTCGACTTGACTCAACTATTAGCAAGAGCAAAGAAAGGAGCTTTCTTTAAATTCTGCAGAATTGACCCAGTACATTCAGCAAGATGCCTCAATGTAAGGGGTATCAGAGCATTGTTCAGATACTTGCCTTACACTGTTTCTTATCACGCTCTCAAGGGCAAAGACTGGGAAAGCTCAAATTGTTATTCCCTCATCCCCTGGTCTTGGACATGGCAGTGCTTCAGCTTTCGCTGAGTTTGACTATTGCAAGGTCATGTTGAATGTTTACAAAATTCAAACAGCTGACTGCAGACCTCATCAAAGTATTGTTTATAAAGCTCAGCACAGCAATAAATTTTAGAAAAGCATTATCTTTCAAATTTCACAGAAAGTGGATAATTTTCCATTACACAACTTAATGTGACTTAAATTGTTTGTGTCCACTTGGAAGAGCCAGGTGTTTTTTTAATGCCATATCTATCACCTTAAATGGCCTGTATATTTGAATACTTTGTGGCCTTTGCTGTAATCGGATTAGGATTTTACCGTTTCAGGTGTAATTCCTTTTTTACCTTCTCAATGTATTACTTCATCTCACTCTCAACTTCAATTCCATCTTCCGGTAAATATTCTTCTGTATCTGTCACTGCAGTACAATGCCATCTCTGTCCCTTCAACCCAAGTTGGAATCATTTAGTTTCCTTCTCTTAAATTCCCAACTCAAGATTGTGTTTATTACTATAACAATTAAGGGCAATCTGAGCATGGGCTCCTGTGGGTCCCTTCCATTCTCCACACCTTTCTAGTGTGAAATCTTTATTTTACCCTGACCAGCATTTTCCCAACCACCTCTATCCATTTAACTGTGTTCCCCTTCATTTGAGGTGCCCTTGAGTTTTGCCATTGGTCTTCTCAGAGGCAACTACTTGAAATAATTTCTGAAAATCCACGTCAATCATGTAAACTTTTTCCCACTAACCTGCTCTTTTACAAATACAACCTTGTCAAAATTGTTTGATAGTTCACAATCTGCTCATTAGAAATTCATGCTTATTTCTCCTGATTAGTTACTGTCTCTTCAAGTGCTCATACTTCAGTCCATATTTTTAACTCTTAATTTACCAAAAAATGAAGCAAAAGTAATCACAAAATTCCTGTTTTTCTTGTATTGAACGAGGAGTTAGCTGCCCTCCAATCCTCTGGTTGAATTTTAGGAGGTAATAATTGGAGCCATGATAGTTTGCTTTCTATTTACAGAATGTCCCACAGATGTCACTCATTTTGTTTCAAAGATTTGCCTCCTTTTATGTTGTGGTGCCTTCCTTAGTATTATGCAGGTAATCTTGTCTAATACATCTGCACCTAACCTTAGTCGTTCTCCAATCCTTTTAAACCCCTTCTCTAATCTCTCTTTTGCCTTTTCTCCTGTAATCAATGATATTCTAAATGTATCCTGGAGCAAACAGTTGTTATTTTATATATTTTGAACAGTATTCCCTTTTGTTTTCACTGTAGCAATGTAACAAATATTTTTTGGGGGTAGAGGACGTATCTAATATAATCTTTTCTCTGTTACTCTTTTCCTCCTTCCAGCTTGTATTTAACATGACGAGAGAAATTTTCACTGAGATATTTTCTGAAGACCTCAGTGCCAGCCCAGCCCCGTGGATGAAGCCAAGCCGAATTAGCTTTGTTTTCTTCAAACGAGCGAGGAACCCACAGAATTTAAATGAAGTGAAGGTAATAACTCCATGTAATCCTTTTGTCCTACTTGTCAGTAATAATGTTGCAAGTGTGATGCGGGTTGGAGTTAAAATATGTAGGTCGATTAAGTGAGTGACACACCTTGTAAAGAGTGGCCACTATCCTGACCTGAAATCTGTCACTGCTTCTGGGAAGTCCCTCCCTTATGAGATTGTGGGTCTAGCTCAGCACCACCTTCTCAAGGACAACGAGGAAGGGGCAATAAGTGCTGGCCAGACAATGATGCCCACATTCCATGAACGAACAAAAGAAAATATTTTCCTCTAAGCTCATTGAGCACCAAGGAACCCCATTTTAATTCTAAACTTCTCAATAAATATTTTTAAATGACTCACAGGGTCTGGGCATCGCTGGCTGGCCAGCATTTATAGACTGATCCTAGTTGCTTTTGAGAACCTGGTGAGCTATCTTTTGTAACCACTGCAGTTCATGTGCTGTAGGTCGACCCACAAAGCCCTAAGGGAGGGAATTCCAGAAATGCGATACAACAATCCTGCAGAAACAGTGATATTTTTCGAAGTCAGGATGGTGAGTGGCTTGGACGGGTACTTACAGGTGACAGTCCTGTGTTTCTAGTCTTACCTATGCCCTACAGTTTTGGATTTCCTACACCGGTTAAAAGAATTGTCTATTTACCCTATCCATGCCTCTCATGATTTTATAAAATCTTTACACAGTCACCCCCCAGTCTCCTTTGCTCCAGGGAAAATATCCCCAACCAATTCATCCTCTTCCTACAGCAGAAAACTCACAACCCTGACAACATCCTTGTAAATCTTTTCATAGCCCTTTCACGATTCACAACATCCTTCCGAGAGCAGGGAGTCCAGAATTGCATAGATTATTTTAAAAGAGGCCTAATCAGTGTCCTGTACAGCCGCAACATGCCCTCCCAACTCCTATACTTAGTGCTCTGACCAATAAAGGCAAACATTCACTATCCTGTTTACTTGTCATTCCACTTTGAAGGAACTATGAACCTGCACTCCAAGGTCTCTTTCCTCAGCAACACTCCCCAGTGTTTTACCATTGAGTGTATATGTCCTGACCTGATTTGCCTTTCCAAAATGCAGCACCTCATATTTATCTTAATTAAACTTCATCTGCCACTCCTCAGCCCATCTGTTCGAGATCCTGTTGTATTCTGAACCTTCTTACTGTCCATTGCACATCCAATTTTGGTGTCATCTGCAAACGTACTAACCATAGTATGTTCCATGTTCACATCCAAATCATTTATGTAAATGACAAAAAACAGTGAACCCAGCACCGATCCTTGTGGGCCACCACTGGTCACAGGCCTCCTACTGGAGATGATCATTGACTGGCAGTTTTGTTTGCAAACATCACTTGCCTCTTGCCAGTCCAAACCTGCATATTGTGTAGATCTTGTTGCCTTTGAACATAACTCCTCAGATACTGAAGCAGTCTATGAATCTCTCTCTCTCTCTCTCTCTCTCTCTCTCTTTCTCTCTCTCATTCCCCCATTTCTGATGAGATTCCTTCCCTGAACTCCTGATTCCAAATTCCCTTGACTCTCTCCATGTCCCCCGAGGCATTCCCTCTCTGCAGATGATATATGGTACTAACTGAAAGACCGGCCCCACATCGGAGCACTCTTCATTCTATATCCGACTGGTGGGGCTGGGTCAAGAACGCAGTCTTCCTAACCTGGAAATATCAGAAAACGTCCCTCTTAGGGATTCTGTATTTCTGACCTAATTGGCTAAAAGACATCAAGGGCTCTCCCTCAAATAAATCTCCCAGACAGTGGATTCCTTTCCGCTTCTATGCTCTGACGCCGGAGTCCTTTGATCCCAGTCTAAATCCTGGGCCTCCCACTGACGGGTTGAACGGCAAATTACCCCCACCCTGCCGCATTATCCTCCATGCTTTACCGTATTTATGATAATCAGACTTTCACAATGCGCAACCACCAATCTCATCTTATCCATGAACAGTAAGCTTCTGAAGGGGCACCTCGCCTGTGAGGCCTCTACATCAAGCCACATCGACTTTGAGTCATTGCTCACCCATTCACCTACATATGGCAACACTGTGCTGATTTCATATCTCTTCAGATCTGGGAGGTCCACCACCCCCCCATATCCTGCGGAAGTTGCAACTTGGTAAATTTAATTAAGTTGCGCCTACAGCGCCAAATAAATGATCCAAGCCATCCCGCAAACTTCCGCAGCATCTGATTGGGTAATAACAAAGGGAGCATCCTCACAGGATATAACAACCAAGGAACAACATTCATTTTAATCAAGGCTATACGGTCGAGCCATGATGTGGGTATTCCCTCCCATCGCTGCAAGTCCTGCTTTACACTCTCAAACAGCAACACAAAGTTAGCTCCATACAGTTGCGGGGAGTGAGGGGTAATAAAAATTCCCAGATAGAGAAAACCTTTCTGTGACCATCTAAAAGGAAACTCCATTCCGTCCTCCAGCTTCAGTACCTCCACCAATATCCCCACAGGCAGGACTTCCCATTTTGTAAAATTTATTCTGTATCGCAAAAAGCTGCCGAATAATTTAATGTTTTGTATTCGCTGGGTTTTGGACTTTTTGGGGTTAGGTAAAAACAGTAGGACATTGTCCGTATAGAGAGTGATTTTGTATTCCCCAACTCCCACCTTTGGGGAAAGAAAATTTCAGGGTCTTTTCAGACAGTCCCTGCCAGTGGTTCAAGTAACAAAGTTAACCGTAGGGGCAACAGGGGACATCCCTGTCACTGCCCCTCCCCGCACCAAAAATTAACCCCATTCACGATAACCGCCACCTTGCGGTCTTTATGTAACACTGCTACCCACCTGGCAAAGGCCCCTCCCAGACCAAAATGATCTCGAGCAGCAAAGAGATACAACCATTCCACCCGATCAAAAGCCTTTTCTGCCTCCAGGGAGACCACCAAACCCGGAATCATTCTCTGCTGACATAGTTGCACTATGTTCAATACCTGCCTGATGATGTTGGAGGAGCTGCAACCCTTGATAAAACCCGTCTGCTCCTCTTCTATAATAACGGGCAGCACCTTGTCCAGGCTCAGAGCTAACACCTCTGATAGAATTTTAAAATCCACATTCAACAACGAGATGGGTCAAGACAATGCACAATCCTCAGGGTCTTTCCCTTTCTTTAAAATATGAGCGATATTAGCCTCTGTAAGAGAGGGCAGAAGACAGTCCTGGCCATAGGAATGAGTATACAGCTCCAGCAGTGGGTTAGCTGACATGTGTATGAGCTCCTTGTAAAATCCACATGGGAATCCGTCTGGACCAGATGCCTTACAGCCTCTTGCACCTCCTGTACTGTGAGAGGTGCATTTAAAAGGGAGGCCTGATCTGCATTTATACCAGGGAGTCCAGGTTTTGAAAAGAGGATTCCCTTCTCACTTCTCCATCCCCACAGTCTTCTGACCGGTATAAATCTGCATAAGACTCCCGAATTCTGGCATCGATCTTCCTCAGTTCATGAGTGACATTGCCAGTTCTCTCCCTGATAAACACAATGGACTGTGGAGCACTTTCCTTCCTAGCCAGGTAAGCCAGGGATCTACCTGGCTTATCCCCATATTCAAACAGCCTTTGCTTTGCAAGGAGACCCCACTCTTTGCCACTTGTGTGAGTGCTGAGTCCAGAGCAGTCCAGAAAGCCGTGACCCGTTACAATGTGACCCGGATGGTCTGGGATAATGTACCGATTTGGCTGCCTTCAGCCTGGCCTCAAGTATCAGCTGCTGCTCTCCTCTCTGCCTCCTTCTTATTGTCAAGTGTGAAATAATCATACCCCTTAAGAATGCTTTGGTGGTCTCCCAGAGCACTGATGGATTAATGGCCACATACAGATTGATGTCCCAAAAAGCCCTGTACTCCCTTGTGATACACTGTACAAAGTTGTCATCCTTCAACAGAAACAGATTCGTGCAACATTGCTGTGTGTCTACTTCACTACCTTTGGTCTTAACATCTAAATATACTGCCACATGGTCCAAAATAGTAACGGTCCCAATCCTGCGGTTAACACCAAGTCCAAATAAACCGAAGGAACAAAGAACATTTCAATTCTTGTGTGGCACTTGTAAAAGGTAAAGTCCCTCCCATTCGGGTGGAGACACCTCCATTCATCCACTAGCCCCAACTCTTCACCCAGGTCTAGTCTGCAGAGGTGTACCCAACAGCCCCTTTGGCATCCTGTCCACCCCAGGGTCCATGAGACAATTAAAGTCTCCTTCTGTAATCATACGGCGCATCCCAAGAGCCATTAACTTCGAGACTGCATCAGCTAAAAACTTGAGAGGATGTGCCAGGGGACAGTAAACGTTCAGGATGGCATACTCTTCTCCATGTCCCAGAGCCTTGAGAATAATGAACCATCCATGCTCATCCTTAGTTTGATCTATGACCTGAAATGGGATGGCCACTCCTCTACTTTTGGAGTTGAAGGGGGAGAAGAATACCGTATCGTATTCTCCCTGCTGTAACTTCAGATGTTCATTGTCAGTCAAATACATCTCTTGCAGTAGAGCGATGTCAACCCTTTCCCTCTTAAGATTTGAGAGCACCTTTTTCCTTTTAATTGGGGAATGGCTCCCCTTTATATTCCAGATGCACCACCTGAACAGATCGCTAGCCATGACCACACACTACAGCCCGCAGTCCACCGAGAGGAACAAGCCCTTTCAATGTGTGACAAGTGGGAAAAAAAAACACAGACTTTATCAAATCTAAAGACTATTTCTACAAACGCCACCAAAACTACTAAAGCTAAAAAAAAACGAACCACTACTCCTAATGTCATCAAATAAACACAAAAAACACAAATTTCCAGAGATCCACCCCTTGCCCATGGGGGCCATTCGTTACCAACCTCACATCCATCCCAGCAACTTCCAGTTAAGGTCACACCCCACAGCCAAGCAATGGGGAAAAAAATATATTATTTCCACTCTGACAAATTAACAATGGACACCCACCCCTCCCCTTTCTCATCTCAACGTCACACACCTTTACATCAAAGGAGAAACCACCCTCACCCAGCAAATCAGAACAATAGAATAGCTAATAACCACCAAACAGCTATAATATAAAACATACCGGATCTCTCACTAAAGCAATACCAAGCCTATAAAGCGTGAGACCCCAAAAGGGAAAAGAACAAAGAGAGAGAAGATTAAAAAAAATTACGTTATGCCATTGTCCGCACGCCTCTTTTCCTTCCTCCTTGGTCAAAGTCTCTCATTTCAGCGAGTTCAGGAGTTCTTTTACTTTATCCGCCGAGTCGAAGTTGTAGACAGTTTCCCTATAACTGAAACGTAGCATCGCCGGGAACCTCAGAGAGTATTCAATGTTTAATTTTTTTTCTTGACATTATCGAAGGTCTGTCTTTTCTTAATTATGGCCCCAGAAAATTTATGAAAAAACATTATTTTCAAACCTTTATAAACCAAAGCCTATGGATCCCTTCTCAGTCTTCTGGCTGTTTCTATTATTAAATGCTTTTCCTTGTGATGCTGGAGTCGCACTAGGACTGGGCGCAGGCACTGGGCCGGCCCAGACCTACACATCACGATGCGGTCAGCCCATTCCACACTCACCTGGCCTGACTCGATCTCCAGGCCCAGCAACGCTGGAAGTCACCTCTTGAGGAAATCAGTGAGGTTTTCACCTTCTACATGCTCAGGTCAGCCCAAGATCTGTAGATTTTTCTCCGACCTTGATTTTCGAGGTCATCTACTAGTTCCTTCAGGGCCTGAACCTGCCCTTCCAAGGTTGGAACCCGCTCCTTGGACCTCTCCATCGTGGCCTCCAGGGCTTTGTTAGTAAATTCTGCTGCTCCACTGAACTTAAGGGCGCTGCCACAGGGTTTGACGTAATGGCTGTGGGTGTGCCCGACATAGTAGAGGAGTGCCCTGCCTGCTACACTCCTCTAGCTCCCTTTCCTTTAGATGTCTTCATTTCAGCTTCAGATCTTCCCAATCCTAATTTAAAGGGGCTCTCTGTTCTCCCACGACTTTCTACCACAAACTTTCGTCAGGGGTGACTAATGGTGGGGGGAGGGATAGGAGCCCACCTTGCCTGGGATATGGCACAGAGCCCTATACACCAGACTGTTCAGACTGCCGCCATCTTGAATCTCCCATACCCACTCTCTACTGATCACATCCTCAAAACCTTCTAGAATATGTGTCAGGCCTGATTTCCCTTTAGTAAATCCATGCTGACTTGGACAAATCCTGTCACTGCTTTCCAAATGCTTGGTTATTTTATCTTTAATAATTGACTCATGTAAAATTCCTCATTTTCACACTCCCTCCTTTTATTAAAAAGTGGGGTTACATTGGATACTGTCTAGTCCATTAGAGTCTACAGAATGGTGATCATTTTCCAGCAATGTGTCCACTATTTCTACACCCACTTTCTTAAGGATTCTGGGATGTCGAGCATCAGGCCCTGGGGACTTACCAAGTTTTGATACTATCAGTCTCCCCAAGACCATTTCCTGACTAACAAGGATTATCTTCAGTTCCTCCTTCACAGTTGACCCTTTATCCCCTTGCATTTCCTTTCAATAGGATGTGCATCCCTGGATATTTAGTTCCCAGCCCTGATCCCCTTGCAGCCATGTCCCTGCGCTACAGGCTCATTTACCTTGTTTCATGTACTCGATGCATCGAAGTACATCATCCTCAGTCATGCATTGACTACCTCCTTCTCATAATTATCTCCATTAGAAATCACGAAATCCCTACAGTGTGGAAGCAGGCCATTCAGCCCAGACTGACCCTGCAAAAAGCATCCCACCCACCTTCAATTCCCATAGATAATCCTCCTAACCTACACATCTTTGTGACAATGGGAGGAAACCCAAGTAGACACGGGGAGAATGTGTTGGAATTGAGTCTGTGTCTCCAGAGCTGTGAGACAGCAGTGCGAACCACTGATCCACCATTCCGCCCTGCGGGGCCTCAAGTTCGATTCCTGATCCTTTCCATACTCTCGATCCTATTACTTGGTCTGGATGCTTTAATAACTTCTCCTGAGCTCCTACCTTCTTTAATTAGTTTAAATTCCTCGAAGCTTGATTTACCTTGGTTTGTGTGGTGCAGCTTTTTCTACACTATTCTGAATGGGTCATGCATTAAGAGACAAAGCCTTGAAGTTTGGTCTGCAATTGAGCTTCCCTGCACTTTTAAGTTTCCTCAGTACAATATGACATTCACAATATTCTGTCTCTTCCTTTTATTTCCTGGTAACAATCAACCCCATTACTAACCAGTCATCCTCCCTTCTCCTTTGCCATCCATTTTCTCATTTTCCATCCAACTTTTCCAGTTATTTTCTCTTTGAATCATATTCAGGCTGATATTTATCCCTGAACAAACATCACTCAAAATGTTCCTTGGTTCATTGTTGCTTGTGGGATCTTGCTGTGTACAATCTGGCTTTCCAAATTTCCTGCATTCCTTCAGTGACCTCATTTCAAACAAGTCCCTCACTGCAAATGTCTTTGGGACAGTATGAATCTTTCTTTTCATCGGATGAACTGGGAGTCTTTCAGATGTGAAAGATGCCGTTCCAATGTTGCACAGTCCTCCTCCTGAACTACAGTTTCTGCTTTGTCCCTCTCTTTTGTGCAAACAGACCGAAAGATTTCATGAGGAACCATTTGTCCATCTTCCACCACCGCACACAAGTTCCTTTCCTGCTCTCGAATGGGCCTCATACATTCCTTCATTCTCTTCTTGTTCTTTCTGTGATTATAAAACATCACTGGGATTTTCTTGACTTCATTTGGACAGATCTCATCCTGTCAGCTCTTTGCTTTCCTCAGGTCCTGGTTAATTTCACCCTTGCATTTTGTCTTTCAGCTCAGTTTTACCAAATCATTGCCCAGTTCAGTGAAATGGTTTGTTCCCAAATGAAAACTTTTACACTTGCCCCATGGTTCTCCATTTCCATCCCTCCTCTCCATCTCACTGAGTTCTGATCACTGTCACTGAAATGCTCCCCCATTGGTAGCCCTTCCAACTGCCCACCTTCATTCCCTAAAGAATGATCCAAAGCTGTCCCTTCTCTTTAACCATCACCGTGTCAGGGGCAATTAGGGATGGGCAATAAATGCTGGCCCTGCCAGTGACACCCACACCCCAAGATGCACTTTAAACGATGTCTGTTCTTTTATGGGGTTTGTTAGGAATTGGCAACAAACGTTCAAAATGGATTGTTTTGCCAGTTCATGTTTGGAGAGTTAAAATCCCTTCAAAAGGCAGGGATCAAAATTCTCTTGTTTTTTAGGCCGTGAGAACGCTAAGCCCAAGCTGACCCTGCTACCCCACTCCCCGGAGCAGGTCAATGCCAAGGGCACTGCCACCCTGGTGTGCCTTGCCAATCACTTCTATCCCGATGAGCTGGAGGTGCAGTGGAAGAAGGACGGTGCAGTCATTTCGGACGGGGTTCAGACCAGCAACCACCTGAGAGCTTCGGACAGCACCTACAGTGTCAGCAGCCTGCTGACCCTCTCTGGGTCTGACTGGAAGTCCAACGCTCGCTTCTCCTGTGCCCTTATCCACGTGACCCTCCTCTCTCCCCTCAGCAAGAGCATCAGGAGATCAGAATGTGTGTGGAGTGTTTGAGACAGTCCACAGAGGAGACATAACTTTAAATCGAACAGGACTGAGCTGGCAGGACAAAGGTCATTGTCAGCACTGAATTTCAACTCTCTTCCTTCTTGGAATTGGCTTGGCGACACTTCTGAAGTGCAAGGGTTAAGGCGATCATCAAAGAGAAGCTTTACTCTGTATTAGACTTCATGCTGACCCTAATCTGGGAGTGTTTGATTGGGGCCGTGATTACCTGTGGTGCCAAGTCAAACCTATTGAAAATGCTGAAGACTGTCAGTTGTACAAACACAATGTGAACCTCAGAAGTCCCTGCTCAGCCGTCAGTTCCAATTTAAGGTTTTGTCACTGTTTAAAGGAACAGGATTCTTAGGTTATTGAGAAAATCACCACAAGTGTTTTCCTCAAGCTCCTTGAGGAAAATAGCTGTGAATTTGTGCAGCTTCCTCAGTCTGGGCTGTTAATTGCATTCTCTTTGCTGTCAATGTCAATCTGGAAAAGGGAATAAAGATGAAGATGATTCAGTCTCTGTCTCGTGTCTGCTTTGGAAATGGCCAGAGCTGAGTCCTCAGGGAAAGCTGTGTGAAGTGCTAACCTCCACCCTCAAGGCCTGGAGAATGAGGGGGAGAATAGAGGGGGCACTGGGGTCCCCGGAGCAGGAGGGCAATGCTACCATTGTGTCCAGAAGGGGCACTTTCAGCAGGAATGCACAACCTCAAGGAAATCTTTCCCAATAAATGGAGAAAAGAAGGAAGGCAGGAGGGGACAATGGGGAACAGAATAATCTGATGGAAATTCCTCATCAACGCTCACCCATCCCTGAGACACAGCAAGATCACAAGCCAAGAAATTCAAATCAACTGTTAGGGAGCCAGAGCCACTGGGAACCCTATATTGATGAATATGACAAGCAGGACCTTGTTACTCAGAATAACAATTGCACAATAACAATTTGGGAAATAAATATTCCATAAATTAGACTTGGGTTTTCTTTACTCTTCAAATGAGATGAAATTGTCCCGTGATTCCCTGGGGTCAGATTGAGAATGTTCAGTCCAGGGGGAGTCTGGGAGTCATGGCTGGGGAGGACAGTCAATGATAAACTGGTTCCACTTTCTGCTGTCATACTCTGTAGCCCCTGGGACATCTCAGTGAGGATCATCCAGGGCTCAGGGTGGATTCCAGAGCAGCTCATTGTCCTGACTGTTGTGTTCCTCAGTCCACATGTGGCTCTGGCAATCTCACTTCATGGCTCTAGTATTAGTGGGGACGAATGCAGCTGAAATCTTATCCAAACAGACCCTCGCACAGCGGGGAGGCTGCTGGTGGCTCAGAAACGCCTTGACCTCAGTCTCAGATTCCACCGTGGCTCTTTCATTCAAACACAACATTAACACACTGACACCACATTCAGAGGGCAATCCTGAGATGGGGCAAATTTGGTTCTTGATTCCAATGTGAGGAAATGGGGGCTGGGTGTGAAATGTCCAGTCTGAAACTGGTGGGGGTACTTTATAATGAAGAATAGAAACTGATGTCAGAATAAAGTCAGGTATTGATGGGAGTGAGGAGTATCTCCATGATCTGTCTCCAGAATCCACAGACTACACACATCCTTCTGTCAGACCCTGAAGGCTGAGAAACAGCTCCTTGACATCCTATATTTCTCTATCTTTCCCAGAAAAGGTGAAATATTTTCTGTGTCAGTGATTCCCTGCAACAGGACATTTTAAAAGGGCTGTGGGAAGGGAACTGTTGACTCTCAGTGACAAAGCCAATGGAAGGATGTGGAGCTGGCACTGTGAAATGTTAGGGCTCAGAGGATGACACCAGAAGCAATTCAATGTTGTCACTCTCTCCTTTGCAATTGCTAAGCTGGTAATAATTGGTTTTCCCTCACAATTTGCTCTCTTGCATTCAATCCACGTGCCTTTCTTGCTGTGGTTCTTTTGACTTGAGTCTGTGGGTTGCTCCATCAAAACCCAATTTCCTAACTCTCATCCAGGCCCCTGAAGAGATTAGAGACAAACTGCAAACTCTGGAATCCAAGGTTGACACGCAGGAGGCTGGGAGAACACAGCAAGACTGACAGCATCAGGAGGTGGAGACATCGATGTTAAGCTGTAACACTTCTTCAGGAATGGGCGTGGGTAGGAGGGGGTGGGGGAATGATGGGGGAGCTGCAGATAAAGGGAGTGGTGGGGGCAGGGTGGTGAGATGGGGATAGTTGAAGATAGGTAGAGGATACTACCTGATTGGTTGATGGGAGGGACGAATACCAATTAATCTCTCCCATCGAATAATGAGGTCATACTCTCTCCCATTCTCAACCTATCCCTACCTCAACACCCGGCTCCGCCCCATCCCCTTTTCCAATCTTTCCTCATCACACAGCCCACTCATTCCAGGGATCAATCGGGTAAAATTCCTGTGAACCACCTCTGATGCATTTATATTGTTCCTTCAATAGGGAGACCAAAACTACCCTCAGTATTTGAGATGTGGTCACACCAATGTTCAGGAATAACTGAAACATCACAGTCTCACCTTCTGGTCTTTAAGCACGCCTCCTCTTTCTTGTACCAGGCTTTTTACTGTCCATGTCTAATTGCCCTGGACCTGATGGTGATTAACTGCCTCCTTGAACCCCTGCAGTCCGTGTGCTGTTGGTAGACCCACAATGTCCTTAGGAAGCAAATTCTGGGGAATCTGACCCAGTGATGATGTAGGAACAGCTTCATATTTCCAAGTCAAACTGGTGAATGACTTGGAGAAGAACTTGCTGGGGTGATGGTCCCGTGTACCTGCTGCCCTTGTCCAAATATAAGTGGTCATGGGTTTGGAAGCTGTTGTCTCAGGATCTTTGGTGAATCTCTGCAGTGCATCTTGTAAATAGTACACAGAGCTGTTACTACACATCGGTGTGGGGGGAATGCATGTGTGTGAATGCGGTTCCAATCAAGTGGGTAAACTTGTTTTCAACAATATTTAAATAAAATAATATAAAACAGCATAAAATTAAATATAAATAAAAATTTGCTGCCTTTTAGATAAATCATCACTGAACCCAAAAAGTTAATCCTCCTCTTCCCACAGAGGCTGCACCTGTTCCCTTTCTCCAGCATCGTGCTTCTATTTGAGATTTGCAGTATTTTGGTTTTGTATCTGTTTTAATGCTATTGGTTATAAGAGAAGCATTGGTCAGCACACTGGGGAGAGTTTCCCTGAGATGATCTCAAATCCCTTATATTCACATTGTTCTGAGAGGGCAGTGGTTTAACCGATCATCCAGCAGATGGCGTCTTTGCCTTTGCCAGCCTCAGGATAGTGCTCCAGTGTCTGGAGTGGGGTTTGAAACCTGCAGGTTCAGATGACGGTGTTAACACTGAGGCCATCTATTATTTTCTGGGAAGTGAGAGTCACTGGCAAGACCAGCATTTGTTCACCATCCCTAACTGCCCTGAAACTGAGTGGCTTGTTTAGCCTTTCAAATGGCAGGTAAGGGTCAGCCACATTGCTGGAGTCCTGGCAGAGTCGGATATCGACAACAGGTCTACAAGAACAAGGCCCTTTGGCCCAATGAGCCAAAGCCAGTCAAACATCCACCTCACTATCCTAATTCCATGTTCCAGTACTTGGCCCATAGCCCTGTACACCTTGGCATGACAGCTGCACATTGAAACACTTCAATGTTATGGGAGAGCTTCTGCCTCAACCACCCTTACAGGCAGTGAGTCCCAGACTGTCACCACCCTCTGGGTGAAAATGTGTTTCCTTATGTTCCCTCTTAACCTTCAGCCATTTACCTTTAATCTATACTCCTCTGTTCATTGATTATCACATAACCCCATGTCACCAAGTCACCCTTTATGGACACATGAACATTCCTTGACCCTAATGCCTCATAGAGAGTCAGGCACTGGAGGCTCGCGGTCTCTGACACTCAGCCTGTTTATGTCAGCGAGGATTCTCCCGGTTATATCCTGGTAACGATTTGAGCTTTTCTTGTGAAACCCAGTTGGGAATTTTAATGGCATTGAATCTCCGACACACTCCCAACTCTCTTGATGCTCACCCTTGTCTGGTTAATTCTTCCCATTTCCTTCTCCTCTTTCAGGTCACTCCATTTCAGTAAAGTCTGTGATATTTCCACGGAGGATGTGTACTAGAAACCGCCATAGAGATGCTCCCAGCCCTTCAATAAGGGGAAGGCCAATATTTGCAGCAAGCCTGGACTGTGCCCTTGTGTACCTTGCCAGAAGGATTCCATGTGATCTGTCAGTCTCCATCCCAGCCTGATAACCACCTCCGACATTGGAAGGAAATGCCCAGGTCTCAGGTTAACATGGTGCAAAAAGCCTTTCAGTGTTTGCGCTCAGTGTGCATTATCACTTGCTCACTGCTCCCCTTTTACACGATAATGGAGAGAGAACTCTTGTTGATGCAGTTTTTTTTTAATGTGTCAGGATATTGAAAGCTGTGAGCACAGAGCAGTCACGTTCACAGACAAGATGGTGCAGTCCCACAGACAGGAAACGAATGACAAGACAAATCTGTTTTGGTGGCACTAGTTGAATTTTGAGCAGGGCCCCCGAGGGAATCTCTTTTAGATTGGGATCTTGTCGATCCTCCTGAAGTGGGGGTGGGGGTAGTCGGGGAGTGGTGGTGGTGGAGCCTCAAATGATGGTGCCAGAGACTGTACAACTTTCAGCAGTGCACCACAGTCTCAGTCTGGATTCTGTGCTCTCATCTCTGAGGTGGGGTTCAATCCAATGACCATTTTGACGATGAGGCGGGAGCATTGCCCATGGAGCCACGGTCAGTAACAATGTAAACTGTGTGGCTCTGAAAGCCTGAGTCTGCATCTCAGCTCAGAAGGATATCAGCTCATTCATCAAATCTGTTTCTGCTGCTCTGGAGGCTGACCAGGCTAGCTGTTGCCCTTCCCTAACTGTCCTGGAGAGGGCAGTGGTGAGCCATGAGTGTCTTGAAGAGGATCTGACAGAAGGACAAGGTCATGTCCTCGGCCTGAGCACAACAGCCTGACCTGCTGTGCTTTTCCAGCGCCACACTTTTCGACTCCGAGTAAACTATCCCTCAGGCGAATGAGCTGTGGCACATGGGAAAACGTGAGAGTGTTGGAAAGGCACCGGCAGCCTGGTCAGCCTGCAGAGGGTCAGAAACAGATTTGATGAATGAGCTGATATCCTTCTGAGCTGAAATACAGACTCAGGCTTTCAGAGCTACACAGTTTACATTGTTACTGACCTTGGCTCCATGGGCAATGCTCCTGCTTCAGAGTCAAAATGGTCATTGGATTGAAAGCCACCTCAGAAACAAGAGCACAGAGTCCAGGCTGAGACTGCGGTGAACTCTTGCACCATGTTATGTTTGGGATGTTCATTTAAAGCCCCACCAGCACCACCCAGACCCCAATCCCTCCACCTCAGGGAGCTCGACAAGATCCCATTCTGAAGAGATTCCCTCGGGTATCCTGCTCAATATTCATCTAATGCCACCAAAACAGATTTGTCTCATCATTCATTTGCTGATTTTGGGACCTCAGCATTTTGTCTTGTGAAGGGGATTGCACTGCACGCGCAGCTTTAAACAGCCTGGGACGATTAAAATAAAACTGCATCAACAAGAGTTCTCTCTCCATTATCATGTAAAAGGGGAGGAATGAGCAAGTGAGGAGATTGCAGAGCCATTGGCCTTGATTTTTGTGTCCTCTTTGTCTACAGGAATAGTGCCAGAGGACTGGAGGCTAGCAAACGTGGTTCCCTTGTTCAAGAAGGGGAGTAGGGATAATGCTAGTAACTATAGGCCAGTGAGTCTCACTTCTGTTGTGGGCAAAGTCTTAGAGAGAATTGTAAGGGATAGGATTTATGCACATCTGGATAAGAATGATGTGATCAAGGATAGTCAGCATGGTTTTGTGAAGGGCAGGTCGTGCCTCACAAACCTTATTGAATTCTTTGAGAAGGTGACTAAGAAGGTAGATGAGGGGAAAGCGGTAGATGTGGTATATATGGATTTTAGTAAGGCGTTTGATAAGGTCCCCCATGGTAGGCTACTGCAGAAAATACAGAGATATGGCATTGAGGGTGAGTTGGAGGTTTTAATTAGGAATTGGCTCTCTGGAAGAAGACAGAGGGCAGTAGTTGATGGCAAAGGTTCATCTTGGAGTGCCGTCACTAGCGGTGTTCCGCAAGGATCTGTTTTGGGACCATTGCTGTTCGTCATTTTTATAAATGACCTGGAGGAAGGGTTAGAAGGTTGGGTGAGCAAGTTTGCGGATGATACGAAAGTCGGAGGAGTTGTAGACAGTGAGGAAGGATATGGCAGGTTACAGCGGGATATAGAGAAGCTGCAGAGCTGGGCAGAAAGGTGGCAAATGGAGTTCAATGTAGCTAAGTGTGAGGTGATTCACTTTGGTAAGAGTAATAAAAAGATGGATTACTGGGCTAATGGTAGACTACTTGGTAGTGTGGAAGAGCAGAGGGATCTTGGTGTCCATGTACACAGATCTCTGAAAGTTGCCACCCAGGTAAATAGTGCAGTGAAGAAGGCATATGGCGTACTGGCTTTTATTGGTAGAGGAATTGAGTTCCGGAGTCCTGAGGTCATGCTGCAGTTGTATAAGACTCTGGTGCGGCCGCATCTGGAATATTGTGTGCAGTTTTGGTCGCCATACTATAGGAAGGATGTGGAGGCACTGGAACGGGTGCAGAGGAAGTTTACCAGGATGTTGCCTGGTATGGTAGGAAGATCCTATGAGGAAAGGCTGAGTCACTTGGGGTTGTTTTCATTGGAGAAAAGAAGGTTTAGGGGTGACTTGATAGAGGTGTAGAAGATGATTAGGGGATTAGATAGGGTTGACAGTGAGAACCTTTTTCCACGTATGGAGTCAGCTATTACAAGGGGGCATAGCTTTAAATTAAGGGGGGGTAGATATAGGCCTGATGTTAGGGGTAGGTTCTTCACTCAGCGAGTCGTAAGTTCATGGAATGCCCTGCCAGTAGCAGTAGTGGACTCTCCCTCTTTATGGGTATTTAAGCGGGCATTGGATAGGTATATGGAGGATAGTGGGTTAGTGTAGGTTAGATGGGCTTTGATCGGCGCAACATCGAGGGCCGAAGGGCCTGTACTGCGCTGTATTCTTCTATGTTCTATGTTCTATGAAAATCCAGACTGAATGCAAACACTGAAGCTTCAGCTGAAAGGCTTTTTGCACCATGTTAACCTGCTCCCTGGGCATTTCCTTCCAATGTCCGAGATGGTTATCAGGCTGGCTTGGAGGCTTGCAGGAGGCTGGAAGAACACAGCAAGTCAGACAGAATCTGGAGGTGGAGAAGTCAACATTTCGGGTATAACTCTTCTTCAGAACTGCAAATGAGGGTAGGGGGAGCTGCAAATCAAGGTGGGATCAGTTGTTTAGGTGGGTGGAGGGGAATGGTGGAGTGGTAGGTATAGAATGATGAACACAGGTTTGAAGTGGTTGGTCGATGGGAGGAGTGAATCCATTTGTTGGCTGGAAGGGAGGGTCCGTAAGTGGAATAGAATGGAGGAGGGGGACAGGAAAGGGAGTCGAACGTTGGGAAAGGGAGGCTTTTTGAAATTGGAGAACTCAATGTTGATTCCTCTGGGTTTAGGCAAAAGATCACTATTTGTTCCTCCAATTTGCAGTCTGATTGCTTGTGGCAATGGAGGAGGCAGAGGATGGTCATGTCAGAGAGGGAATAGGAAGGGGAATTGAAATTGGCATTGACTGGGAGGCCAGGTCAGCCTTTGTGAGCATGGCGGAGATGCTCAGCAAAACATGCCCTTAGTTTACGTTCGGTCTCACCGATGCAGAGAAGACCACAACGGGTGCACTGGGTACAATAAACTAGGTTGGAGGAGAGGCAGGTGAACCTCTGTCTGACCTGGAAGGACTGGGGTCCTGCATGGAAATGACAGGCGTGGTGGGTCGGCAGGTTTTGCACCTTGAACGGTTGCAGGGGAAGGTACCAGGGTTTTGTTGGGGGAGAAGGTGTGGAGAGTGGTGAAAACCAAGGATTGGCAAAGGGAACAGTCCTTGTGGAAGGCAGAGAGAGGTGGAGAGGGGAAGATGTTCTTGGTGGTTGGGTCTAGCTGGAGTTGGCAGAATTGTTTGAGGATGATATGTTGGATGTGGAGATTGGTGGGGCCTAAGGTGAAGACAAGGGGGAACCCTGTCTTTATTGCATTTTGGAGGTGGGTGTATAGATTTGGTTAGTAGAGAATGGAGGAGGTGCGGTGGAGGGCTGTCTGGATGGTAGAAGTGGGAAAAGTACAATGTTCAAAATAGGTGGACATCTGGGACACTTGGGAGTGGAGCATCTCCTCGTTTGAGCAGATGTGACGGAGATGGAAGAACTGGGAAAATGGGACGGTGTTCTTGCAGGATAGTGGTTGGGAGAAAATGTTGTCCAGGTAGTTGTGTGAGTCTGTGGGTTTACAGTAAATGTCTGTTCCTGTACTGTCACCGGAGATGGAAATGGGATGGTCAAGAAAGGAGAAGGATTTGTCCAAGACAGACTACGTGAATTTAAGGGCAGGTTGGAAGTTGTTAGCAAAGTCAATGAACTGCTCCAGTTCAGCCTGGGTGCAGGATGCAGCACTGGTGCAGTCACTGATGTAATGGTGGGAGATTTGGGGAATGGTGTCTGTGCATGTACTGGTGAGGTGTTGTTTGATGGAGCCGACAACAAGCAGACACAGCTGGGACCCATGGGTACCCACTGGATTTGGAGGAAATGGGAAGAGTTGAAGAAGGCTGACAGATCACATGGAAATGTTTGGAAAAGGTACACAAGGGCACAGTCCAGGCTTCCTGTAAATATCAGCCTTCCTTCTTCATAGGAGCTTCTCCATGGCGGTTTCAAGTACACATCCTCCGTGGAAATATCACAGACTTTACTGAAATGGAATGAACTGAAAGAAGAGAAGGAAATGGGAAGAATTAACCAGACAAGGGTGAGCATCAAGAGAGATGGGAGTGTGTGGGAGATTCCGTGGCATTAAAAAATCCCAAAGGAATTTCACAAGAAAAGCTCAAATCTTTACAAGGATATAACAGGGAGATTACTTACTGACATCAAACAGGTTGAGTGTGAGGGGCCATGTGCCTCTGGTGCCTAACTCTATATGAAACATTACAGTCAAGGACAGTTGATGCGTAAATAAAGGGTGACTTGATGATGTGGAGTTATTTCATGATCAATGACCATGGGCATAGACTTAAGGGAAATGGCTGAAGATTAAGAGGGAATATGAGGAAACACAGTTTCGTGCAGAAGGTGGTAGTAATTTGTAACTCGCTTTCTGTAAGAATGGTTGAAGCAGAAGCTCTCTCATAACATTGAAGTATTTCGATGTGCAGCTGTAATGCCAAGGTGTACAGGCCAAGTGCTGGGACATGGAATTAGAATAGCGAGGTGGTTGTTTAACTGGCCTTGGCTCATTGGGCTGAAGGGTCTTGTTCTTGTAGACCTGTTGTAGATGTCTGACTCTGCCAGGACTCCAGCAATGTGGCTGACCCTTACCTGCCATTTGAAAGGCCCAGAAAGCCACTCAGTTTCAGGGAAGTTAGGGATGGAGAAAAAATGATGGTCTTGCCAGTGACACCCACATCCCAGGAAAGAATTGATGGGCTCAGTGTTAACACCATCACCTGAACCTGCAGGTTTCAAGCCCCACTACAGACACTGGAGCACTATTCTGAGGCTGGCAAAGGCAAAGACGCCATCTGCTGGATGATCGGTTAAACCACTGCCCTCTCAGGTCAATGAGAAAAAAAGGGATTTGAGACCATCTCAGGGAAAATCTCCCCAGTGTACAAGAGTAAAATACTGCAAATCTCAAATAAAACAAGATGCTGGAGAAAGGGAACAGGTACAGCCTCTGTGGGAAGAGAAGGAGTTAACTTTTTGGGTTCAGTGATGTTTTATCTAAAAGGCAGCAAATTTTTATTTATATTTAAGTTCATGCTGTTTTATATTATTTTATTTAAATATTGTTGAAAACAAGTTTACCCACTTGATTCACACACATGCATTCACCCCACACCGATGCTCAGTAACAGCTCTGTGTACTATTTACAAGATGCACTGCAGAGATTCACCAAAGATCCTGAGACAACAGCTTCCAAACCCATGACCACTTATATTTGGACAAGGGCAGCAGGTACACGGGACCATCACCCCAGCAAGTTCCTCTCCAAGTCATTCACCAGTTTGACTTGGAAATATGAAGCTGTTCTTACATCATCACTGGTTCAGAATCCCCAGAATTCGCTTCCTAAGGATATTGTGGGTCTACCAACAGCACACGGACTGCAGGGGTTCAAGAAGGCAGTTAATCACCACCAGGGCCAGGGCAATTATACGCGGATAGTAAGAAGCCTGGTACAAGTAAGAGTAGGCATGCTTCAGGACCGGAAGGTGAGACTGTGATGTTTCAGTTATTCCTGGACATTGGTGTGACCACATCTCAAATACTGAGGGTAGTTTTGGTCTCCCTATTGAAGGAAGAATAATAATTGCATCAGAGGTGGTTCACAGGAATTTTACCCGATTGATCCCTGGAATGAGTGGGCTGTGTGATGAGGAAAGACTGGAAAAGGGGATAAAGGCAATGGGGCGGAGCAGGGTGTTGAGGTAGGGATAGGTTGAGAATGGTAGAGAGTATGACCTGATTAGTCGATGGGAGAGATTAATTTGTATTCATCCCTCCCATCAACCAATCAGGTAGCATCCTCGACCTGTCTTCACCTATTCCCATCTTACCACCCTGCCCCCACCACTGCCTTTATCTGCAGCTCCACCATCATTCCCCCACCCCCATTCCTGAAGAAGGGTTAAGGCCAAAACGTTGACTTCTCCACCTCCTGATGCTGCCAGTCTTGCAGTGTTCTCCCAGCCTCCTGCTTGTCAACCTTGGATTCCAGCATTTGCAGTTTGTTTTGTCTCTAATCTCTTCAGGGGCCTGGAAGAGAGTGAGGAACTTGGGTTTTGATGGAGCTACCCACAGACTCAAGTCAAAAGAAGCAAAGCAAGAAAGGCACGTGAATTGAAGACAAGAGAGCAAATTGGGAGGGAAAACCAATTATTATCAGTTTAGCAATTGCAAAGGAGAGAGTGACAACATTGAATTGCTTCTGGTGTCATCCTCTGTGCCCTAATATTTCACAGTGCTAGCTCTACATCCTTCCATTGGCTTTGTCATTGAGAGTCAACATTTCCCTTCCCACAGCCCTTTTTAAAATATCTTGTTCCAGGGAATCACTGACACAGAAAATATTTCACCTTTTCTGGGAAAGTTGGAGAAATGTTGGATGTCAAGTAGCTGTTTCTCAGCCTTCTGGGTCTGACAGAAGGATGTGTGTAGTCTGTGGATTCTGGAGACAGATCATGGAGATATTCCTCACTCCCATCAATACCTGACTTTATTCTGACATCAGTTTCTATTCTTCATTGTAAAGTACCCCCACCAGTTTCAGACTGGACATTTCACACCCAGCCCCCATTTCCTCACATTGGAATCAAGAACCAAACTTGCCCCATCTCAGGATTGCCCTCTGAATGTGGTGTCAGTGTGTTAATGTTGTGTTTGAATGAAAGAGCCACGGTGGAATCTGGGACTGAGTCCAAGGGGTTTCTGAGCCACCAGCAGCCTCCCCGCTGTGTGAGGGTCTGTTTGGATAAGATTTCAGCCCCATGGGTTCCCACTGATACTAGAGCGATGGAGTGAGATTGCCGGAGCCACATGTGGACTGAGGAATACAACAGTCAGGACAATGAGCTGCTCTGGAATCCACCCTGAGCTCTGGATGACTGTCACTGAGATGGCCCAGGGGCTACAGAGTATGACAGCAAAAAGTGGAACCAGTTTATCATTGACTGTCCTCCCCAGCCGTGACTCCCAGACTCCCCCGGACGGAACATTGTCAATCTGGCCCCAGGGGCGAACAGGACAATTTCATCTCATTTGAAGAGTAAAGAAAACCCAGGTCTAATTTATGGAATATTTATTTCCCAAATTGTTATTGTGCAATTGTTATTCTGAGTAACAAGGTCCTGCTTGTCATATTCATCAATATAGGGTTCCCAGTGGCTCTGGCTCCCTAACAGTTGATTTGAATTTCTTGGCTTGTGATCTTGCTGTGTCTCAGGGATGGGTGAGCGTTGATGAGGAATTTCCATCAGATTATTGTGTTCCCTATTGTCCCCTCCTGTCTTCCTTCTTTTCCCCATTTATTGGGAAAGATTTCCTTGAGGTTGTGCATTCCTGCTGAAAGTGCCCCTTCTGGACACAATGGTAGCATTGCCCTCCTGCTCTGGGGACCCCATTGCCCCCTCTATTCTCCCCCTCATTCTCCAGGCCTTGAGGGTCGAGGTTAACACTCCACACAGCTTTCCCTGAGGACTCAGCTCTGGCCATTTCCAAAGCAGACACGAGACAGAGACTGAATCATCTTCATCTTTATTCCCTTTTCCAGATTGACTTTGATAGAAAACAGTCAGCAATTAACAGCCCAAACAGAGGAAGCTACACAAATTCACAGCCACAATGGAGCTTGAGAATCCTGTCCCTTTAAACAGTGACAAAACTTTAAATTGGAACTGGTGGCTGAGCAGGAAGGAGATCTGGTTTACTGAAACAGAGACTTCTGAGGTTCACATTGTTTTTGCACAGCTGACAGTCTTTAGCATCTTCGAGAGGTTTTACTTGACATCGCAAGTTAACACTGTCCCGATCAAACACATCCAGGTCAGTGAAAGCATGGGGCTACATAAAGAGTAAAGTTTTCTCTACACTATCCCAATGACCTGCCTTAACCACTGAAGCTCAGAAGTGTCTCCAAGCCAGTCCTGAAAAGGAAGAGAGTTGAAATTCAGTGCTGACAATGACCTTTGTCCTACCAGCTCAGCCCTGTTCTATTTAAAGTTGTGTCTCCTCTGTGGACTGTCTTGTACACTCTACACACATTCTGATCTCCTGATGCTCTTGCTGAGGGGAGAGGGGAGGGTCACGTGGGTGAGGGCACAGGAGAAGCGAGCGTTGGACTCCCAGTCAGACCCAGAGAGGGTCAGCAGGCTGCTGACACTGTAGGTGCTGTCTGAAGCTCGCAGGTAGTTGCTGGTCTGAACCCCGTCCGAAATGACTGCACCGTCCTTCTTCCACTGCACCTCCAGCTCATCGGGATAGAAGTGATTGGCAAGGCACACCAGGGTGGCAGTGCCCTTGGTATCTACCTGCTCTGGGGAGGGGGGCAGCAGGGTCAGCTTGGGCTGAGAGTTGTCACGGCCTGAAAGACAAGAGAAACAATTTTAATCCCTACCTTTTGAAGGTACTTCAACTCTCTGAACAGTAACTGGTAAAACATTTGAACATTTGAACATTTGTATCCAGTCGGTAAAAACAATGACTGCAGATGCTGGAAACCAGATTCTGGATTAGTGGTGCTGGAAGAGCACAGCAGTTCAGGCAGCATCCAAGTAGCTTCGAAAGCGACGTTTCGGGCAAAAGCTGCTGTGCTCTTCCAGCACCACTAATCCAGAATTTGTATCCAGTACCAAGCATACCTGACAAAAGCTCTGGCATTTTAAAAATTGATTTTTGGGACATGTACGGCACAGGCAGAGCCAGTTGCTGCTCATCCCTAACTGTCCCTGAGAAGATGATGGTGACGCATCAGAAAGAGAAGGGACAGTCCTGGACCGTCATTTAAGGAATGAATGTGGGCAGCTGGAAGGGCTAGCAATGTGGGAGCATTTTAGTGACAGTGATCGGAACTCAGTGAGATTGAGAATAAGGATGGAAATGGAGAACCATGGAGCAAGTGTAAAAGTTTTCATTTGGGAACAACCCATTTTACCAAACTGTGTGGTAATTTGGTAAAAGTGTATTGGAACGATCGACTTGATGGGAGATCAGTGACAGGGCAGTGGGAGGCCTCCAAGGATGAGACAGAGACAGAGATCATTCAGAATCTTTTCCCAAAAGAGTACGAGTGGCATCCCAAAGAGAGAGTCTCAGCAAAGATGTGAAACTATCGATATGATGTGGAGGCTCTGGTATCGAATGGGGTGGACATGTTCAGGGGTCACATAACACCAGGTTACAGTCCAACAGGTTTAGTTAAAATCACAAGCTCTTGAAACGCTGCTCCTTTTTCAGGTGAAGTGACTTCAGTGCTGAAGGAACAGTGCTCTGAAAGCTTGAGATTTGAAATAAGCCTGTTAGACTATAACCTGGTGTCGTGTGATTTCTGACCTCAAATGAAGCCCAGTTAGAGCACAGTGAGAGAACTGCATGCAGTTCTGGTCACCACATTGCAGTAAGGATGTGATCTCCCTAGAGATGGGGACAGTGGAGGATTTTGTCAGGAATGAGGAGTATTAGCTTTGAAGAATGATTGGTTTGGCTAGGACTGGTTTCTTTGGAACACAGGAGGCTGAGGGGAGATTTGATTGTGGTGTGTAAAATGATGAGGGGCCTGGATAGAGTGGGTAGGAAGGACTGATTTCCACCAGCACAGAGGGCAATAACCATGGGGAGAGAGTGAAATCAGTTGGGGGCAGGGTTAGAGGGGAGTTGAGGAATAATTGTTTTCACCCAGTGGCTGGTGGGATCAGGCTGAAAGGGTGAGAGCGGCAGAAACCCTCATCACATTGAAAAAACACTTGGATATTCAGTTGAAACACCAAAGCCTCCAGAGCTATGGAGCAAGAGTTGGTATGTGGGGTGGAGTTTGACACCTCTTTAACAAACCTCCGATCACTCACAGCTCGGGAGAACTTTATCTAAGAACACTGGAGCAGAGTTGGATCAGCACACTTCAGGAAGGAGTCACGTTGGGTGTCCATGTAGAAGGTTCTAGATTTTGTTTCAAATCTTCCAGCTCAGCACTGGGGTAAGGTCAAATGTGAGGCTGCAAAGAATCTCAGTGTCCTGGATCAGACAGTGTCATTGATCTTAATGATCCCATGTTCCCTGGAAGATGGAAGCGTGCATCCAATGGGCAACGGTCAGGTTCAGGAGACTCCAACCTCAAAGAAAGACTTGCATTTATGTTGCACCTGCCTCCACCTAAGGATGTCACAGTGGCTCTTTCCACCAGACTGTGCTCAGCAAGATCCCAGAGAGCTGGGTGACAATGAGTCGAGGATCAGGTTTTTAGTGATGCTAATTCGGGAATCAATATTGACCAGGACACCAGGGGAAACAGTCCTGCTGTCTGTCTAATAGAGCCATGGAATGGCATTTCTGATATCTGAAAGGCTCCCAGTGCATCAAAAGAGAGACTTGTGTGTCAGGGTCTCCCAAAGCATTTACAGTGAGGGACTTGTCTGAACACTGGTCACTGTTGTAATGCAGAAAACATAATTTGTACATAGCAATATCACGCAATCGTAAATGAGATTATGAGCATGTTCAGTGATGTTTCAGGGCTGAATATTGACCTGAAGTCAACCCAAAGAGAAAGCAAACGGGTTCACTTGCACAGAACGTGAGAAAATGAAAGGCACAGGAGAAGGTGGGATTCGTGGTAAGTGATGGGTTTGATTGTTACCAGAAAATAAAAGGAAGGATCCGAATTTGTGAATGTCATATTGTAACAAGGCAGTACAGAAGTGCAGGGGAACTTGACAGTAGAAACAACTTAAAGTCTTTGTATGATAACGCATGAAGCATTCGGAATAAGGTAGACAGAGTGATGCCACAAATTGAGGTTCCCAAGGACTTTAAAATCATTAAAGTGACGCAGGTCTCAGGAAAGGTGAATAAAATTCCCAGAATAATTAATAGGACATAGATTATGGAAAAGGGTCAGAAAATTAATTTCAGGCACAGTGCATAAGGGGACAACTATGAAAAGGAGGGCAGTCAATGCAGGACTGAGGGTGTTGTACCTGAATGCAGGGAGTATCTGAAATGTGGTAAATGAGCTTGGAGCGCAGATTGGAATTGGCAGGTGTGATGTTTTGAGTATCACAGAGATGTGGCTGTAAGGGGTTGAGGGCTGGGAATGAAATACTCAAGGATGCACATCTGATTGACAGGACAAGCTGATGGGCAGATGGAGGTAGGGTTAGCGTATTGGTAAGAAATGAAATAAGATCAATCACAAGAAGGGATTTAGAGTTGGAATGCATTCAATCTGTGTGGGTAGAGTTGAGGAGTTGCAAGGGAGAAAGAGCATGATGAGAACTTTGCAAAGTCCCCCTCCCCAGCAGTCGTCAGGATATGAGGAAGAAAATAAATCAGGAGAAAGAGAAGGGTGTAATAAAGGCCCTGGTACAATAGTCACAAAAGACTTCAATATGTAGGTAGACTGGAAAATTTAAGTTGTTTGGGGATGTCAAGGGAAGGATTTAATGGAATGTCTACGAGATGGTTTTTGGAGCAGCTTGTGGTCGAGTTCACTATGGAACAGGCAATTTTGGATTGAGTGATGTGTAATGAATCAGACCTGATTAGGGAACTTAGGGTGAAGGAATCCCTTGGGGGCATTGACCGTAATATGACAGAATTCACCTTGCAGTTTGTGACAGAGAATCTGGAGTCAGTTGTACCGGTAATGCAATTAACTTAAGGTAACTACAAAAGGAGGAGCTGGCCAGAGTTGATAAGAAGGGAAGATGAGCATAGGAGGCAGGAGTTTCTGGGGGTAATTTGGGAGGCAGAGCAGGAATTCAACCCAAGGAAGAAGAAAGATACTGAGTGGAAGCCAAGGCAACCATGGCTGATGAGGGAAGTCAGGGTCAGCATAAAAGCAAAAGAAAAAACATGCAATGTGCTGGAGATTTTTGGGAAGCCAGAGGATTGGGAAGCCTTTAAAAACAGCAGAGAGTAACTAAAAAAAAAGTAAGGGCGAGTGTGTAAATAAAATATAAGGGTAAGCGAGCTAGTAACATAAAAGAATATTGCAAGAGGTTTTCTTTAGATATATGAAAGGCAAGAGGGAGTCAATAATAGAAATTGTACCACTGGAAAAGGCAGAAATAGTAATGGGGAACAAAAAAATAATGGAAGAAGTGCATCGATGCTTTAAATCAGCTTTCACAGTGGTGTGACAATGTTACTCATTTCACAAGTTTGAGTTGTCCTTGGATTTTTTTTCAAGAGGGGTTGTAAAGGCAGAGGTTCCAATTTGTCTGGGTTAGAGACTTTGCTCATGGCTAACAGATACTGCCTAGGGCAACAGTCAGGGAAAAGGCTTTTAGGTTTTATATTAAACACTTGTCCAATAAAAAGAGAGTGGCCAGTTCTTCCAGTTTGCTGTTTTTGACAAACAGTCGGTTAGAAGCTCCTGGATTAAGAAAGCTGCTGGTGAGAAAGGTTCCCCAATTCAACATTTTCCAGTGGACTCACTGTCTGAAATTCCTCTTCTGTAAGAACCTCTGTGTTTATATTTACCTTTTTACCAAGGCTGTTGCAGCAAATTGGAACAGCTCTTTGTCAAGTTACATTTTCTCGTCAGTTGGATTTTCAAATAGTTAAGTTATTCTAAATTCTGTTTTCTTTTGATTGTGTGTAAATAAATTCTCTTTCCCTTCAAGCTGAGTGGTTTGGCCAGTTGTATCAATCCTGGAATATCCAGGTTACGTTTGCTTAACACAATTCGAAAAGGTAAGGTCTGGGCTGCATTCTCAAAATGTTTCGAAGGGTCTGGCCTGGTCCATAACAATGTCATAGAGTCATAGAGTCCTACAGCATGGAGACAGGCCATTTGGACCAAACTGGTCCATGCCAACCAAAATGTCCATTTACGCTAATCCTGCACTTGGCCCAGATCCTTCTGAATCCTTTCCTTTCCTGTATTTGTCCAAATGCCTTTTAAACGTTATTAATGTACCCACCTCAACCACTTCCACTGGCAGCTCATTCCAAATGCGAACAACCCTCTGTGTAAAAAGGTTGCCCCTCAGGCTCCCTTTTATTCTTTCCCCTCTGACCTTAAACTGATGCGCTCTAGTCCATATTCGCAAACCCTGGGGAAAAGACTGAGTGAATTCACCCTATCCATGCCTCTCATGATCTTATGAGGTCCTCCCTCAGTCTCCTACACTCTAAATAAAAAAGTACTCGCCCTTTTACCCAAACCATTGAATCCTGGCAACATCCTTGCAAATTTCTTCTGCACTCTTTCCAGTTTAATAACATCCTTCCTGTAACAAGGTGACCAAAACTGAACACAATATTCCAAGTGTGGCTTCACCAATGTCCTGTATAACTGCAATATAACTTCCCAACGTCTGTAGTCAATGCCCTGACTGATGAAGGGCACTACAGAAAAAGCTCTCTTCTCTGCTCTATTTACTGTGACTCCATTTTCAGAGAACTGCTTACCTGAATTCTAAGCACCCTCTGTTCCACTATATTCCTTAAGGCGCTATCATTCACCATGAAACTCCTACCTTGCTTTAAATTTCCAAAATACAAGACCTCACATTTATCTGTATTAAACTCTATTTGTTATTTCTCGGCCCACTTCCCCAGCTGAGCAAGGTCCTGCTGCAATTTCTGATAACTGCCCGCACTGTCTGCGAATCTGCTTATTTGAGTGTCACCAGCAAACTCACTAACCATGCCTTGTACATTCTCATCCAAAACATTGATATAGATAACAAACAGCAATGGGCCCAGCACTGACCCCTGAGGCACTCCACTAGTCACAGGCCTCCAGTACAATAAGGATCCTTCCCCTATTACCCTGTGCTTTCTACTATCAAGCCAATCATGTATCCAATTTGCCAGGTCACCTTGGATTCCATGCAATCTAACCTTCCATAACAGCCTACCATGTGGAACCTTATCAAAGGCCTCACTGAAATCCATATAGACCACGTCTACCATCCTGCCCTCATCAACCTTCCTGGTCAATTCATCAAAGTACCTGAACAAATTTGTGAGGCATATTCTCCCATTCACAAAGTCATGCTGACAACTCCTAACCAAATCCACTCTTTCCAAATGCATGTGTTTCTTATCTTTTCAAACAACTTACCCACCACAAATGTGAAGCTTATAATTCCCAGGCTTTTGTTTTGCAGCCCTTTTTGAACAATGGCACAGTCTTCGCTATCCTCCAGTCTTCTGGGACCTCACCTGGGGCTAACCATGATACGAAAGTATCAACCTGCACACATGACCTTCAAGAGAGTTGGGAGCAGAAGTGAGTGGAGAGGGCATCACTAAGGTGGAGGGGTTGAGGCAGCTGAAAGGTCTGAAGGTGGATAAATCATTCAGACCCGATGGACGACACCCCAGAGTTCTGATGGAGATAGCTAAGGTAATTGTAGGGCCATTGGCTGTGATCTTTCAGAAATCGCTGGAGTCAGGGGTGGTCCCAGAAGACTGGAAAATAGTGAATGTAACATCCCTGTTTAAGAAAGGAGGGAGGCAGAGATGGGACATTATAAGCTCGTTAGCCTGACCTCGGTCATTGGTAAGACTTTAGAGATCTACTTAAGGGTGAGATTGCAGGTATTTGGAATCTCACCCTTAAGTCTGGTAAAATTGCAGCCTGGTAAAATTGGGCTGAGTCAGCACAGCTTCATCAAAGGGAGGCATGCCTGACAAATCTGTTAGAAATCTTTGAGGAGGTAAAAAGTGAATTAAACAAATGAGAGCCAGTGGATGTGATCCATTTGGATTTCCACAAGGCCTTTGACAGGGTACAATAAAGGAGACTGCTAAGTCAAATCAGAGCCCATGTTGCGGTGGGTAGAGGATGGTTGACCGGCACAAACGCGAGAGTAGGGACAAAGGGATTTTTTTCTGGATGGCAGTTGGTGCTTGTGGCGATCCGCAGGGACCTGTGTTGGGACCACAACTATTCACATTATCTATTAACAATCTGGATAAGGAACTGAAGATATTGTTCATATGTTTGTAGCTGACACAAAAATTGGTGAAAGGATAGGTGGAGTTGAGGAAAAGGGGAGATTGCAGAAGGACTTGGTCAGGCTAGGAGAATGTGCAAAGAAGTGGCAGGTGGAGTACAATGCGGGGACTTGTGAGGCTAGATACTTTGGTGGGAAGAATAGAGGCACAGACTGTTTTCTAAGTGAGGAAAGATTTCAGAAATCTGAAGCACAAAGAGAATTGGGAGTCCTTGCTCAGGTTTCTCTGAAGGTTAACGTGCAGGTTCTTCATTGTCAGTTTGAAAGGCAATTACAATGTTAGCATTAACTTTAACGTCAGAGGTGTACTGCTGAGTTTGTATAAGTCTCTAATCAGAACACATTTGGAATTTTGGACTCCTTATTATGAAAGGATGTGCTGTCATTGGAGAGGGTCCAGAGGAAAAAGTGAGAAAGACTAAGAATGATCCTGGGAATGAAGGGAGTGTCATATAAAGAGTGGTTGAGGATTCTGGATCTGTATACAATTGTGTTTAGAAAGATGAGGGGGGAATCTTATTGAAACTACAGAATATTGAGAGGCCTGGAGAACATGGAGAAGGTGTTTCCACGAGTAGAAGAAACTAGGGCCCGAAGGCACAGCCACAGAGTGAAGAATGATCCGTCAGAACTGAGATAAGGAGGCATTTCTTCAGCCAGAGGGTGGTGAATCTGCAGAACTCATTGTCACAGAGGTCTATGGAGGCCAAGATGTTGAGAGTATTTAAAACAGAGACAGATACGTTCTTGATCAGTAAGGAGATCAAAAGTTAAAAGGAGAATTCAGGAGAATGGGGTTGAGGAACACATCACACAAGATCAAATGGCCGAGCAGACTCTATTCTGACTGGCCCAATTCTGCTCCTATATCTGAAGTATTTTGGGTTCATGTAGAGGTTCCTTGAAACCCTGGAAAACTGTAAGTACGGTCACTTAGTGGTTAGCCCTGCTGCCTCACAGTGCTATGGACCCAGGTTTGATTCTAGCCTCGGGCGACTGTCTGTGTGGAGTTTGCACATTCTCCCTGTGACTGCGTGGGTTTCCTCTGGGTGCTCTGGTTTCCTCCCACAGTCCAAAGTTGTGCAGGTTAGGTGAATTGGCCATGCTAAATTGCCCATAGTGTAGGTCAGGTCCATTAGTCAGGAGTAAATGTAGGTTAAAAAGGTAGGGGATTGGGTCTGGGTTGGTTACTGTTCGGAGGGTCAGTGTGGACTTGTTGGACCAAATGGCCTGGTTCCATACTGCAGGAATTCTATGATTCTATGGACATTGAAAGTACTGGATTGTGAGCCCTGCTGTTGCTGTTTCTCAAAAGTACTTTGACAAAAGATAATCAGGGAGTGGTGAGAGTGTGCATCAGGTTGCATGAGGGAACTGCTTGTCCTGCTTCCTGGAATACCATGAGCACAAGAAGTGTGGTCAGTGACAGCAGTTGGAACTCTGGGTTTCGGAGCTTGAGCAGCAGCTGGTGTCAGTGCGGAGAGTCCGTGAGGCTGAGAGCTCCGTGGAGAGCACGTTTCTAGATGTGGTCACTCTGCAGCTTCAGAGTATACAGGGAGAGAGGGAATGGGGGAGCAGCAGACAGTCCAAAAGGACCAGGCAGCTAGTACAGGAATCTCCTGAGTGCATCCCACTCTCCAACCAGGATTCAGTTTGGAATCCTGATCAGAATGATGGTTCATCTGGGGAGTGCAGCCAGAGCCAAGTCCCTGGCACCATGGGCGGCTTAGTTGTACAGGGTGGGGGGGCGGGGGTGCGGGGGGCACAACGAAGACTGGAAGAGCGATATTGAGAGGAGATTCAAGAGTGAGGGCAATCGATAGGTGTTTCTGCAGCTGCAGATGGGAATCCAGGATGGTGTGTTGTAATCCCAGGGTCAAGGATGTCACTGAGCAGCTGCAGAGCACCCTGAGGGGAGAGGGGGAACAGGCAGCAGTGGTGGTCCACATCAGTCCCAGTGACAGAAGGAGAAAAGGGATGTAGTCCTGCAGTCAGAATGTAGGGAGTTCCAGAGGGAATTAGCAGCAGGAGCTCAAAAGTAGGAATCTCCAAGATTACAGGAGCAGGAGAATCGACGTTTCGGGCATGTGCCCTTCTTCAGGAATGCCCAAAATGTCGATTCTCCTGCTCCTTGGATGCTGCCTGACCTGCTGCACCTTTCCAGCAACACATTATCAGCTCTGATCTACAGCATCCGCAGTCCTCACTTTCTTCTCCATCTCCTAGATTACCCCCAGTGCCCCACGCAACTGAGACTAGAAAGAGGAGGATAGCACAGGTGACGGTGGAACTGAAAAGACAGTCCAGGAGGAAGAGCTTTTGATTATTTTAACACTGGGACTGGCTTTGGGGGGAGATGGACATGTCCAGACCAGACGGGTTGCTCCTGAACAGATCTGGGACTGAGTTCCTTTGGGGTGATTTGCTAGTGCTGTTGGAGAGGGTTTAAACTATCTTGGCTGGCCTGTGGGATCCAGGAGGTCATACCAGAGAGGAACACAGAGGTGCACAGAATCCTGGGAAAGATAGATAGCACCAGAATAAGGAATAGAACTTCTTATCCAGTTTCAGAGTGAGGGAGAGAGAGTAATAAATTCTAAATCAGGGTCATTGTGTCAGGATGGGACTACATGGAATGTTGGGAATAAGACTGGGAATGTACAGCCACAGAGTGTTAAGTGGAAATCTGATGTGTGTCCCTCACATAGGAAGATAAGATAATAAGAACATTAGAAATAGGAGCAGGAGTGGGCTATCTGACCCATTGAGGATGAGGGACGTTAGTTATGAAGATAGACTGAAGAAGTTGGGACTGTCTTCCTCAGAGAAGAGAAGGCAGAGAGGAGATTTGATCAAGAAATTCAAAATCAGGAGGGGTCTGAACAGAGTAAACCAGGAGAAAATGTTCCCACCTGAGAAAGAATTGAGAGGGAGAGGCCATGGATTGAAAATAATTGGTAAAAGAAGCAAAAGTGAGATGAGGGAAAAACATTTTCAGCCAGTGAGTGGTTAAGGTGTGGAATGGACTGCCTGAGAGTGTGGTGGAGGCAGCTTCAATTGAAACATTCCGAAGGGAATGAAACTGTTATTTGAAAGGGAACAATGTGCAGGGTGACAGGGAGAAGGCAGGAGAATGACACTCAGTCAATTGCTCATTCGGAGAGCTGGTCCAGACAGGATGGGCGGAACGGCCTCCGTGTGCACTGTTACAATTCTGTGATTGTGTGATTGAGCAGAGTTAAAGCTGGGGGAGGTGGGAGCTCGGTCTCTCACTGTGCTGCTGCTGCTGCTGCTGCTGCTGCTGCTGCTGCTGCTGCTGCTGCTGCTGCTGCTGAGGTCAGTGAGATCAGAGACTGGGACAGGGAGCCAGAGCTCACATCAAACTCTGCCAGTGTCTGTCACACTGAGACTGGCAGGAGGCTACTCACTGATTTCACTCCATGCTGCAGGAATGGGACCACAGGCTGCAAATGGACAGAGCTCCTCCACACGGTGAGTAAAACTGACTGACTTATATCTTGCTGGTTAAAGGGGGCAATACGACTACAGCACTACAGCTGGACACCCTGTTAGACACAGGGCTCCTCAATCAACCATTTTTTCACAACAGATCCCCACTAACACCGTCAATAATTCAGCATTTGTGTTTTAGAAAGTTTCAGTATTGAAAGGGTTATTAACAGAGGATTGAGGTTTACTTACTCAGTCTGAGCTTGGTTCCTTTACCGAACGTAAGCCACAGTGAGAGCTCCCAGTGCAGAGGCTGCACAAAAACCTCTGCTCTCTGCTTCCCCCATCACTCTCAACCTCTCCCTATCTCCCAGTCTGTTGATCACTCTCACCCTCTTTTTGTATCTTTCTGTCTCTGCCTCTGGGTTGTGAACTTTATTTTTCGTTGTTAAATCTTACAGCTGTTCTTCACATGTGGCCATGGAGTGGAAGAGGGAAACTTGAGGCCTTTAGAGAGCGTTGAGACACCACAGGTACTGGAGTGTGTAGCAGACAGTGACCATCCCAGCATGGGGTAATTTGTTCAGTTTCATTTAGATCTAACTGTGTGATATGTCAGTTCAGGCGGTGGGACTGTGTGTCCATTATTATGCATTTTATATAACTGTGGATGTGTCAGTACAGGAGGTGATTCTGTGTGCTTTTAGGTTTTTGTATGGCTCTGTATCATTGTGTAGGGGGAGCTGTTATACTGCATACAGTAATAGTCAGCGACATCCTCATTCTGAACGTTGCTGATTGTCAGGGTGAAACTGGTCCCTGATCCACTGCCGGTGAATCGATCGGAGACTCCTGTGAATCGATTTGTTGCTTCATAGATCAGGAGAGAGGGTTTCTGACCTTCTCGCTGCTGGTACCAGTTAACATAGTTGCTAACAGATTGACTGGCCGTACAGGTGATGGTTGCAGTCTGGCCCAGTCCCACTGACAGCACCGGGGGAGACTGGCTCATGATGATGTCCCCACTGATACCTGAGGGGTCAGAGAAAAACACAGTGAAGTCAGAACTGTCACAGAAAGAGCCTGTCAAATGAGAGATTGTTGGAGACACTGAGCATTCCTCTGGTTTCAGCATTTTCCCTTCAATCACAAGTCAATGGAATTGGAGTGAAATGGAGAGCAACGAAAGATTCAAGGTGGAAGGAGAGAGGTTTGTACCTGCGATGCAGAATGCCAGGGGCCAGATCAGCTGGATGTGTGAAATCATGGTGTGTGCTCCTGTCCCTGTGCCTGGTTCCTGATAAACTCTCCCTTCACTGGGCTCTGCTTTATAAAGCTGCAGCCTGTGAGAGTCTGACTGGGTGTTCCTCAGTATGTAAATGGCATCAGGCAGAGAGAGCCACGTCACCCCCTCACACTTCCTCTTCTCTCTCTCTCTTTGTCTCAGAGAGTCATTGATGTGAACAGCACTGACTGAGGCCATTTGGCCCATTGCATCTGTGCTGGTAAACAAACATCTGATTTCACTAATCCCATCCTCCAGCTCTTGGTCCATTACCCTGGAGGTTACAGCATCACAAGGGAATATCTAAACACTGATCCAATGTCATGAGAGTTTGTGACTCAACCGGCCTTTCAGGCAGTGAGTTCCAGACTCCCACCACCCTCTGGGTGAAAACATTTCTCCTCAATTCTCCTCTCACTCTGCAACTCAACTGGGCCTGGACTCACTCGAGTTTAGGAGGATGAGACGGGATCTGATTGAAACATATAAAATTCTAACAGGCCCGGGCAGCGAGAAGGTTTCCCCTGGTTGGGGACTCTGGAACCAGGGAACGCACTCTCGGGGAGATATGGGGTAGACCATTTAGGACTGAGATGAGGAAACATTTCTTCACTCAGAGAATGGTCAACCTGATGAATTCTCTACCACAAACGGCTGTGGAGGATAAGGAACTGAATATATTCAAGAAAAAAAGAGATAGTTGTTTTGCATTTTAACAGCATGAAGGAAATGGGGAGAAAGCAGGAACATAGCATTGAGAGAGAGGATCATCCATGATCATACTGAATGACACACAAGACTCAAAGGGCCGAATGGCCTACTCCTGCTCCAAGTTTCTATGTGTCTATGTCTGTGTTACCTTCAATCTCTGTCCCTGGTTATTGAGTCCTTTACTCTTGTATAAAGTGCCTTCCTATGCAACATATCACTGCCAACAATTATCTTATACCTCTCTATCAGGTCCACTCTCAACCTTCAATGCTCCAATGAAAACAGCCCCAACCTTTCCAATCTTTCCTCATAGCTGACCCTCCATCCCAGGCAGTATCCTGGGAAATCTCCTCTGCCCCTTCTTAAGAATAATCACATCCTTCCCAGAATTTGGTGATCAGGACCTCTCTCTCTTTCTCTCTTTTCCCCTTTCTGTCTCACATCTGCTACTTTGATCTCTCTACATCTATCTCTTTCTCCCACTGTTAATCTCTCTCATATTCTCTCTCTCTCACTCTGTCTCTTAGCCACTCTCTCCAACTCACTCACGCTTCCTCACTCGGTCTCATAATCTTTCTCCATCTCTCACTGTCTCCGTCACTCGCTCCATCTCTCACTTCAATTGAAAGCCTCCAAATGTTATCTACTCCTCTCTATTTCTCCCTCTGTCTCTCCCTCCTTCTCCGCATCCCACTCGACCTCTATTTCTCTCTCTCTCTGTCTCGCTTCTCTCTCTTTCTCACAGCGTCCCAGGTGGTGACAGTTGAATTCAGGATAAATATCCCTCTGCTCTGCCACACAAATGGATGTTAACCCTTGACCCCAGAAGCATGTCTTCTCCTGGAGTTAAGGCCCATTTTCACATTGACCAGCTTTTGGTATCTCTCAGGAAGATGGACAGATTCTTGTTAAATGAAGGGCAGTTTTGTGCTGTTGGCCTTTTCTCACTGGTGACTGGTTTGGACACAAACCTCATTCCATGAAGGCCCAGCAGAGAGAGGAGATCCTCAGGCCATCAGTGTGAGCTGGAGGGACAGGACAGGTTTTGACCCACTGACCCTTCCTGTCCTTTCACAACATGTTCCAATCCCTTCCCCTCTCCTTCCCCTTCCATGATCAGTCTCTGAGTCAGGGTGTTTTACTGGGTTGAGGGTTGGACCATCACACAGTTACAACTGAAAGGAACTGAACCCCACAGCCACCATGGTGTCCACGATGCACTGGACTCTCCAACAGAGTCCAGTAAACATGGATGTCAGTTCACGAGAGTGCCCATGGAGAGACATGGGCCTCCTTCCCACTGAAGCTCCCAATAGAGACCAGTAAACATGGGCATCGTTCCTGCTTGAGCCTCCGATAAAGACCAGTAAATGTTGGCCTTCCTAATGGAGTCTCCAAAGGAGACCAGTAAACATGGACCTCCTTCTGACTGGATACTCCAAGAAGACCAGTAAATGTGGGCCTCCTATTCACTTGTCCTTCTAATGGAGACAAGTAGATAGTTGAGTTTTTGAAGAAATAGATAGATTAAGATAGATCGGTACACATCGTCGACATGAACTTCAGCAAGGCCTTAGTCAAGGTTCCCCATTGTAGACTGCTTAGTAAGATTATGTCACAGAGGATCCAGGGAGAGCTAACTAAAATGGGCCTGATGGTAGGAGGCAGAGGCTGGTGAGAGAAGGTTGTTCTTCAGACTGGAGGCCAGTGACCAGCCGTCTGCCACATGAATCGATCCTGGATCCACTGTTGTTCATCATTTAACTGAACAATTTGGATGAGAAAATAGCAGGAGTGGTCAGTAAGTTTGTGGCTGACATTTAAATTGTTGGCATCGTGGACAGGGAAGAAGGTTATCTAAGAGTGCAATGTCATCTTGATCAACTGGGCCAGAGGGTCAATAAATCCAATGGAGCTTAATTTCGATAAATGCAAGGAGTTGCATTTTGCTAAGACCAACCAGGGCAGGAATTACACAATTAATGGTAGAGCCATGGGGAGTGTTGTTGAACAGAGAGACTGAGGGGTACAGGTGCATAGTTCCTTGAAAGTGGTGTCGCAGGTAGACAGGATGGTGAAGAAGGTATTTGGCACGCGCACCTTCACTGGTCAAAGCAGTGAGTACAGGAACTGGGACATCATGTTACAGTTGTACAAGGCTTTGGTAAGGCCACATTTGGACACTGTGTACATTCCTGCTCACCCTGCTATAGGAAGGAAGTTATTACACTGGTTTGGATAAAAGAAAGATTAACAGGGATGTTACCAAGGTTGGTGATTTTGAATTACACGGTGAGGATGGATTGGCCAGGAGATTTTTCCAGTGAATGCAGGAGATTGACGGGTGACCTTAGAGAGGTTTATAGAATCATTAGGGCCATAGATAAGGTGAATAGCCAAAGTTTTTTTTTCCCCAGTGCAGGAGAGTCCAGTATGAGAAGGAATAGGTTTAAGTTGAGAGGGGAAAGAATTAGAAGGGACCTGAGAGACAACCTTTTCAGACAGAGGATGGTGTGTATGTGCAATGAGCTGCCAGAGGAAGTGGTAAAGGGGAGTACAATTACTACATTTCAAGGACATTTTTACAGGAACATAGATAGGAAGGATTTAGAGAGGATTGGGCCAAATGCAGGCAAATGGGACAAGTTCAGTTTTGGAAACTTGGTCGGCATGGATAAGTAGAGCTGAAGGGCCTGATGCCATGCTGTAAACCTCTATGACTCTATGATGATGTAAACATGGAGCACCTTCCCATAGGACCAATAAACAGTAAACATGGGCCTCCTTCCCACTGGACTGTCCAGTACCTGAGCTGCAAACCCCACATCCTGTCCATCACGTAGGTCTCTTATTTCAATCTGAACAACATTGTCTGTCTCTGCACTACCTCAGCCTCTTGACCACAGAAACCCAATTCCTGCTCGTCCCACCTCCTGACTCTATGAATTCAATGTCCTCTCCCAGTTTCCTGAAGCCACATTCCATAAACCCCAACTTGTCTGATATGGAGTGGTCCCTTCCCTGTCTTAAAACTACAGTTGTTCCAGAAGCTGACCTCACAGCCAACCAATTGCCTCCATGGCCTCCCTCCTCCCTCACTCTGTGTCCTGCTGTAGACTCACATTCCCTCCCTCCCTCCCTCCCTCCCTCCCTCCCTCCCCCTTCCACCTTCTGTCTCTAGTCTCCAGCCCATTGCTGCTTCCTCCATCCCACCATTGACAGCAGAGCCTTCAGACCCCGATACTATCCTCTCTGCCCTCCTGCCCTTCATCCCTCCCCCTCTTATTGTTTGTGCTATTGAATATACTGTTCAGTTCCATTGATTTGCTGATTTATTCTAGTAAATCTAGTCTGGCGTGTTCTCTGAGTTGGTTCAAGAGTGTTTTGTTTGAGAAAACACTCTTCTGTGAACTGGGTTGTCTGTTTCTCCCAGTCTTTGTGTAAAGGTGAGACCAAGTGTGTAAATGCTGTCATTTCCTGGAGCAATCCAGTCAGTCCCACCCCCTCCCCTCCTCAGCCCCCAGAGCCTTGCAGGTTTATTTCCATCAAGAGCCCATCCAATCTGTCATTGTAATAACTGAGTGTCTTCACCTGCCTCACCTGAATGGGCACTAATTTCCAAGTCATTACCAATTGCTGCTAAAAAAACGTTCTTCCTGAGATTCCGTATCTCTTGTCCAACAAAATGCAAGGTAATCTCAATGTGAAGATGGGATTTTGTCTCCACACGGACTGTGCTGTCGTCACTCTTACTGATACTGTCATGGGCAGATTGGTGAGGGTGATAGTGAGTATGTTTTTCCCTCTTGTTGGTTCTCTCACCACCCGCCCCAGGTCCAGTCGAGCAGCTGAATCAGGTGGAATTTGACCACCTTGCTCAGTAGTGATGCTTCTGAGCAGCTCTTAATGGTGGACTTTGAAGTCCCTTACTCAGAGTATATCCTGCATCATTCCCACCCTTAGTGCTCTCTCCAAGTGTTGTTCAACATGAAGGGGGACTAACTGCTCAGTTGAGGTTGGAGTGGAGGGCGGTGCTATGTGGTAATCAGCAGGAGGTTTCCTTCCCCATGTTTGACCTGCTGTCATGAGGCTTCATGGGTTCCATAGTGAATGGTGAGGACTCCCAGGGCAACTCCCTTCTGACTGTACACACCACTGTGTTGCCTCCCCTGCCTGGTCTATCCTGCCAGTTAAAAACTGAATGAGGAAAAAATTCTGTGTAGATTTCACAGCTTGGAGACAGAGCTGCTGCTGGATTCTGTTTCTGATCTCCGAGTGCAGGCGTATGTGTTTGTGAGAGAGTGACTGTCCTTTTTTCCATCACTGTGCTGTTTCTGAAAAGAAAAATCCCAGAACCAGCCTCCTGTGCTGTCAGATTCCAGGCAGCGCAGACCGTTCACAGTTTTCTCCCGCCTCAGTAACAAATGTCCAGCTGCTCCGAGCTCCTTCTTTCACTTCCTCTCTCTGTGAAGTTTCAACTTTGCGATCTGACAGCCTTTGCAGTTATTTTTCACACTGGGGCTTTCTGCTGTGGTCAGAATCTCTAATAATAAGTGTCCAATCAGTGACAATCACAGCAGCTCAGAGCAGTCAGGACTGAGGAGCCAGGCTCACTAGGAAACACATTGGGAAGATCAAAGCCATCCCCTTTAGATCCTGATATAAACTCCATCCCTCTCCCTGAGCACTATCTGCTGCTCAACCAGACTCTTTACAAACTTGGCCTCATCTTTGAGGCTGATCTGAGTCCCATATCCTCCACTTCACAATGATCAGCCACTGAAAAACTCTGCCATGTCCATGGGACTCCAAACATGACCATACCAATGTTGTGCTTGCACACATCACAGCCACTGCCCTCTGTAACCTTCAGCTCATCCCAAATTCTGCTGCCCATATCCAAACTTGCACCAAATCCCATTCCCCCAACCCCCTGCACACTGTGCCTACATTGGCTCCTCATCCAGCAACACCTCGATTTTCAAACTCTCATCCTTGTTCTCAAGTCCCTCCCTGTCCTCCACTCTCCCTATCTCTGTAACCTCCTCCAAACCTCCTCACTCAGTGTGATCAACAATCTTGGATATATGGCTGTCTATTCCTTCATCCAAGTCATTTAGAAATATTGTGAAATGCTGAGGTTCCAGCCCAGTTCCCTGGGGACACCACTATCCACATTTTAGCCATTGGAGAGCACACACATTATCCCTCCTCTCTGTCTCCTACCTCCAAACTAATTCCTGACCAAAGATAAATACTTTTCTCTAACTGGCGAGAATGGGAGAAAGCAGAGGGACATAGTGGAAAGATACTCGTCAGACTGGAGGCCTGTGTCTAGTGGAGTGCCTCAGGATTGATGCTGGGCCCATTACTGTTTGTTATCAATATCAATGATTTAGAAGACATTACAATAGCCGGTATTGTGTACAATGAGGAATGTTATCAGATATTGCAGCAGGACTTTGATCAGCTGTGGAAATGGGAAAAGAAATGATAAATTGAGTTTAATGTCGATAAGTATGAGGTCTTGCATTTTGGAAAGGTAAATCAAGGTAGGAGATTCATGGTGAATGGTAAGGCCTTAAGGACTGTAGTAGAAAAGTGGGATCTTGGAGTTCAGGTGCACAGTTCTCTGAAAGTTGAGTCACAGTTAGACAGGGCAGTGAAGAAGGCTTTTGGCACACTGACCGTCATCAGTCAGGGTACTGGGTGTAGAAGTTGGGAAGTTATGTTTCAATTGTACATGACGTTGGTGAGGCTGCACTTGGAGTATTGTGTTCAGTTTTGGTCACCTTGTTATATGAAGGATATTATTAAACTGGAAAGAGTGCAGAATAAATTTACAAGGAAGTTGCCAGGTTTCAACATCTGAGATTTTGGGTGAGGTTGGACAAGCTAGGACGTTTTTCTTAAGAGTGTTGGAGACTAAAGGGGAATCTTTTAGAAGTGTATAAGATCTTGAGAGACATGGATAGGGTGAATGCACTCAGTCTTTGTCCCAGGGTTGGGGAATCAAGGACTAGAGGGCATCAGTTGAAGGTTAGAATAAACGGGAACCTGAGGGGCAACATTTTTACACAGAGGGTGGTATTCATATGGAATGAGCTGCCAGTGAAAGTGCTTGAGGCGGGTACATTAACAACATTTAAAAGGCATTTGGACAAATACATAGATAGTATGTAATTTGAAGGATATGGGCCAAGTGCAGGGAAATGGGGTTAGTGTGGATGGACATTTTGGTCAGCACAGTCCAGTTTGGTCCAAAGGGCCTGTCTCTGTGCTGTAGGACTCGATGACTGTATGACTCTATAATTCCATAGGTTTCCATGTTTATGAACAGTCTGTCAAACATAGAAACAAAGGAACGAGGAGCAGGAGCAGGCCATTCAGCCCTTCGAGTCAGCTCTGCCAGTCAATATGACCATGGCTGATCATCCAACTTAGTCCCCTGTTCCCACTTTTTCTCCGTAACCTTTAATCCCTTTCGTCCACAACCTTTAATCCCTGTCGCCTTCTTGAAAACATTTAATGTTTTGGGCTCGACTGCTTTCTGTGACAGAATATTCCACTAGCTTCCCACTCTCTGGCTAAAGAAATGTCTCCTCATCTCAGTCTGAAATGGCCTTTCCCTTTTCTTCAAACTGTAATTCCTAGTTCTGGACTCTCCAGTCATCAGGAACATAATTACTGTGTTTTCCGGTCTTGTCCTGTTAGGATTTTTCAGGTTTCAATGTGATTCCTCTCAATCTTCTAAACTCCAGTGAATATAATCCTAACTGATCCAGTTTCTCCTCAGATCTCAGTGCTGTCATCCCAGGAATCAGTCTGGGAAACCTTCGCTGCCCTCCCCCCACAGCCAGAACATCCTTCCTCAGATAAGGAGACCAAAACTGCACACAACAGAATCATAAAATCACACAGTACAGAAGAGGCCCTTCAGCCCATTAACTGTGTACCAGCCAAGCTACACTAAACCTACAGCAGTCCCATTTTCCAACATGAGGCCCATAGCTTGGATGTTATGATATTTCAACTGCTCACCCAAGTATTTTTCAAAGTTTGTGAGGTTTCCCTCCTCAACTACCCTCCCAAGCGGTGCATTCCAGATCCCCACCACACTCTGGGTAAACAACACTTCCTAAAAACATCTTGAAACCTCCTATCTTTCACATTGAATGTGAGCCAACTTGTTATTGACCCTCCCACGAAGGAGATCAGCTGCTTTCTCTCCACCCTGTCCATTCCCCTCATAACCTTATACACCTCGATCAGGTCCCCCCTCCACCTTCTCTGCTCTGAAGAAAACAACCCGAGCTGATTCAATTTCTCTTCATCACTGAGAGGTTCCATCCCACACCACATCCTGGTGATTCCCCTCTGGACCCCATCCAGTGCAATCACATCCTTCCTACAGTGTGGTTACCTGAACAGCACACAGTACTCCAGCTGTGGCCGAACCAATGTTCTGCTTAACTGCAACATCTCCTCCTGCTTTTATAGCTAATACCTGAAATGACCAAGGCATGTGTCCCCTGTGCCTTCATAACTGCTCTGTTAATCTGTCTTGCCACATTCAGGGATCAGTGGAGAAGCACCCCAAGATCACTCTGTTCCTTTGAGTTTCCTCAGTTCAAAGAACAAAGAGCAACGAAAATTACAGCACAAGAACTGGTCCTTCGGCCCAACTAGCCTGCACTGGTTCATATCCTCCATCTAAACCTGTCATCCATTTTCCAAGGGTCTGTCTCCCTTTGCTCCCTGCCCATCCATGTATCTATCTAGATATATCTTAAATGATGCTTTTGTGCCTGCCTCTACCACCTCCACTGGCAATGTGTTCCAGGACCAATCACTCTCTTTGTGAAGAACTTTCCACACATATCTCCCTTAAATGTTTCCACTCTCACCTTGAACTCATGACCCCGAGTAATTGAGTCCCCCACTCTGGGAAAAAGCTTCTTGCTATCCACCCTGAATATACCTCTCATGATTTTGTAGACCCCAATCAGGTCCCCCCTCAATGTTCGACTTTCTAATGAAAATAATCCTAATCTTCTAAACCTCTCTTCATAGCTAGTGCCCTCCATATCAGGCAATCCTGGTGAACCTCCTCTGCACCCTCTCCAAAGCATCCACATCTTTCTGGAAATGTGGCAACCAGAACTGTACGCAGTATTCCAAATGTGGCCAAGCCAAAGTCCGATATACTTCTAATATGACCTGCCAACTCTTGTACTGAATACCACATCTGGTGAAGGAAGGTATGCCATATGCCTTCTTGACCACTCTATTGACCTGTGTTGCCACCTATAGGTTACAATGGACCTGAACACCCAAGTCTCTCTGGGCATCAATTTTCCCAGTGCGTTCCATTCACCGTACAGTTTGCTCCAGATTTGGATCTTCCAAAATTCATCAGATCGCATTTGCCTGATTTGAACTCCATCATCTGTTTCTCTGCCCAACTCTCCAATCTATCTATATTCTGCTGTATTCTCTGACAGTCCCCTTCACGACCTGCTACTCCACCAATATTAGTGTCTTCTGCAAACTTGTTAATCAGACCACCTATACCTTCCTCCAGATCATTTATATATATCAAAAACAAGTGTGGTACAAGCACAGATTTCTGTTCTCCATTTTGAGAAACTCCCTTCCAATACTACTGTCTGCCTTCTGTTGCCCAGCCTGTTCTCTATCCATCTAGTGAGTACGCTCTGGATCCCATGCAACTTTAATTTCTTTATCAGGCTACCATGGGGAACTTTATCAAACGCATTCCTGAAATTCATGTGAATGACATCCACAGCCCTTCCCTCATCAATCAACTTCATCACTTCTTCAAAAAATTCTATAAAGTTGGTAAGACATGACATTCCCTGCACAAATTCATGCTGCCTACAACTGATAAGTCAATTTTCTTCCAAATGTAAATAGATCTTACCCCTCAGTATCTTCTCCAGCAGCTTCCCTACCACTATCAGGCTCATTGGTTGACAGTTACCTGGATTATCCTGGCTACCCTTCTTAAACATTAGCAATTCTCGAGTCCTCTGGGACCTCATCCATGTTCAAGGTTGCTACAAAGATATCGATTCAGGACCCAGCTATTTCCTTTCTTGCTTCCCCTAGTAAGCTGGGATCGATCCCATCCCGACCTGGGGACCTGTCCACCTTGATGCCTTTTAAAATACCCAATACTTCCTCCCTCCTTAAACCGACTTGACCTAGAGTAATCAAACATCTATCCCTAACTTCAACATCTGTCATTTCCCTCTCCTTGGTGAATACCGACGTAAAGCACTCATTAAGAATCTCATCCATTTTCTCTGACTCCACACGTAACTTTCTTCCTTTGTCCTTGAGTGGGCCAACCCTTTCTCTAGTCACCCTCTTGCTCCTTATATATGAATAAAAGGATTTGGAATTTTCCTTAATCCTGTTTGTTAATGATATTTCGTGACCCCTTTTAGCGCTTTTAATTCCTCATTTCAGATTGGTCCTACTTTCCCGATATTCTTCCAAAGCTTTGTCTGTTTTCAGCTACCTAGACCTCATGTATGCATCCTTTTTCCTCTTAGCTAGTCTCACAATTTCATCTGTCATCCAGCGTTTCCTAATCCTGCCATTTCAATCCCTTATTTTCACAGGGACATGTCTGTCCTGACTCTAGTCAACCTCTCTTTAAAAGCCTCCCACATATCAAATATGGATTTCCCTTTAAACAGCTGCTCCCAATCCACATTCCCCAGGTCCTGCCAAATTTTGCAAAAGTTGGCCTTCCCCCAGTTTAGCCGTCTTCCTTTCGGACCACTCTCATCTTTGTCCATGAGCATTCTAAAACTTATGGAATTGTGGTCACTGTTTCCAAAATAATCCCCGACTGAGATTTCAACCACCTGGCCGGGCTCATTCCCCAACACCAGGTCCAGTATGACCCCTTCCTGAGTTAGACTATTTCCACATTACTCTGTAAAATCCTCCTGGATGCTCCTTACAAATTCTACTCCATCTTAACTTCTAACATTCAGTGAATCCAAGTCAATGTTGGGAAAATTAAAATCTTCCATCACCACCATCTTGTTACTCCGACATCTTTCCATAATCTGTTTGCATTTTTGTACCTCTATCCCACGTTCACTGTTCGGAGGCTTGTACGATAGCACCAACATTGTTACTGCACCCTTCCTGTTTCTGAGCTCGGTCCATATTGCCCCACTGCTCGAGTCCTCCATAGTGCCCTCCTTCAGCACACCTGTGATATCCTCTCTGACCAGTAATGCAACTCCTCCATCCCTTTTACCTCCCTCTCTTTATCCGCCTGATGCATCTATATCCTGGGATATTTAGTTGCCAATCTTATTACTATTACTGAGACTTGCCCTTCCCTTAACCAAGTCTCAGTAATAGTAATAACATCGTACTCCCAGATACTAATCCAAGCCCTAAATTCCTCTGCCTTACCTACTGCTCTTCTCACATTAAAACAAATGCACCTCAGACCATTTGTCCCTTTGCATTCAACATCTGCTCCCTACCTACTCTTAACCTTAATCACGCTGACTTCAATATCTAGTTCCTGACAGGGTTTAGTTACTCCCTCCTTATTGTCCACTAACCTCCTCAGCTGGTTCCCATCCCACTGCTACACTATTTTGAACCCTCCCCAAGAGCGTTATCAAACATATCCCACAGGACATTGGTTCCAGTCCTGCGCAGGTGTAGACCGCTCGATTTGTAATTGTCCCACCTCTTCAGGAACCAGTCTCAATGTCCCAAAAATCTGAACCCCTCCCTCCTGCACCATCTCTCAAGCCACGCATTCATCCTGCCTATACTTTCATTTCGACTCTGACGAGCACATGGCACTGGTAGCAATCCTGAGATTACGACCTCTGAGATCCCACATTTTAATATGGTTCCTAACTCCCTAAATTCTGCTTGTAGGACCTCATTCCATTTATTACCGATATTATTGGTGCCTATGTGAACCATCACAGCTGTTCACCCACCCCTTCAGAATGTCCTGCAGCCGATCTGAGACGTCCCTGAGCCGTACAACTGGAAGGCAACATGCTATTCGTGAGTCTCGTTTTTGACCACAGAACGGCCGATCTACTCCCCTTACAAAGTCCAAATCAACCATATCCACGGGCCCCCGTCTTATCAAATCCACTCACTATATCCTCAAACAATTCCAGTAGATTTTCCTTTCGACAATCCATGCTTACTCTGTCCAGTTCTGTCACTGTTTTCAAAGTGCTAAGCTAAAAAATATTTTATAATGAACTTGGGCATTGTCTCCACTGCTGATATCCGGCTAATTGGTCTAAAGTTTGTTATTTTCCCCCTCTCTCTCTCTCACTCTCTTTCTCTTTTTCAATAGACATGTTAAATTAGCTCCCTCCACTCTGTAGGACCTATTCCACAGTCGACAAACAGATAAACATCAACGTTTCTAATATTTTCCAACCACTTCCTGAAGCACTCCTGAAAATAGATTATTTGGCCCTGCTGATTTAACACATTTTAATTTTCCCAGAACCATTTCCCTCCAACAACTGATTTCCTTCAGCTCCTTCCTCTGATAAAACTCCAAGTTCACCAACATGTCTGAGATTTATATGAGAATTCATTTGTGCAGAAAGATCCAGAATATGTTTATCTGTCATCTCTTTGTTCCAACTATAACATTATAACACTTGTGTGGAACTTCCTTGAATGTCATCTGGACGTCCATATAAACAACACATTCCCTTATCTAACACATCAGTGACCTCGTTAAAACATGTAACCAGGTTAGTTAAAGATGTCTGACCCTTTTTAATCCATGCTGACTTACTCTGATCTATTCATATTTGTCAGACATTCTGTCTCTAAAACCAGATTCAATTACTTCCCAACAATAAACATTCAACGGAGATGTTCATTGTGAGTGAGGTTAGTAAACAGCTAGCACTGACATGATGGGCTGAACAGCCGCATCCTAGTCACAGAGTCAAAGAAATGTACAGCATGGAAACAGAAACAGACCCTTTGGTCCAACTTGTCCATGCTGATCAGACATCCCAACCCAATCTACTCCCACCTGCCAACTCCTGACCCAGATCCCTCTAAACCCTTCCTATTCATATACCCATCCTGATGCCTTTTAAATTTTGCCATTGTACCAGCCTCCACCACTTCCTCTGGCAACCCATTCTGCACTCGCACCACCCTGTGTGTGAAAAAGTTGCTCCTCAAGTCTCTTTTATATCTTTCCCCTCTTACCCTAAACCTATGCCCTCTTACTCTGGACTCCACCACCCCAGGGAAAAGACTTGGTCTCTTTGCCCTATCCATGCCCCTCATTTTATAAACCTCTGTAAGGTCACTTCTCAGCCTCCGATAACATTTAACCTCTCCCTATAGCTTAAATCCTCCAACCCTGGAAACAACCTTGGAAATGTTTTCTGAACCCTTTCAAGTTTCACAACATCTTTCTGATCGGAAGGAGACCAGAATTGAACGCAATACTCCAAAAGTGGCCTGGGTGACCTCCCAACTCCTATACTCAATACTCTGACCATTAAAGGAAAGCATACCGAATGTCTTCTTCATTATCCTATATACCTACGACTCTACTTTCAAGGAGCTATGAACCTGCACTCCAAGGTCTCTTTGTTCAGCAACACTCCCGAGGACCTTACCATTATGTGTATAAGTCCTGCTAAGATTTGCTTTCCCAAATGCAGCACCTTGCATTTATCTAAATTAAACTCCATCTGCCATTCATCAGCCCAATGGCCCATCGGATCAAGTTCCTGTTGTAATCTGAGGTAACCTTCTTCGCTGTCCACTACACCTCCAATTTTGGTGTCATTTGCAAACTTACTAACTCGACCGCCTATGTTCATATCCAATCATTTATGTAAATGGCAAAAAGTAGTTGACCCAGCACCAATCCTTATGACACTCCACTGGTCACAGGTCTCCAGTCTGAAAAACATCCCTCCACCACCACCCTCTGTCTTCTACCTTTGAGCCAGTTCTGTGTCCAAATGGCTTGTTCTCCTGTATTCCGTAAGATCTAACCTTGCTAACCTGTCTTCCATGGGGAACCTTTTCGAATGCCTTACTGAAGTCCATACACATCCTGTCTAATGCTCTACCCTCATCAATTCTTTCTGTTTCTTCTTCAAAAAACTCAATCAAGTTTGTGAGACATGATTTCCCATGCACAAAACCATGCTGACTATCCCTAATCAGTCTTTGCCTTTCCAAATATATGAACAATCTGTCCCTCAGGATTCCTTCCAACAACTTCCTCACAACCGATGTCTGGCTCACTGGTCTACAGTTCCCTTGCCACCTTTCTTAAATAGTGGCACCAATTAGTGAACCTCCAGTCTTCTGGCACATCATCTGTGACTATTGAGGATACAAATATCACAGTAAGAGGCTCAGCAATCACTTCCATAGCTTCCCACAGAGTCCTAGGATACACCTAATTAGGTCCTGGGGATTTATCCACTATTATTCATTTCAAGACATCTAGCACTTCCTCATCTGTAATATGAACATTTTTCAAGATGTCACCATCGATTTCCCTACATTCTGTATCTTCAATATTCTTCTCCACAGTTAAACTGAAGCAAAAAGCTCGTTTAGTATCTGCCCCATCTCCTGCAGCTGCACACAGAGGTCGCATTGCTGATCTTTGAGGGGCCCTATTCTCTCCTTAGTTACCCCCTTGTCCTTAATGTGTTTGTAAAACCCCTCTGGATTCTCCTTAACCCTATGTGCCAAAGCTATCTCATGTCCCCTTGTTGTCCTCCTGATTTCCCTCTTAAGTATACTCCTACTGCCTTTGTATACCTCTAAGGATTCACTCGATCTACCCTGTCTATACCTGACATATGCTCCATTCTTTTTCTTAACCAAACCTTCAACTTCTCTTGTCATCCAATATTCCCTACACCTACCAGCCTTTCCTTTCACCCGAACTAAAATATACTTTCTCTGGACTCAAGTTATCTCATTTCTTAAGGCTTCCCATTTTCCAGCTGTCCCTTTACCTGCGAGCAACTGCCCCAATCGGCTTTTCAGAGTTTTAGATTAGATTACTTAGTGTGGAAACATGCCCTTCAGCCCAACAAGTCCATACTGACACTCCGAAGAGCAACCCACCCAGACCCATTCCCTTACGTTTACCCCTTCACCTAACACTGTGGGCAATTTAGCATGGCCAATTGACCTAACCTGCACATTTTTGGACTGTGGGAGGAAACCGGAGCGCTCGGAGGAAACCCACACAGACGCAGGGAGAATGTGCAAACTCCACACAGTCAGTTGCCTGAGGTGGGAATTGAACTCGGGTCTCTGGCACTGTGAGGCAGCAGTGCTAACTACTGTGCCACCATGCCTGATACTGGCAAAATTAGCCTTCCTCCAATTTCGAACTTCAACTTCTGGATCTGGTCTATCTTTTCCATCACGATTTTAAAATGAAGAGAATTATGGTCGCTGACCAAAAGTGTTCCTCCACTGACACCTCAGTCACCTGCCCTGCCTTAGTTCCCAAGAGTAAGTCGAGTTTTGCAGCTTCTCTAATAGGTACATTCACATACTGAATCAGAAAATTGTCTCGTACACACTTAATAAATTCCTCTCCATCTAAACCCTTAACACTAGGACAGTCCCAGTCTATGACTGGAAAGTTAAAATCCCCTACTATAACCACCCCATTATTCTTACTGATAACTGAAATCTCCTTACAAACTTGTTTCTCAATTTCCCACTGACTACTGGAGGGGGGCTATAATATAATACCAACAAGTTGATCATCCCCTTCTTTTTTCTCAGTTCCATCCAAATAACTTCCCTGTATGTACTTCCGGGAATATCCTCCCTAAGTATAGCTGTAATGCTATCCATTATCAAAAATGCCATTCTCCCTCCTCTTGTGCCTCCCTTTCTGTCCTTCCTGTAGCATTTGTATCCTGGAACATTAAATGGCCAGTCCTCTCCATCGGCCATGTTTCTGTAATTGCTATGATATTACAGTCCCATGTTCCTAGCCATGCCCTAAGTTCATCTTCCTTCCCTGTTAGGCCTCTTGCACTGAAATAAATGCAGTTTAATTCATCAGTCCTACCTTGTTCTCTGCTTTGTCCCTGCCTGCCCTGACTGTTTGACTTGCCTTTGTTCTCAACTGTACCAATCTCAGATTGAAATCTTTCCTCACTATCTTCCTGGGTCCCACCCGCCCATTTTACTAGTTTAAATCCTCCTGAGCAGCTCTGGCAAATTTTCCTGCCAGTATATTAGTCCCCTTCCAATTTAGGTGCAATCCATCCTTCTTGTACAGGTCAAAACAGCTTCCAAAGATCCAAAAATATGAATCCTTCTCCTGAACACCAGCTCCTCAGCCATGCATTCATCTGCTCTATCCTCCTATTCCTGCCCTCACTAGCTCATAGCACCAGGAGTAATTCAGATATTACTACTCTCGAGGACCTCCTTTTTAAATTCCTGCCTAACTGTCTGCAATCTCCCTTCAGAATCTCAACCTTTTCCCTTCCTGTGTCGTTGGTTCCAAAGTGTACAATGACATCCTGCTGGTCCCTTTCCACCTTGAGAACATTCTGCACCCTCTCTATGACATCCTTGATCCTGGCACCAGAGAAGCAACACACCATTCTGATTTTTCACTGCTGGCCACAGAAATGTCTGTCTGTACCTCAGGCTATAGAGTCCCCTAACACAGTCGATCGTTTGGAACCCGACGTACCTCTCATTACATTAGAGCCAGTATCAATACCAGAAACTTGGCTGCTCATGCTAAGTACCCCTGAGTTTCCATCATCCCCAACATTTTCCAAAACAGCATACTTGTTTGAACTGGGGATAGCCACAGAAGATTCCTGCAGTACTTGCCTACCTCTCTTGCCTTTCCTGGAGTTATGGTAAGAGCCCATGGGATCCAAGGCATTTTGGCAAATTGGATCCAAATATGAGGCAAAGAGTGATGGTGGAGGGTTGTCTTTGTGATTGGAAGACTGTGACCAGTGGTGTAAGACAGGGATTGGGGCTGGGACCCTTGCTGTTTGTAATGTAAATCAACAAATTGACTGTGATTGTATAATTAGAAAGTTTTCAGAGGCCCCATAAATTGGTGATATTATTGATATTGATATGATTTTTATTTTAGTTTATTGTCACGTGTATTTGAGTACAAAAGTATTGGAGTACAGTGAAAAATATGTAACATCACCTCACAAGGTGCCATCTTAGGTACAAGGACCTCAGTACAGAATCGTAAGAACAAGGTAGAAAGAAAGAATAAAGTTCAAAGTTATACATTCCAGATCTTTTTAGTTTTAAGTAGAAAATGAAGAAATAAAGCTGAAAGTTCAAGCATTACGGCATTTCTTAAGAACTTAGCTACCATGGGATCATACTTTAAGTCATCATCTTGAGACCGGAAGTCCACACTGAGGCTTTCCCGGGTGGAGAGACGACCATATACAGAAAGGACCACTATGTGGGCTGAGAGACAACCACACTGGGCCACTCAGAGATCCCCACACTAGGCCGAGTGACCATTATGCTGGGCTGACAGTCGAGCATACTGGGCTGAGAGGCCACCACATCGAACTGAGAGACCACCATGTTCGACCAAGAGTCTGCCTTGTTGGGCTGGAAGGTCTCCCTGCCAGGCCAGGACACTGCCACACCAAGCCAAGAGGCCACATCAGGTCTGCACTAGGTCAGAGGCCTGGCGACTGAGGCTGGGAGTCCATGCCCGGGAGAAGAAATAAGGGAGAAGGACAAAAGAAAAACACAAAAGAAAAGGAAAAGAGAAGTGGAATAGAAAGAAGAAAAGGAAATAGACGGAGCAGATGAACTCGGGCTGAAGCATCCTACTCTGCTGCCATCTTGGATTACTGGGTCTCAGGTTACAGTCTGATATTGGTCAGCTGGTAAATTGGGCAGAGCAATGGCAGATGTAATTTAATCCTGATACCTCTGAGGTGATCCAACTTGGGAGGTCTAATAAGGGAAGGTTATACACAATGAAAGGCATGTGCCTTGAGTGTCCTTATGCATGAATCACAGAGGGTTGGTCTACAGGTACAACAAGCAATTAGGAAGGCAAATGGAATTTTGTCCTTCATTGCTAAAGCGATTGAGTTTAAAAAGCAGGAAGGTTATGTTGCAGCTATACAGGGTGCTGGTGAGACCACACCTGGAGTACTGTGTGCAGTCATGGTCTCCTTACTTGAAAAAGGCGATACTGGCACTAGAGGGGTGCAGAGAAAGTTCACGAGGATGATCCTGGGGTGGAGGGGTTTGGCTTATGAAGGGAGACTGCGTAGACTGGGATATATTAGAAAAATGAGGGGAACCTTATAGAAACAAATAAAATTATAAAGAGAATAGATAAGACAGGCAGGTGAAACTAAAACAAGAGGGTTTAGCCTCAAAATTAGGGGGAGCAGATTTTGGACTGAGTTGAGAAGGATCATCTTCATCCAGAGGGTCATAAATCTATGAAATTCCTTCCTCAATGAAGAAATTGATGCTACTTCAGGAAATGTTTTAAAGCTAAGACAGTTTTTTTTTAACAATAAAGGAATTAAGATATACAGTGAGAGCAAATGCCAAGTCTTGCACTTTAGAAAAAATAACACAGGCATGGTCTATGTTCTAAACGGTGAGAAAATTCATAAAGCCAAAGTACAAAAGGATCTAGAAATGCTCATCCCAGATTCTCTAAAGGTTGACTTGCAGGTTGGGTCTGTGGATAAAAAATCAAATGTAATATTGCCATTTATCTCAAGACGATTGGAATGTAAAATGAGATGTGCTACTGAGACTTTATAAAGCTCTGGTTAGGCCCCATTTAAAACACTGTGTCCAGTTTTAGGCCACACACCTCAGAAAGTACATACCGGTACTGGACCGTGTCCAGTGGAGAGTCACACGGATGAGCCCTGGAATGGTATGTCTAATATATGATGAATGGTCGAGGATCCTGGGATTGTATTCATTCCAGTTTAGAAGGTTGAGGGGAGGTCTAATAGAAACCTACAAGATAATGCATGGCTTAGAAAGGTTGGATGCTGGGAACTTCTTTCCGTTAGGTAGGGATAGTAGCATCGGTGGGCACATCCTTAGAAATAGAGGGGGTCAGTTTAAAACGGAACTGAGGAGACATTTCTTCAGCTAGAGAGTTATGGTCCTATGGAATTCATTGCCACAGAGCGCAGTGGTGGCCGAGATATTAAATGTCTTCAAGGCAGAGATTGATAAATTCTTAATCTTGCAATGAATTAAGGTCTACAGGGAGAGTGCAGGTAACTGTCCTTAAATGCCCATCACCCATGATTGAATGGTGGAGTGGACTCGATGGGCCAAATGGTCTTACTTCCACTCCTATGTCTTTAGGTCTTACGTGGAGCTGAGTCCATGAAAAGGTCAACCATGATCTTATTGAATGGCAGAGCTGGGTTGAAGGGCCAGACAGCCTACTCTTGCTCCTAGTTCTTATGTTCTTATGTTCCTTGGGAGTACTGAGGAACGAAGGGACCTTGGTGTACAAGTCCATCAATCCCGGAAGGTATCAATTCGACAGGGTGGTGAAGAAAGCATATGGGATACTTGTCATCATTAGCCAGGGTGTAGAATATAGAAAGGAAGAATTCTTGTAGTTACATGACAGAGCATTGGTTAGGTCATGTTTGGAATACTGTGCACATTTCTGGTCATGTTGGAAGAATGTGATTGGACTGGAGAGGATGCAGAGGAGATTAACCAGAATGTTCCCTGGGATGGAAAGTGTTAGTTCTGAGGAGAGACTGGATAGACTGGGTTTGTTTTCTCTGGGGGGAATCTGATTGAGGTATACAAAATTATGAAAGGCACAGACAAAGTCAATCTTTTCCCCATGGCAGACATGTCTATGACCAGAGGAAACAAGCTTACCGTGTGAAAAAGTGGTTTAGAGGGGTTTTGAGGACTTTTTTCCCCAGAGGGTGGTAGAAATATGGAATGTGCTGTTTGAGAAGGTGATGGAGGCAGCTCCTCTCACAACATTTAAGAAACATCCAGACGAGCACATAAAATGCCAGGGCATGGAAGGCGACGGACCAAGTGCAGGTAAATGGAGTTTGGTGATTACTGATTGGCATCGACACGTCGACAAACAGAAGGGCCTGTTTGTTTGCTGTATGACTCTATGACAATGAAGAGAAGGATGTGGAAGCATTTTTCATGTCGTTAGTGAAGATAGCAACACAAGCGAGGTGGGAAAAACAGGTTGGACCTTGCCTGTGCAAAAATGAACTTGGGAAGCACAAGCGGTTTCTACAACCCTGTCAGAGGAATGTTCTCAGGATCATGAGGAGGGTAAAATGGCTATTCTCAGCACATATGAGTTGGCCCCAGAAACATACAGACAGATGTTTCAGAACATACACAAACAGCCTGGACAAACCTCTACCGAGTTTACGAGAGTTCAACAAAATAATGTTGACAGGTGGATAAGAGCATTAACAGCTGAGAATACTTACAGTGTTCTCAGAGAAGTTATCCTTTGAGAAGAATTTAAAATTTCCTTCCCTTCCAGAACCATTCATGTAGAAGACTGAAGGGGAACGACAGTAAGACAAGCAGCTGTAATGGTTAATGATTATAGACTTCGTTCAAGCCAAAACCCTGCAGATGCTGGAATCCAAAGTAGACAAACAGGAGGCTGGAAGAGCACAACAAGCCAAGCAGCATCAGGAGGTGGAGAAGTCACCTGATGGGAGATTAATCCAGAAACCTTTTTCCCATCAGGCCCAGAAATGGGAGAAAAATATAAATTGGGAGAGTGTGAGGAAGGCAGGGAGCCAGGGGAGAGAATGGACAGGAGGGACCAGGCCGAGAACTCCTCCTCAGTTTAAGAAGGAAATTGCTGAGGATGGAAGTGATGATCAGAAGCTGAAATGTTTCTCTGGGAATAAGGTGGACCATGTGTGTTTGGAATGTTGGAAGTTCTGAGGTAGACCCATGGGATTTATAGGAGTTAGTAAAAATGAATCAGAGAAGGGAACACAAACAGATAATCCCACGGAGCAGGTTGTAGCTGTAACTATAACAAAAAGACTGGAGGTGAATTCTGTATTTAGTAAAGGAAGTTGGAAGGTAGATGAGAGGGAGACAGGATTTTTATTAAAAGGAACGGTGACTCCCTTTTCTTCAGCTAAACCCAGAACCAAACTGAGAGGTACAGGGGCAACACAATCACTTTTACTGGAGAAATAATTGATTTTCCCTCCACAGAGCTCGATGGGAGCTAAGGTATTAATCAATGGGATTGGTGGAGAAAATATTCCACTTCCGTTCTGAAAGGTACAACTGGAATGTGATTTGTTATCAGGAGAAGTAATTGTCGGAGTGGGGAAAACATTCCCTGTTGAGGGAGTCGATTTTCTTTTGGGGAATGATTTGTCAGGACTAAAGGCAGTAACTTCCCCGATAATTACAGAATGTCCAAAGATCGGCCAAGAAACAGAACAACGACAGGAACAGGTTCCTGGTCTCTCTCCTTCATGTGAGGTAACCAGGGCAATGGTTAAACAAAATCCATCAAAAGGGGTGATGTGACACCACAGCAAGTGAAAGGATTGCTGAAACTTTCTGAAAGGGTGAAGATAATCCAGGTGGAGTGTTTGCTATGATGTCCCTAATTACAGCAGATCCAAAAAGCAGATCCTGAATGAAATAAATGAGCACAGTCAGCTCATACTGAGGTCGAGGCTGGAGCGGTTTCAGAGTTATTACCTTCAGAATGGAGCGCTGATGAAGAAGTGGAGACACCCCCCCCCCCCCCCTCATGGACCCCCAGATGAAGAATGGTCGGTTAGATTTGGCTAGTGGTACCACACAGCTATCATAAGGAGATAGTACAAGGGGCACATGAGAGTTCCATGGCAGGCCACATGGGGATTAGGAAAACACAGGCATCCAGAAACAGGTATTTTACTGAGCCAAAATTGGATAAAGATGTGGTGCAATTTTATAAAATGTGTCCTACTTGTCAAGTTATAGGTAAACCTCAACATAAAACCAGCATCCTTAATTCCTCTCCCAGCTTTTGAGGAACCATTCAGTCATGTACAGGTTTTCAAGTAGTGAGTATAATGAAGTAGGGGATCAGAAAAAGCTTGAGATCAAAAAAGAACTGAACAATTCCCAAAGTAAACTTCCTGTTATGAGATGAACAAATTCAGAAGTATTAGAGAATTCAGACACTGTATTTTTGTATCTGGAAATAGATCAACAGGTAGATTTAGTGAGGTTGCTCAGAAAATACAAAGATGTTTGTATGAGGAGTCATTGAGGACATTGGTTCTGTACTTGATGGAGTTTAGAAGGATGAGAGGGAATGCCATGGAAACTTACAGAATACAGAGAGGCCTGGATCGAGTGGACATGGAGAAGATGTTTCCAATAATCGGAGAGTAGAAGACCCAAGGGCACAGCCTCAGAGTGAAGAGACAATCTTTTGTTCTTGTCAATAATTGATTTATTAAAAGAATGTTGACAAGAACTCACTGATAACTTAAACTAAGCGAGTTTCTGTATTTATCACATCTAATGGATTATACCCAATGGCAAGTTTTGCGATTTGGACTTAGCAACTCTCCAGTCACATTTGAATGGTTATTGTGAAAGTGAACAAGGTCACACTCCCCCACATTACAGTCCAACTGCCCAATATTTTCCAAATCCCAGCTGTATCTAATATTCAGCAGGATGGACCTTCACTGGGAAAGAGCCATCTCTGAGAATCACATTAATAACCTCTTTTATTGAAGCTTTCATAAGTTCTGTGTTGATTGACACAATGCTCTGGTTTGGGCTTTGCTGTCTGTACAAACCATCTGTAATGTCTTTGCTGCAATGGTTCACATTTCCATCATCAAACTCACACTCCAAATATCCCGTCATTATTATCCATGGGATTCACTGGAATTGGCTCAGATCAGACTCCCAGCAGCTCAAGTTGAGAGAGGGGTGGACTTCAGAGAGAGAGAGAGAGAGAGAGAGATGAAGTTAAAGGAGAGAGACAGAAAGAGAGAGAGCTGGAGAACTGACAGAGAGGGGGATAGAGCTTGGAGAGAGAAAGAAGGGTGGAATTCAAAGTGAGATCTGTGCAGCTGAGGCGGAGAGGGGTTGGGTTGGGGCGGAGAGGGGAGAGAGAGTAAGACAGAGAGATGGAGGTCAAGGAGTTGTATATCAAAGATAAATTATACTCTGTTAAAAACTGTACTGGATGAATGCTATATGACCCTCTGATTCTATTGACACTATCTACAATGCTGCCTAACTTTGTGTCATTAGAAAACTAGAGTATCTGACTTTCTATGTCATTATCTAATTCATTCATAAATATTTTAAATAACTGAGGCATAAACACGCATTCCTATTGGACACCACTGGTCACATCATGCCAATTTCAGCACTTCCCCATTATCCCTATTTTTGGTGACCTGTCACTCAACCAATTTCCAAGTGTGTCAGCATTTTAGCCTCAATTTTGTGGATTCATCCCTCAGTTGACAGTTTCTTACATGGGACTTTATCAAATGCCTTCTGGAAGTCCCTGTAAACAACATCCATGGACATTACTGTGTCCAGGACTTTCGTATCCTCTTCAAAAAAGTTCAATGAGATTTTTTCAGCGTCATGAATCCATGCTGACTCTCCCTGATTAACTGACCATTTTCAAGGTCTTCAGTTACCCCCATACTTGATTATAGATCCCAACAATTTCCACACCACAAATATTGGCTTAGTGACCTCTAATTTCCTGGTTTTTCTCTCACATCCTTGTTAAATGTGAAGTGACATTTGCATTTTCCAATCCAGAGGTATGACTGTTATATCCAGGGAACTCTGAAAGATTATAGCTGAAAATGTGTTGCTGGAAAAGCGCAGTAGGTCGGGCAGCATCCAAGGAGCAGGAGAATCGACGTTTCGGGCATGAGCCCTTCTTCAGGAATCATTCTGAAAGGTTATAGTCAGGGTGTCTACACTGTGATCTGTTACTACCTTGATCACCCTCAGATGGAAACCCAGGTTCTGTGAATTTGTCACTCTTTAGTTCCATTAATTTCCTCATTTCGGATATTTTACTGACATGAAATTTTATTCAGTCCCTGTCCCTGATCCTCTGTTAATTCCTTTGGGACTTCAAGCAAATCCTTTTCCTTTTCTACTGCAAATCTTGAGGTAAAGTATTTATTTAACATGGCTGTCATTTCCCCATTGTCACTGACAAGATCCCTCACTTTCAGTCTTTAATGGCCAACATTGCTCCTGACCTCCCAGCTTCCCTTTTATGGAACTGTAACATTTCTCCTTATTGATTTTGATTTTCCTTACATGTTCCCTTTCAGAATCCCTTTTGGTGGATCTTAGAAGCTGCTTTGTGGCTCTTTGTATCTTTCCCATTCAGCAGAACCTGTTATTTTATTTGCTTTATTGTAAGCCCTTGTTTTTAGTTTTATTCTTTTCCTTATCTCTTTAATTGTCCATTGTTGTTTGTTCTGAGAAGTAGAGCTTTTCCCTCTCAGGTATAAACTGGTTTTGTTTCTGGTTGAATATTTCTTTTAACATTCCCCACTGCTCTTCAGTTGTTTTACCCATGAGCAGATTTTATGTCTCATCTCGTTAAAGTCGGCCCTTACCTTAATCTCAAACTCTAGCAGCTGATTCATGCTTTTCACTTTCAAATGTGACATTGAACTCGATCGTGTTATGATCACTATTTGATAAATGTTCATGCACAAATAGTTGCTAACTAAATCTGGTTCATTATTCATTACTAATTCCAATATTGCTTGTCCCCTTGTTGTATCCAGGACCTATTGCTGTTGGAAACTATTCTGGACAAACAGCAGCAATTCACTACCTTTCTGACAGAGTGCTTGTCTCTCTCCCAAGCTAAGTTAAAGTTAAACTTCCCCATTAATAATACACACTTTGCTACACACTTGTCTAATTTCTGTATATATATACAATCCAGCACCTCAGAGCTGCTGCTGACGGTGGGTGTGTGGGGGGGTTGGCGGGGAGGGGGTGGGGGGGAGGGTGTATACAATATCTATTATAGTTTTAGATCCTTTCCTGCTCCTGAGTTGCACTGAATGCTTTCCCCTCATTATAACCTCCCTCACCATTGAAGTCTTTGTGTTTCTAATCAATAAAGCTGCTCCACCTCTTCTGTCATTTCCCCATGTCCATCCTGTGAACCTTACAACTGGATATATTTAGTTCCCAATCCTAACGATTCTGTAAATATATCTCAGTAATTGATCCTATAGCAAAATCTTAAATTTGAATTTGTGCGTGCAGATTATACTTTCAAGCTGGTTCGAGATGCCCCTTATCTTGGCACCAGGCAGGCAACACACCATGCAGGAATCTCAATCATGCTTATAAAAGATGCTATCAGTCCCCCTCATTATCAAATCCCCCTCTTTTCTTTGTGCTACCCCAGCCTGAATGGCCTCCTGGCTCACAGTGCAGTGGTTTTCTTTCATTCATTCATAGGATGTGGACATCTCTGGCCAAGCCAGCATTTCCTGCCCATAGGGCAGTTAACAGACAACCACATGGAATCATAGAATCCTAGGTTCCATACAGTGTGAAACAGGCCATTCAACCCCATGAGTCCACACCAACATTCTGAGGAGCATCCCACTCAGATCTATCCCCTAATCCCTGCATCTCCCATGGTTAATGCACCAAATCTACACATCCCTGAACACTATAGGTAATTTAGCATGGCCAATCCATCTAGCTTGCACATCTTTGAATTGTGGGAGGACACTCATGTAGACTTCGGGTGAACGTGCAAACTCCACACAGACGGTCGCCCTAGAGTGAATCAAACTCGGGATCCTGGCACTGAGAGACAGCAGTGCTAACCACTGAGTCACAATACCACCCATTGTTGTGTGTCTGGAGTCACATGTAAGGCCGGGTAAGGATGACAGATTTTCTCCTCTATTAGTGAACTGAATTCTTAGTGAACTGAATGAATTTTCTCCACAATCAACAATGGATTAACACTCACCATTAGACTCTTAATTTCAGAACCATTGTTGAATTTAAATTCCACTGTCTGCCATGACAGGATTTGACCCCACGTCCCCAGAACATTAGCTGAGTTTCTGGATTAATAGTCCAGCGATAATACCAATGACCATTGTCTCCCCCTGTGTTAGCCTAGCTAATTGTGTCAAAATTGGCCTTCCCTCTGTTTTGACACTTAATTTCTGCTCTATCATTATCTCTTTACTTAATATAAATAAAGGGTGGCACAGTGGCTCAGTGGTTCGCACTGCTTCCTCACAGTACCAGGGTCCCAGGTTCTATTCTGGCTTTGGGCAACTGTCTGTGTGGAGCTTCCATGTTCTCCCCGTGTCTGCGTGGGTTTCCTCTGGGGACTCTGGTCTCCTCCCACATTCCAAAGATGTGCAGGTCAGGTGAATAGTCCATGGTTGTTAGTGCATTAGTCAGACGAGGGTGGGTTACACTTTGGAGCGTTGGTGTGGACTTGTTGGGCTGAAGGGCCTGTTTCCACACTGTAGGGAATCTAATCTAATCTTAATGACTTTGAACCTGATAGAGTTATGGTCACTATCGCCAAAAAGCTCCAAACCACGCTTGCCCATTCTGCAGTGTATCCGCAATAGTTTCCAAAAGCAATCCTTCTCCTCATTGACGCAGGGAGCAAGTACCTCATTCCTGGTGGACAAGGAGCTGAGGCTCCTGCAATACTAAATCCAGGCTGCATCAACCTGCTCACTTATAGTTACACCCTCCTGTCCCAGACCACTGGCCATAATTTGAAGTATTTAACCTACAAGGTGTGACTGCCTCCTCAAACACAGTGTCCAGGTAACTCTCCCCCTCCCTGATGTGTCACAGTGTTTGAAGCTCAGATTCCAGCTCATCAACTCTGAGCTGGAGTGCCTTGAGCAACCAACACTTGCTGCAGATGTGGTCACTCTGAGCTACAGTCGACTCTACCAGCTTCCCCAACGTGCAATTACTCCACATCACCTGGCCCTGTATGTGGAAATTGTTTGAGGCGGTTTTAATTTGTATTTTTAAATTTCCTGTTGGTCTTTATTTTTTAATCTGTAAAATATTTCCGTCAAGGAGACAGAGAAGGACCCAGCACAGGAGGAGGGTGTTCAGCCCATCGTGTCAGTGCTAGCTGTTTATTAACCTCATTCACAATGAACATCTCCATTGAATGTTTGTTGTCAAGAATTGATTGAATCTGTTTTTAGAGACAGGATGACTAACAAATGACTAACTAACATGAACTATTCCGAGAGAGTCAGCATGGATTTACAAAGGTTCAGACATCTTTAAAACTAACCTGGTTACACTTTGTTAGGAGCTCACTAATGTGGGATATGAGGGAATGTCGATGGCTATTGTCCTTAGAGAATTCCACAAAACATTTAAAAAGAGACATGGAATCAGATGGAGTTTGAGAAATGCATTTACCTTGGGTCAGGAATGGGTCCGGAGCTAGGAGACAGAGAGGAGGGATAATGTGCATGTCTTTCAATCAGCAAGATGTGAATAGTGGTGTCCCCAGGGATCTGTGCTGGGCCCTCAGCTTCACACAATATTTCTCAATGACTTGGATGAAGAAATAGAGAGCCATATATCCAAGATTGTTGATCACACTGAGTGAGGTGGTTTGGAGGGTGATATAGGGAGGGAGGAAGGACATGGAGAGGTCTGAGAACAAGGATGAGAACTTGCAAATCAAGATGTTGCGGGACTGGGAGCCAATGTAGGTCAGTGAGCACAGGGGCAGGGAATGGGGGAATGGGACTTGGTGTGAGTTTGGATACTGTCAGCAGAGTTTGCGATGAACTGATGTTTACCGAAGATGGTGGCTGTGATGTGGGCCAGGACAACATTGGAATGGTCATGTTTAGAGTCCCCATCACATAGCTGAGATTTTCAGTGTCTGATCTTTGTGATGTGGAGGATGTGGGGCTCAGATCAACCTCAAAGATGAGTCTCAGGTCGTAAAGAGTCTGGTTCAGCAGCAGACAGTGCTCAGGGAGAGGAATGGAGTTTGTACTGGGAGCTGAAGAGGATGGCTTTGATCTTTTCAATGTGTTTCCCAGTGAGCCTGGCTCCTCAGTCCTGACTGCTCTTAGCTGCTGTGATTGTCACTGATTGGACACTTATTATTAGAGATTCTGACCACAGCAGAAAGCCCCAGTCTAAAAAATAACTGCAAAGGCTGTCAGAGCGCAAGGTTGAAACTTCAACAAAAGAGGAAGTGAAAGAAGGAGCTCGGAGCAGCTGGACCTTTGTTACTGAGACAGGAGAAATCTGTGAACCATCTGCACTCCCTGGAATCTGACAGCACAAGACGCCATTCAGCCCATTGTGTCTGTGAGTGACCCAAGTAGTCCTACTGCTCCTCTCTCTCCCCATAATCCAGCAAATCTTTCCTTTTCAGCTCGATCTTAATTCTCTCTTGTAGACCTGGGTATACAGCACAAGACTGCCCCTAACCTGGGCTCCAAATTGGTATCTCATTCATTCATTAGGAGACAAACTGCCTGGGCTGGGAAATGGAGCTCAGGACCCTGAACATTCCCTCTCCCCTCCTGAGGGACACTTCATTCGGTTTTGCATATTCACTTGTGGGAAGTGGGCTTCACCGGCTGGCCCAGCATTTTTTACCCTGTCCCGAGTTACCCTGGAGAAGGTGGTGGGAAGCTGCCTTCTTGAATCGCTATAGTCCACAAGCTTTAAGTTGACCCACAATGCTCTTCGGGAGGGAATGCCAGCATTTTAACCCAGCAAGGTTGAGGGAACAGCAATATTTTTCCAAGTCAGGATGCTAAGCTTTTCCGAGGGGAAATTGCAGCCTATAGTGTTCCCATGTGTCTGCAGCTCTTGTTCTTCGAAATAGAAGTGGACGTGGGTTTGGAAGGAAACCAAAAGAAATGCAGATACTGTAAATCCGAGACAAAGGTCGAAATTGCTGGAAAAGCTCACCAGGTCTGGCAGTATCTGTGAAGAGAGATTGGGTCAAGTATGAAATGTTAATTCTGATTTCTCTCCCCAGATGCTGCCAGTCCTGCTGAGCTTTTCCTGCGATTTCTATTTTTGTCTATGGGTTTGGAAGGTGCTATCTGAGGACCTTTGGTGAGTTTCTACAGTGCATCTTATCGATAATACACACTGCTGCTACTGAGTATCGGGAATGGTGAGAGTGGATGCTTTGAGAATATGATGCCAATCAAGCAGGTTGCTTGGCTCTGGATGGTATCAAGTTTTTTGAGTGGATAAGAAAGACATAGACAGGAATGGATTCGAGGGATACGAGCCAAATGCAGGCAAATAAGACTCGTTCACTTCAGAAAACCTGGTCAGCATTTAGGAGTTTGGCTTAAGGGTTTATTTCTATGCTGTATGACCCTGCGACACTATCAATCTATGAATGTTTTTGGAGCTGCACCCATCCAGATAAGTGGGGAGTATTCGATCACACTCCTGACTTGGTTGACAGGCTTTGGGGGAATCAGGAGGTGAATTTCTCGATACAGTATTCCTAGTCTCTAACCTGCTCTTGTTACCACTGTGCTTCTGTGGTGAGTCCAGTTGTGTTTCTGGTCAATGGTACCTCAAGAATGTTGACAGTGGGCATTCAGTGATGGTAATAGTATTGACTGTCAAGGAGCAATGGTTAGATTGTCTCTTATTGGTGACGGTCATTGGCTGGCATTTACATGACACCGATGGGAAATACTGCTTCTGAGATGAAACCTGGATATTGTCCAGATATTGTTGCATTTGAACATGGACTGCTTCAGTACCTGAGGAGTTGAGAATGGTGCTGAACATTGTGCAATCTTTGGCAATCATCCCCATTTATGAGCTTGCCTTTAGTTGCAAAATCTGTTCAAAGTCTGTCCTATTTAGCATGGTGATAGTACCACACAACACAATGGAGGGGATTCTCAATGTGAAGGTCAAACTTTGTTTCTACAAGGACTACGTGATGCATCTCCAGCCACAAGATTGGTGAGGATGAGGTCAAGCATCTTTTTCCATCTTGTTGGTTCCTTCACCACCAGCTGCAGAGCCAGTCCCTCAGCTACGTCCATTAGGAACCAACCAGCTCGATCAGAAATGCTGCTGCCGAGCCACTCTCAGTGGTGGACATTGAAATCCCACACCCAGAGTACACTCTCTGCTGTCACCACCCTCAGTGCTTCCTCCAAATGCTGTTCAACATGGAGGAAAGACTGATTCGTCAGCCGAGGGAGCAAGATATCTTGTAATCACCAGACGACTTCCTTGCCCATGTTTAACTTGGTGTCATGAGTCTTCACGGGGTCCAGAGCCAACTTCGAGATGTCCCAGGGTAACTCCCTCCTGGCTGTAGACCACTGTGTCATCAGCTCTGTTGGGTCTGCCTTTCTGGTGGGACAGGACACATGCGGAACAGTGATGGTGGTGTCTGGGACATTGTCTGTATGATTCTGTGTGTATGACTGTGTCAGGCTGTTGCTTGACTAGTCTGTGAGACAGCTCTCCTGAATTTGGCACTTACCCCCTGATGTCAGTAAGGAGGATGGAGCAGGGTAGACAGGGCTATTTCTGTCATTGTCTTTTCAGTGTCGAGATCGATGCCTGTGGTCCATCCGGTCTCATTTCTTTGTTGAAACATTGTCATAATTGATACAACTGAGAGCCTTGCTCGGCCATTTCAGAGGGCAGTTAAGGGTCAACCACATTGCTGGGGGACTGTTCCATGGACCCTGCAGTACATTCTGTCCTCCCCAACTTCCCCATTCTGTATGTGGAAGGCTGGAGGTTGCCAGCAGGATATTCAACTGCAGGAGCTATCACAGCCCCCTGCATACTTCTGTCCCCACATTGAATCCACACAGATCTTGAATTCACATAGCACCTTCAATGTTCAAAACGGTCCAAGATGGTTCACAAAGTTGCAGTAAGAGGAATGGGGGAGGGAGTGGAGGAACATAAGAACTAGGAGCAGGAGCAGGCAATTCAGCTCCTCGAGCCCGCTCCACCATTTAATACAATCATGGCTGATCCCATCTCAGACTCAACTCCACTTTCCTGCCCACTCTCCATCATCCTTTAATCCATGACCCATTAAAGGTCTGTCCATCTCCTCCTTGGTGTGAGACAGGGAAGGGACCACTCCATTTCAGAAAAGACTGACCGTGGAAGGGGAAGGAGAGGGGAAAAGATTGGAACATGTTGTGAATGGACAGGATGGGCCAGTGGGTCAGAGCCTTACCTGTCCCTCCAGCTCACACTGATGGCCTGAGGATCTCCTCTCTCTGCTGGGCCTTCATGGAATGAGGTCTGTGTCCAAACCGGTCCCCAGTGAGAATAGGCCAACAGCACAGAACTGTCCTTCATTTCACAAGAAATGGGCGGCACGGTGGCACAGTGGTTAGCACTGCTGCCTTATCGTGCCAGGGACCCGGGTTCAATTCCTGCCTCAGGCGACTGACTGTGTGGAGTTTGCACATTCTCCCCGTGTCTGCGTGGGTTTCCTCCGGGTGCTCCGGTTTCCTCCCACAGTCCAAAGATGTGCAGGTCAGGTGAATTGGCCATGCTAAATTGCCCGTAGTGTTATGTAAGGGGTAAATATAGGGGTATGGGTGGGTTGCGCTTCGGCGGGGTGGTGTGGACTTGTTGGGCTGAAGGGCCTGTTTCCACACTGTAAGTAATCTAATCTAATCTAATCTAATCAAAGAATCATCTGTCCTCCTGAGACAGACCAAACCCTGGTCAATGTGGGAAATGGGGCTTTACTCCAGGAGAAGACAGGGGTCAAGGGTTAACATCCATCAGTGGAGCAGAGCAGAGGGAGATTTATCCTGCATTCAACTGTCACCACCTTGGACACTGTCAGAAAGAGAGAGAAGTGAGACAGAGAGAGATAGAACGAGTGTGTGTGTGTGTGTGTGTGTGTGTGTGTGTGTGTGTGTGTGTGTGTGACAGAGAAAGGGAGGAACATCTGAGAAAGTGTGATATATGTGGGGGAACCAAGAGAGAGGTAGAGGGAGGTAGAAATAGTGAAGTTGAGGGATAGAGAGAGAGAAACAAGATGTGAGACAGTGTGACTGAGAGGGATGGAGAGAGACAAAGGGAAAAGGAGAGAGAAAGGGACAGGATGGGTGTGAGACCAAGCATGAAGAGACAGAGAGAGTAGGGTTGAGTGTGAGACAGAGAGATAGAGAGAGAGAGAGAGAGACAGAGAGAGACATGAGTATGGGTAGATCCAGAATGACAGAGAGGGAGGGAGAGAGACGTACTTTGGGATACAGAGAGGGAGGGAGGGAGACAGAGAGAGGAATATAGAGGGAAAGCTAACAGTTGGACGCTTTTAATTGAAGTGAGAGAGGGAGCGAGTGACAGAGACAGAGAGATGGAGAAACAGAGATTATGAGATGGAGTGAGAAATCATCAGTGAGTTGGAGGGAGTGACTATGAGACAGAGTGTGAGAAAGAGAGAGAGAAAACATGAGAGATTAACAGTGGAGGAGAGAGAGGTAAAGAGAGGTAGTGGGCGGCACGGTGGTACAGTGGTTAGCACTGCTGCCTCACAGCACCAGAGACCCGGGTTCAATTCCCGCCTCAGGCGACTGACTGTGTGGAGTTTGCACATTCTCCCCGTGTCTGCGTGGGTTTCCTCCGGGTGCTCCGGTTTCCTCCCACAGTCCAAAGATGTGCAGGGCAGGTGAACTGGCCATGCTAAATTGTCCATAGCGTTAGGTAAGGGGTAGATGTAGGGGTATGGGTGGGTTGCACTTCGGCGGGGCGGTGTGGACTTGTTGGGCCAAAGGGCCTGTTTCCACACTGTAAGTAATCTAAAATCTAAAAGTATGTAAGTAATCTAAAAGAAAGATGTGGCAGATGTGAGACAAAGAGAGACGGACAAGTCTTGTTCATCACACTCTGGGAAGGATGTGACTGTACTTGAGAGGGTACAGGGGAGATTTCCCAGAATGCTGCCTGAATCTGAGCTTTGAGAAAAGATTAGAAAGGTTGGGGTTGTTTTCCTTGGAGCAGTGAAGGCTTAAAAGGGACCTGACAGAGAGGGATAAGATTATTCGGAGCAGTGATAGGGTGGGTAGAAAGGTACTTTTTGCATGAAACAAGGACTCAATAACCTGGGACAGAGATTGAAGGTAACACAGACATGGCCACATAGAAACTGCTGCAGGAGTTGGCCATTCAGCCCTTTGAGCCTGCTCTGTCATTCAGTATAATCATGGCTGATCCTCTATCTAAAAGCCATATTCCTACTTTATCCCTATTCCCTTCATGCTGTTAAAATGCAAACAATTATCTCTCTCTTTTTCTTGAATATATTCAGTTCTTTATCCTCCACAGCCTTCAGTGAAGAGAATTCCACAGTTTGACCACCCTCTGAGTGAAGAAATGTTTCCTTATCTCAGTCCAAAATGGTCTACCCCGTATTCCACTGAGAGTGTGCCCCTGGTTCAAGACTCCCCAACCAGGAGAAACCCCCTCCCTGCCCAGCCCTGTTAGAATATTATACATCCATCTGAATTCGAGTGAGTCCAGGCCCAGTCGAGTTCGAGAGAGAGAGGAGAGTTGAGGAGAACTGTTTTCACCCAGAGGGTGGTGGGAGTCTGGAACTCACTGCCTGAAAGGCTGATTGAGTCACAAACTCTCGTGACATTGGATCAGTGTTTAGATATTCCCTTGTGATGCTGTAACCTCCAGGATAATGGGCCAACAGCTGGAGGATGGGATTAGTGTCATCAGATCTTTGTTTAATGGGCCAAATAGCCTCATTCATTGCCGTTCATATCAATGACTCTGAGACAGAGAGAGAGAGAGAGAAGAGGAAGTGCGAGGGACTGATTGATGTGGCTCTCTCTGCCTGATGACATTTACATACTGAGGAACACCCAGTCAGACTCTCACAGGCTGCAGCTTTATAAAGCAGAGCCCAGTGAAGGGAGAGTTTATCAGGAACCAGGCACAGGGACAGGAGCACACACCATGATTTCACACATCCAGGTGATCTGGCCCCTGGCATTCTGCATCGCAGGTACAAATCTCTCTCCTTCCACCTTGAATCTTTCGCTGCTCTCCATTTCACTCCAATTCCATTGACTTGTGATTGAAGGGAAAATGCTGAAACCAGAGGAATGCTCAGTGTCTCCAACAATCTCTCATTTGACAGGCTCTTTCTGTGACAGTTCTGACTTCACTGTGTTTCTCTCTGACCCCTCAGGTATCAGTGGGGACATCACCATGACCCAGTCCCCCCCGGTGCAGTCAGTGGGACTGGGCCAGACCGCAACCATCACCTGTACGGCCAGTCAAAGCATTAGCAGCAACCTTGCTTGGTACCAGCAGCGAGAAGGTCAGAAACCCTCTCTCCTGATCTATGCTGCAACAACTCGATACACAGGAGTCTCCAATCGATTCACCGGCAGTGGATCAGGGACCAGTTTCACCCTGACAATCAGCAATGTTCAGAATGAGGATGTCGCAGACTATTACTGTCAGCAGTATAACAGCTTGCCTTCACAGTGATACAGACCCGTACAAAAACCTCAATACACACCGCACCATCTCCTGCACTGATACATCCCAGAATAATATAAAATGTATAATACTGGACACACACAATACCACCACCTGAACTGACATATCTGACAGTTAGATATAAATGAAACTGAACAAATTACCCCATGCAGGGATTGTCACTGTCCACGACACACTCCAGTCCCTGTGGTGTCCACTGCGCACTGAAGGCCTCAAGTTTCCCTCTTACACTCCATGGCCACATGTGAAGAGCAGCTGCAAGATTTAACATCGAATTTCACAACTCTCCCAAGCCCAACTACACACAACCCAGAGAGACAGAGACAGAGACACAAAGGCATATGAATGAGGGAGAGACAGAGAGGGGCAGAAAGAGGGTGAGAGTGAACGAGAGACTGGGAGAGGTTGAGAGTGATGGGGGGAAGCAGAGAGCAGAGGTTTTTGTGCAGCCTCTCCACTAGGAGCTCTCACTGTGGCTTACGTTCGGTAAAGGAACCAAGCTCAGACTGAGTAAGTAAACCTCAATCCTCTGTTATTAACCCTGTCAATACTGAAATACACTTTCTAAAATACAGTTGCTGAATTGTTGAAGGTGTTAGTGGGGAGCTGCAGTGAATGAAATGGTTGATTGAGGAGCACTGTGTCTAACAGGGTGTCCAGCTGTATTTCTGTAGTTCCATTGCTCCCTTTAAGCAGCAAGATATAAGTCAGTCAGTTTTACTCACCGTGTGGAGGAGCTCTGTCCATTTGCAGCCTGTGGTCCCATTCCTGCAGCATGGAGTGAAATCAGTGAGTAACCTCCTGCCAGTCTCAATGTGACCGACACGGGCAGAGTTTGATGTGAGCTCTGGCTCCCTGTCCCAGTCTCTGATCTCACTGACCTCAGCAGCAGCAGCAGCAGCAGCAGCAGCAGCAGCAGCAGCACAGTGAGACACCGAGCTCCCACCTCCCCCAGCTTTAACTCTGCTCAATCACACATTCACTGAATTGTAACAGTGCACAAGGAGGCCATTCTGTCCATTCTGTCTGTACTGGCTCTCTGAATGAGCAATTGACTGAGTGTCATTCTCCTGCCTTCTCCCTGTCACCCTACACATTGTTCCTTTTCGAATAACAGTCTCATTCCCTTCAGAATGTCTCAATTGAATCTGCCTCCTCCACACTCTCAGGCAGTTCTTTCCGCACGTTAAACACTCACTGGCCGAAAATGTTGTTCCCCATCTCACTTTTGTTACTTTCCCCAATTACTTTCAACCTGCGGTCTCTCAGTCTCAATCCTTTCTCAATTGGGAACATTTTCTCCCTATTTACTCTGTCCAGGCCCCTTCTAGTTTTAATTCCTCGAACAAGTCTCCTCTCGGCTTTCTCCAAAGAAGACAGTCCCAAATTCTCCAATCAAACTTCATAACTGATGTTCCTCATCCCTGAAATGATCTTTGGGAATGTTTTTTTGCCGTTTTTACAAAACGTCACCTCCTTCCTGAATTATTCACATTTTCTATGACTCTCATGATTTTATAAACCTCTACAAGGTCACTCCTCAGACTCTTACGCATCAGAGTAAAAAGCCTCAGCTTTTCCAGCCTCCCATAGTCATGGTGTCTGACAGCATGGAATCAGATCTTTCAGTTCAACTTGTCCATGCTAACCAGATATCCTAAACTGACCACATCCCATTTGCCAGCATTTGGTTTACATCCCTCGAAAATCTTCCTATCTGTGTACCCGTCCCAATGTGATTTAAATGCTGTCATTGTATCTGCCTCCAACACTTTCTCTGGCAACTCGATCCATCCACATTCCACCCTCTGTGTGACAAGTTACCCCTCAGGTTCCTTTTGAATCTTTTGCCTCTCACCTTAAACCTACGCTATCTTGTTTTGGACTCCCTTTCCCAAGGAAAAGACCTTGGATATGCACCCTGTCCATGCCCCTCATGGTTTTATACACATCTATAAGGCCATCCCTCAGCCTTGACTTGCTGCAGGAAAAATAGCCCCAGTTTCTTCAGCCTTTCCCTTTAGCTCAACCCCTCCAATTCCTGGCCATGTCCTTGTAAATCTTTTCTGCAGCTTTTTAAGTTTAACAACATCCGTCCTATCACAGAATAATCAGAATTGTTCACATTATTCCCAAAGTGGCCTCACCAATCTCCTATACAGCTGCTCAATCGGATGTTTCAACTCCTGTACTCAATGCAGTGACCAGTAAAGGCAAGTACACCCAACACCTTCTTCATCAACCTATCTTTCAAGGAATAATGCACCTGCATCTTCACCCCTAGGTCTCTTTGTTCAGCAACACTCCACAGGGCCCTACCATTACATGTACAAGTCCTGCCCTAGTTTGCCTTACCAAAATGCAACATCTCACGTTTACCTAAATTTACTCCATTTGCTACACCTCTGCCGACTGCCCCATCTAATCAAGGTCCCGCTGTACCATGAGATGATTTTCTTCACTATCCACTGTCCCGCCAATTTTGATGTCATCTACAAACTTACTGAAACTCTTATATTCATATCCAAATCATTTCTTTAAATGACAAAAGCAGTGAACCCAACACCAATGCCTGTGGCACACAGCTATTCACAGATCTCCAGTCTGAAAAGCAACCTTTTAAACATCACTCTCTGTCTGCTATCTTCAATCCAATTTTTTTAACCCCAATGGCTCACTCCCTCTGCATCCTATATGGTCTAACCTTACTAACCAGTATATCATGTGGAACCTTGTCAAACACTTTACTAAAGTCCATACAGACAATGTCTACTGTTCTGCCTTCATCAATCTTCTTTGTCACCTCCTCAATCAAATTCAGGAGACATGAATTCCTATACATAGAACCACATTGATTATCCAAAGAATGTAAATCCTATCCCACAGAATCCATCCAATATGTTACCCAGCACTGACACCAGGCTCACTGGTCTATCGTTCCCTGGCTTTTCCTTACAGTCTTTCTCAAATAATGGCATAACATTAGCAAACCTCTCTGGTTCTCCAGCACCTTACCCATGGTTGTCAGTGATACACATATCTCAGCAAGGGGTCCAGCAATCTCTTCCCGAGTTTCCCACAATGTTCTGGGATACACATGATCAGGTCCTAGGGTTTATCTACCTTTATGTGTTTTAAGATCTTTTGCATCTCCTCATTTGTGTGTGGTCTCTTTTCAAGTCATGACTATTTCTCCAAATTCCCCAGCATTCTCCACAATAAATACTGACCTGAAATATTTGTTTGGATCATATCCATCTCTTGTGTCTTACCAAAATACAGCACTCACATTTATCTGAATTAAACTCCATCTGCCGTTCCTCAGCCCACTGGCCCAGTTGGTCAAGATTCCATTGTATTCTTAGACAGCCTTCTTCACAGCCAATGGTTAAATTAGATTCTCTACAGTGTGGAAACAGGCCCTTCGGCCCAACAAGTCCACACCGATCCTCCGAAGAGTAACCCACCCAGACCCATTTCCCTCTCAGTAATGCATCTCTGCCCATGACACTGCTGCTACTCCAAACTATATTCAGAAACTAAAGACCCCCGTTCTCATCATTCTCATCAGAATTCTGAACTGAATCCTGGTTGGAGAGTGGGATGCACTCAGGGGATTTCTGTACTAGCTGCCTAGTCATTTTGGACTGTCTGCTGCTCCCCCATCCCTCTCTCCCTGCATACTTTGAAGCTGCAGAGTGACCACATCCAGAAACGTGCTCTCCATGGAGCTTTCAGCCTCACGGACGCTCCACACTGACACCAGCTGCTGCTTAAGCTCCGAAACCCGGAGCTCCAACTGCTGTACTCATGGTATTCTAGGAGCAGGGAAACATTCTGAAGTTCCCATATGGATGCACACTCTTTCTACTCTTGGATAATCTCTTTGCAGAGTTCCGATGACAAACAGCTCCAGCAGGGCTCACAGTCCAGTGGGTTCAGTGTTCCAGGGTTTTGGGGAAACTCTCCAGAAGACTTTAAGAAATAGGAGCAGAAATCAGCCATTCAGCCCATGGAATCTGCTCTGCCATTTGCTGTTGGCAGATATGCTTCTTACCCCCATTCTCCTGCCTACTCCACAGGAATATTCGATCCCCTTAATAATCACGAACCTACCTGCCTTTGTCTTAAATACACTCAGTGACTTGGCCTCCACTGCCCTCTGTAACAATGAGTTCCACAGATTCACCACCCTCTGGCTGAAGAAATTCCTCCTCATCTCAGCTCTAAAGGGTCTTCATTCTGAGGCTGTGCCTTGGGTACCTAGTCTTTCCTGTATTTGGAAACATCTTTTCTGCACCCACTCTATCCAGGCCTATCAGTATTCTGTAAATTTCAATAAGATCCCTCCTCATCCTTCTAAACTCCATCGAGTACAGACCCAGAGTCCTCAACCACGCCTCATATGAAAAGCCCTTCATCCCCAGGATCATTCTTGTAAACCTCTTCAATTCCAGCACACCGTTTCTTAGAATATGGGTCCCAAATCTGCTCACAATATTCCAAATTCAGTCTGACCAGAGCCTTACACAGCCTCAGCAATACATCTCTGCCCTTGTATTCTAGCCATATTGAAATGAATGCTAATATTTCATTTGCATTCCCAAGCACAAACTGGACCTGCCTGTTAACCTTAAGAGAAACCTGAATGAGGTTGTGCTTTAGATCTCTAAAGGCTTTCCTTATTTAGAAAATACCTCCACACCCTGACTCCATTGATTCCTGAAAGACCATCACCAATGTCCCCACAATCTCCTCAGTGATCTCCTTCAGAACACACTGGTGTAGTTCATCCAGTCTGGGTGAGTTATCCACATTCAGACCTTTCAGCTTCCCCAGTGCCTCCTCCTTAGTGATGGCCACTACACTCACCTCTGTTCCCTGACAGTCTTGAAGTACTAGGACATTGCTGGTGTTTTCCATTGTGCAGACTGATGTAATGTATGGATTCAATTCCTCGGCTTTTTCTTCATTTCCTATTATTCTTTTTCCAATGTCTATTTCTGCCTCCCTCTTCATTTTTATATAGCTGATGAAACTCTTGCAATCTTCTTTTATATTACTGGTTCGCTTTCCCCCACATTTCACCTTCTGTACCCTGAATGTTTTTCTTAGTTATCCTCTGCACGTTTTTAAAGACTTCCTAATCCTCTGACTTCCCACTATTTTCCACCACATTGTATGCCTTTTCCTTTTGTTTTTATGCTGTCCTTGACCTCCCTCATCAGCCATGGTTGCCTTGTCCTCCCCTTAGTCTGTTCCTTCTTTTTCAGGAGGAATTCCTACTCTGCTTCCTGAATTACCCCGAGAAACTCTGCTGTTTGCTGCCCCACCATCTTACCTGCTCGGCTCCCTTTCCAATCAACTCTGGTCAGCTCCTTCCTCATGTCTTTATACTTACCATTACTCAACTGAAATACCGTTTCATCTGATTGCAGCTTCTCCCTCTCAAACTACAGTGGGATTTCTATCATATTATGTTCACTTACCCAGAGGGATACTTTCATCTTCAGCTCATTAATCAAATTGGCCTCATTACAAATCACTGAATCCAAAACTGCCTGTTCCAAATGATCAACCACAAGCTGTTTCAAAAACCATCTCGTAGACATTCCATGAAATCCTTTTGTTGAGATGCGCTACTCAGTCCACCTATACATTGATGTCTGCCATAACATTTTGCATATGGTTTTCTGTCTCCACCTCCAAATTTCCAGCTCAGCACTGTCTCCATAACTCGTCCTACCTGCCTATCTTCTTTTCCACCTATCCACTCCATCCTCCCACCCCCTATTTTACTCAACTATTGAACTCTATGCTACTTTGTCCCCACCCCCACTCTCTTCTCACTTTTCTCTTCACCCTTCAGGCCTTCTGCCTTTATTCCTGATAAAGGGCTTTTGCCTGAAACGTTGATTTTACTGCTCATCGGATGCTACCTGAACTGCTGTGCCACTCTAATCTAGAATCTGGTTTCCAGCATCTGCAGTCAATGTTTTTACCCTTTTCTGTCTCCTGATTGATTTTCTTCCCCACACCCTGGTTACTGCTTGGAGACCTGAACATAACTTGCATCAGATTCTTTATTTCTTGGGTTCCTCAACTCTACCCCAACAGATTCTACACCTTCTGACTGTATCACTTCTTGCTATCGATTTAAAGTCATTTCTTACGAACAAGGCAACTCTTGCCCCTCTCCTCATCTGCCTGTCCTTTTGATAGGACATGGATCCTTGGATATTTAGTTCCCAGCCCGGATCCCCTTACATCCATGTCTCTGTGATACCCACAACATCGTACCTGCCAGTTTCAATCTGCACTACAAGCTCATTGTGTACACTGTGTGCATTTAAGTACAACACCCTCAGTCCTGCATTGACTGCCCTCCTTCCCATCATTGTCCCCTTACCTGCTGTGCTTTATGTTCGACACCTGATAATAGACAATAGATAATAGACAATAGATGCAGGAGTAGGCCATTCTGCCCTTCGAGCCTGCACCGCCATTCAATATGATCATGGCTGATCATTCCTAATTAGTATCCTGTTCCAGCCTTATCTCCATACCCCTTGACTCCACTATCTTTAAGAGCTCTATCCAATTCTTTCTTAAAAGAATCCAGAGACTGGGCCTCCACTGCCCTCTGGGGCAGAGCATTCCACACAGCCACCACTCTCTGTGTGAAGTAGTTTCTCCTCATCTCTGTCCTAAATGGTCTACCCCGTATTTTTAAGTTGTGTCCTCTGGTTCGGCACTCCCCCATCAACGGAAATATGTTCCCTCCTGCCAGAGTGTCCAGTCCTTTCATAAGCCTATACGTTTCAATCAGATCCCCTCTCAGTCTTCTAAACTCAAGGGTATACAAGCCCAGTCGCTTCAGTCTTTCCGTGTAAGGCAATCCTGCCATTCCAGGAATTGACCTCGTGAACCTACGCTGCACTCCCTCAATAGCCAGAATGTCTTTCCTCAAATTTGGAGACCAGAACTGTACACAGTACTCCAGGTGTGGTCTCACCAGGGCCCTGTACAGCTGCAGAAGCACCTCTTTGCTTCTATACTCAATCCCTCTTGTTATGAAGGCCAGCATGCTATTAGCCTTCTTCACGACCTGCTGTACCTGCATGCTTGCCTTCATTGACTGGTGGACAAGAACACCCAGATCTCTCTGAACAGCCCCTTTACCTAATTTGATACCATTGAGGTAGTAATCTGCCTTCCTGTTCTTGCCACCAAAGTGGATAACCAGACATTTATCCACATTAAACTGCATCTGCCATGCATCTGCCCACTCACCTAACTTGTCCAGGTCACCCTGTAATCCCCTAACATCCTCATCACATTTCACCCTACCACCTAGCTTTGTGTCATCAGCAAATTTGCTAATGTTATTGCTGATACCATCTTCTATATCATTTACATATATTGTAAAAAGCTGCGGTCCCAGCACGGATCCCTGCGGTACCCCACTGGTCACTGCCTGCCATTTCGAAATGGAGCCGTTAATCACTACCCTTTGTTTCCTGTTAGCCAACCAATTCTCTATCCAATCTAGTACTTTGCCCCCAATCCCGTGCGCCCTAATTTTACTCACTAACCTCTTGTGTGGGACTTTATCAAAAGCTTTCTGAAAGTCCAGGTACACTACATCCACTGGATCTCCCTCGTCCATCTTCCGAGTTACATCCTCAAAAAATTCAAGAAGATTAGTCAAGCATGATTTCCCCTTCATAAATCCATGCTGACTCTGTCCTATCCTGTTACTATTATCCAGATGTGCCGTAATTTCATCCTTTATAATAGACTCCAGCATCTTTCCCACCACTGAGGTCAGACTAACTGGTCTATAATTTCCTGCTTTCTCCCGCCCACCCTTCTTAAAAAGTGGCACAACATTAGCCGCCCTCCAATCCTCAGGAACCAACCCCGATTCTATTGAACTCTGGAAAATAATCACCAGCGCATCCACGATTTCCCGAGCCACCTCCTTCAGTACCCTGGGATGCAGGCCATCAGGTCCCGGAGACTTATCAACCTTCAGACCTAACAGTCTCTCCAACACCAAATCCTGGCAAATAGATCCTTTCCACACTCTCTGTTCTTTTAAATCTTCTAGAATCTTGAATAATCTCTCCTGAGCCCTCCTCCACTTCAACTAGTTTAAATTCCTTGGAAACTCAATTTACCTTGATTTGTGACATCATTTTCCTACCTTACTCGGAATGCTTCGTGCATTTACACACAAAGTCTTTAAGTTTGATCTATTATTGATTTTCCCTGCACTTTTATGGTTCCTTTGATATTCGAAAATTCTGTCCTTTCCGTTTATTTTCTGGTCACAATCAATCCCATCACGAACCAGTAATCCTTTCTTCTCCTTGACCTTCCATCTTCTCATTTTCCATCCAACTGAACCAAATTACTTTCTCTTTGGGTTGAGTTCAGGACAATATTTATCCTTGAAACAAAATCATGAAGAATGCTTTTTGATCTCATTGCATCCAGTGGGATCTTGCTGTGTAGAAATTGGCTGCCCCATTCCTGAAATTGCAAAATTAACTGGTTTTCAAACAAAATGTAAATGTTTTGGGAGAGCCTGAGGTGCTGAGGGCTTGATTGAAACACATGGAGATGTACAGCACAGAAACAGACTCTTCGATCTGACTCATCCACGCCAGCCACAGAGACATAGAGTCATAGAGTCAGAGAGATGTACAGCACAGAAACAGACCCTTCTGTCCAACTCATCCATGCCGAGCAGATAACCTAAATTGATCTAGTCCCATTTGTCAGCATTTGGCCCATATCCTTCCAAACCCTTTCCTATTCTATACCCATCCAAATGCCTTTTAAATGTTATCATACCAGCCTCCACCACTTCCTCTGGCAGCTCATTCCAAAAATGTACCACCCTCGGCAGGAATACGTTATGCCTTAGTTCCCATTTAAATCATTCTCCTGACAATTTCCACCTATGCCCTCTAGTTCTGGGCTCCTTCACTCTGACCAAAATATCTTCTTGTTTCACTTGATCAATGCCCCTCATGATGTTAGAAACCTCGAGATGGTCATCCCTCAGCTTCCAGTGATCCAGGGAAAATAGCCTCAGCCTATTCAGCCTCTCCCGATCGCCCCAACCCTCCAACTTGGCAACATCCTTTGAAATCTTTTCTGAATCATTTTAATGTTCCCACCATTTTTCCTACAGCAGGGAGGCCAGAATTCCACACAGTATTCCAAAAGGGGCCAAACTAATGTCCTGTACAGGTGCAACAGCTCACAACTCCAATTCTCAATGCATTGCCCAATAAAGGAAAGCATGTCAAATGACTTCGTCACCACAGCCCACCGCCCCCCCCCCCACCCCCCACCTACCTGCACCTCCACTTTCAAGGAACTAATCTTTTTTTGGGATGAACTGGGAGTCTTTCAGTTGTCCTTTTTCTAATCACCCTGTTCAGAAACAAACTTCTTGCTTTCACTCTCAACTAAAAATAAGATAAAGGAGGTGATGATTTAATGGCACGATCGCTGAGCTGTTCATCCAGAGATCCAGATTAATGTTCTGGGGGCCAGGGTTCGAATTCTGCCACAGCAGATGGTGGAATGTGAATTCAATTTTAAAAATCTGCAATTAAGTGTCTGATCATGACCATGAAACAATTGTTGATTGTCAGGAAAAAGCCATGTGATTCCCTGATGTCCTTTAGGGAAGGAAACTGCCATCCTTACCATGTGACTCAAGCCCCACAACAATGTGGTTGACTCTAAACTGCCCTGTGGGTGATTAGGGATGGACAATAAATGCTGATCCTATCAGTGTCACTCACATCCCAAGTAGCAATTTGAACAATGCCTGTTTATTTATGGGGTTTGTTATGTATTGGCTACAAATTTTCAAACGGATTGTTTTGCCAGTGAATGTTCAGAGAGTTAAAATCCCTTCGAAGAGGAGGGGTTAAAATTGTTTCTCTTGTCTTTCAGGCCGTGAGAACTCTCAGCCCAAGCTGACCCTGCTGCCCCCCTCCCCAGAGCAGGTCAATGCCAAGGGCACTGCCACCCTGGTGTGCCTTGCCAATCACTTCTATCCCGATGAGCTGGAGGTGCAGTGGAAGAAGGACGGTGCAGTCATTTCGGACGGGGTTCAGACCAGCAACTACCTGCGAGCTTCGGACAGCCCCTACAGTGTCAGCAGCCTGCTGACCCTCTCTGGGTATGACTGGGAGTCCAACCCTCGCTTCTCCTGTGCCCTCACCCACGTGACCCTCCCCTCTCCCCTTAGCAAGAGCATCAGGAGATCAGAATGTGTGTAGAGTGTTGGAGACAGTCCACAGAGGAGACACAACTTTAAATAGAACAGGGCTGAGCTGGCAGGACAAAGGTTATTGTCAGCACTGAATTTCAACTCTCTTCATTCTCAAGACTGCTCAAAGCCACGTCTGAATTTCAGGGGTTAAGGCAGTTCATTGGGACAGTGTTGAGACAGCTTTATGCTGTGTCAAACCCCATGCTGTCCCTGTTCTGGGAGTGTTTGATGGGGACAGAGTTGACTTGTGATGCCAATTAAAATCTCTTCAAGTTGCTGAAGACTGTCAGCTGTACCAAAACAATGTGAACCTCAGAAGTCTCTGCTTCAGTAAACCAGATCTCCTTCCTGCTCAGCCGTCAGTTCCAATTTAAGGTTTTATCACTGTTTGAAGGGACAGGATTCTCATGTTATTGAGAAAACCTCCACAAGTGTTTTCCTCAAGCTCCAATGTGGCTGTGAATTTGTGCAGCTTCCTCTGTCTGGGCTGTTCATTGCAGTCTGTTTTCTATCAATGTCAATCTGGAGAAGGGAATAAAGATGGAGAAGATTCAGTCTCTGTGTCTGTGTGTTTTGGGGATTGACCATTCCATTCAGCTGATTGGCTGCATTTCAGAATGGCATTGTCACAATTGGCTAATTGGCCTGTCAATCAATGACACATCCATTGTAGAGGATACTGACAGCCTCTCATCAATCACTTTCAAATGATCCCTTTCATGTGGAATCATTGGAGGTTACAAGATTCCAAACAGATATCCATTAATGACCACCTGGATCATCTCTGACACCTCCCTCCCCTTCCTGGATCACTCCATCTCCATTAATGATGACGACCGACTTGACACTGACATTTTTTTACAAACCCACCGACACCGAGGATTGCACCTCTTCCCAACCTAACTCTTGCAAAAATACCATCCCATATTCCCAATTCCTCTGCCTCCACCATATTTGCTCCCAGGAGGACCTGTTCCACCACAGAACACAACAGATGGCCTCCTTCTTTAGAGACCGCAATTTCCCTTCCCACGTGGTCAAAAATGTGCTCCAATGCATCTCGTCCACATCCCACCCCTCTGCCCTCAATCCCCACCTCTCCAACCGTAACGAGGACAGAACCCCCCTGGTGCTCACCTTCCACCCTACCAACCTTTGCATAAACCACAACATCCGACGACATTTCAGCCACTTCCAAATGGACCCCACCACCAGGGATATATTGCCCTCCCCACCCATTCCTGCTTTCCGCAAAGACCGTTCCCTCCGTGACAACCTAGTCAGGTCCACGCCCCCCAATAACCCACCCTCACATCCTGGCAACCTCCCCTGCCACCGCAGGAATTGCAAAATCTTTGCCCACACCTCCTCCCTCACCTCCATCTAAGGCCCCAAAAGAGCCTTCCACATCTATCAATTTTTTACCAACACATCCACCAATATCATTTATTGTATCAGTTGCTCCCGATGCGGTCTCCTCTACATTGGGGAGACTGGACGCCTCCATGCAGAGAGCTTTAGGGAACATCTCCGGGATGCCCGCACCAATCCACCCCCCTGCCCTCTGGCCCAACATTTCAACTCCCCCTCCCACTCTGCCGAGGACATGGAGGTCCTGGGCCTCCTCCACCGCAGCTCCCTCACCACCCGACGCCTGGAGGAAGAACGCCTCATCTTCCGCCTCAGAACACTTCAATCCGAGGGCATCAATGTGGATTTCACCAGCTTCCTCATTTCTCCTTCTCCCAGCTCACCCCAGCTCCAACCTTCCAGCTCAGCACCATCCTCATGACCTGTCCTACCTGCATATCTTCCTTTCCACCTATCCACTCCACTCTCCTCTCTGACCTTTCACCTCCATCCCCACCTACATTCACCTATTGTACTCTTTGCTACTTTCCCCCACCCTCCTCTCTGACCTATCACCTCCATCCCCACCCCCTTTCACCTATTGTACTCAGTGCTACTTTCTCCTCAACCCCCTCTCATTTATCTCTCCACTCTGCAGGCACCCTGCCTCTATTCCTGATGAAGAGCTTTTGCCCGAAACGTTGATTTTCCTGCTCCTCGGATGCTGCCTGACCTGCTGTTCTTTTCCAGCACCACTCTGATCTAGCCTCTGGTTTCCAGCATCTGCAATCCTTGTTTTTCGCTAGGAACAGAAAGCTGTTAGGGCTCAATAATTACAATCTTAGGCATTCACTCTTCACTCTGTGGTCCAGGCTCAGGTGCTGGGATTGCACTCTGCACTCTTTGCTGCATGCTTTGTTGTACCTGAAGTGATCTTAGGCCAATCACTGACACTGCAGTCTGTGTGTCCCTCTGAGCACAGGTGTATTATATAATGCTGCCTGTAGGTGTCACTCTGAGTGTGGTGTGTTATTCAGAGAGACACCAACAGGCAGCATGGAGTGTGAGCATGTTACTCAATGCTGCCTGACTGTCTGAGTGTGTGTGTTACTCAGTGTTGCCTGTAGGTGTCTGTGTGTGTGTGTGTGTGTGTGTGTGTGTTATTCTGCACTGACTGTAGGCAGTGCAATGATTTGGAGATACCAGTGTTGGACTGGGATGTACAAAGTTAAAAATCGCACAACACCAGATTATAGTCCAACAGGTTTAATTGGCAGCATACTAGCTTTCAGAGCACCGCTCCTTCATCAAGGGAGTGCGCTCCACAACCACATGATGATGGTGGGGCACTCCGAAAGCTAGTGTGCTTCCAATTAAACCTGTTGGATAACCAGGAGTTGTGTGATTTTTAACTTTGTATCTCAATGAGTGAGAGTGTGTTACTCTGTGCTGCCTGTTGGTGTCTCTGAGGTATTTGTCTCTGAGTGATGGGTAGAGAATGGGCTTTGTGATGGGGATTGAAGATTTGGCTTTAATGTTGTAAAATCTCGGAAGAAAAACACTTCAGTCTGAGATGGCAGCTCATTGAGGTGGCCAAAGTTAAAAATCGCACAACAGAAGGTTATAGTCCAACAGGTTTCTTTGGGAGTACAAGCTTTCAGACCACTGCTCCTTCATCAGGCAGTAAGTGGGGCAGGATCATAGTTCACAGAATTTACAGTAAAATTGCGATGGCAGTTGAAAAAGGTGAATACTGAGAGTGTATTCTCAGTAAGGGAGGGATTTCAGAGGCAGTGGGCACTGTGCTCTCTAATGTGCTCCCCAATTACAAGGGGACTTTCTGGAGCCGGGTCATTGCAGTAGTGGCTGTCTGCTCAGCCAATGCTGACTAGCCATAGTTGTATTTCAATGGTCAATTAGCTCTAAACTAGATACAGCAATATTACCTTACAGGGAGGAGAGCAGTGAGTGAGGTTGAATTCTTGCAGCTCCAAGAGGGATTTCAGTGGATTAATGAAGGGTGCTACCACAACGAAGGTGCCACCTACACTCCCCCTGCCTCAGCTGTGGTGATCCTCGGGTTAAACACACCACCAGTCATCTCTGTCTGTAATGAGCGAGTGGGACAATGCTCCTCTGGGATGATATCCACTTTCCTGGGTGCTGGAGTGAAGGAGAAAGTGAAGACTGCAGATGGTGGAGATCAGAGTCAAGAGTGTGTTGCTGGGAAACCACAGCAGGTCAGGCAGCATCCAAGGAGCAGGATAATCAATGGTTTGGGCATAAGCTCTTCATCAGGAATGGAGGGAAGGTTAACCTCTCCAGAAGGCAGCACAGGCTGGATCGAAGTGGCATCGAGAGTAAGCATGGGGAGATTGAGGGTGACAGAAGGAGTGGGTTGGTTGGCAGGTTGTTATTCAGAGTCAGGTCCCAGAGTATCAGTCTTTCTGACACTCCCTTTTTTAATCTGTCAGCCAGGGCTCCCTGATTGGACAAGATTAACAGCCCATCAAGGAACTCATATTTTATTGGGAAAAAAAATTTATTGAACAAGGAGCACAAGAGCTAAACGAGACAAGACAAAATGAATAGTTTCATTACGAACATCACAAATGAGATTTGGGAAATAAGATTTTCATTCTGGGAGATGGGAATCTAGAATGGACTGTCACAGAATCCACAGACTATCACAGTGTGGAAACAGGCTATTTGGCCCAACAAGCCAACACCAACCCTCTGAAGACAGACTCCCCGAGACCCATTCCCCTACCCTTTTACTCAGTATCTCCCCTGACCGGCAGATTCTTGATCACGGTGGCAATTTTAGAATGGTCAATTCACCTAACCTGCACATCTTTGGATTGTGGGAGGAAACTGGAGCACACAGAGGAAACCCACACAGACACAGGGGGAGCATGCAAACTCCACAAAGACAGTCACCTGGGGCTGGAATCGAACCCAGGTCCCTGGTGCGGTAAGGCAGTAGTGCTAACCACTGAGCCACCATAGCGCACATTAAAGAAAAGGGCAAATAGTTGAGCTTTTGTTAAACTCCGTGAGCCTGACGTGATATGAATTATAAACACACAACCCTCTGTCAGGGAAGGTAATGGAGGCTGGAAACCTTACAACATTTAAATATCATAACATGCAAGGATTTGGGATAAGTGTAGGAAATTGGGATTAGAGTGCCTTTCGCGGTCGTTATGTCAGTGCAGACTCATTGGGCCAAAGGGCCTTTTCTGTGCTGTATCAATCTATGCTCCATGCTGAGAGGGCAGTGCAGGTTAATGGTGACCAGGTTAGACAGTTCCAAGATGGCAAACTCATCATCAAGGGTCAGAGGAAATGGCTCAAGCTTCAGTGAAGGCCCAAGTAAGTGCTTGTGAGGAGGGTCAAGGCTCATGGAGGCAAGGTCAATGGAGACTGAGAGAGGGCACAGAGTGATGACTGGCATCTCCAGGGGTTGTAGTGAGGCATGTGGGGACAAGAGGGGAGTGTGTAGGGAGGGAGTGCAGTTCCAGTTGAAATGCAACCTTTACCAGCAGCAGCATGACCTCCAGCACCAGGGGGTGTCCCTGACTGTGTCAGGCTCACTGACCGCTCTCTGTGTGATTCCACACAGCCACCCATGTCGTCACCACAAGGTCTTGCTCATGTCTACACGACCGTTTACAACACCATCTACTCCCACCATCTGGACCCTCGGTCTGCACCACCGTCTGTACCCATTGTCTGCACCCAGTATCCACAGCCACTGTCTAGTCCCTCTGTTTGCACCCACCATCTACACCCAATGTCTACACTGCTGTCTGCACCCTCCATCTACACCTTCCATCTTTCTGCTGTTGTACGATTGTATCCAATGATTCCATTGAGATTACTGCACCCGAAGCCTGAATTTTAGAACCGGCAATGATTGTCTTCTAACTCTGACCTACAAAGTCTGTCTTCGATGTAATAGAAAATTAACAAAATTAACATTTACTCTGAGATCTGAAAGACAATGCTTTACTAAAGTTAAAACTTTCTGACACTTTGCTGAAGTCTGCTGTCTAGAGACAGCCTGTCTCTGACGAACTTTGTAAACATTCAACAAGAGAAAAATATAAGAACAGTATGTCTACAACAAGGGAGTGAAAAGAATAACAACTCAAATCTTCACAGTCTTTGTCCTTGAGAGTGTGATAAGAAACAGTATAAGACAAATATCTGTATTATACTCAGGGCCCTTGCACAAGACATTTTTGTCAAGTACATGTGGTCCCTCTGCAATGCAGAGGTTAAACAATTTAATAAAGCTCTTTTTGGTTGTTCATGCTAATAGTTGAGTCGAGTCAATTTAATTTCCACCATATTCCACAATGGGCTGATTAATATTAATTACTGAATGCCATTTGACTTCTGTAATGGCAGGACTGACATATAAGGAGAGGTTGAGTTGGTGAGGATTGTGTTCACTAGAGTTTGGAAGAATGAAGGAAGGGAATCTTGGTGAAAGCTATAAAATTGGAACAGCATGAGACAAGTCAAATGGAGTAAGGATGTTCCCAATGGTGGGGAAGTCCAGAACCAGGGCTCATAGGTTAAGGTTAAGAGGTAACCTCGACAGGACAGAGATGAGGAAATATGTCTTCACCCAGAGAGTGGTGAGCCTGTGGAATTCTCTGTCACAGAAAGCAGTTGAGGCCAAAACATTAGTTTTCAAGAAGGAGGTAGAGATAGCTCTTGTGGCTAAAGAATCAAGGCATATGGGTCAGGGAGGGATTAAAGTATCGTGCTCGATGATCAGCCACAATCATATTGAATGGCAGAGCAGGCTGGAGGGGCCGAATGGCCTACTTCTGCTTCAATCCTCTATGTTTCTACATTGCGTAAAATAGATTGCCAGGTGGAGGGCACTCTATCAGATGGGTAAGTATCCATTCACAGATTCCCCCCACACCACTCCCCTTCCATTCTAATTGGGTCCACTCCCTCTTTTCCTATGTCATTGTTATCTGACCAGTGACCACACCTCCCCTCCACCACCCCAGCAGGGAGCTGTGCTTATCACCCATCGTTTGTTTTAATTTGCTAACTGAGTGACATGATGGTGGTGTTTTCAAAAACAGAAAGAGCTGAATTCTTGTCGCCCCTTGTGCTGATTTTGTTGTGTGCCCTCTCTCAATATGGGCGACACAGCACTCCTACCTCACAGATCTAGGGACCCAGATTCAAGAGTCATACAGCACAGAAATAGACCCTTCGGCACACCATTTCAATGCCAACCACCACACACTAAACTATACTAATCCCATTTACCCGCAGTTTTCTGGAGCCAACTGTGTCCTGGAATTAAAAGTGCTCATCCAAATGTTTTTTAAATGTTGTGAGATTTTCAGCCTGCACCACCCTCTCAGGCAGCATGTTCCATATACCTACCACACGCTGGGTCAAAAAATACTTTCACCTTAATCTTATGACCCCTGGTCTTAACCAGGTCTGGATGAGGAGTGGGGGCTGCAGAACAGTGTGAGAGGTCAGAAGTGGAGACAGGGAGAACAGTGTGAGGGTGAGGAATGGAGGCTGGAGCAAGAAGATGCTTGTGTTCTGGAAAGCAGCACAAATAGGGAAGAGATCCAAGAGCTGGTAGGAATAAGCTCTATGCTTCCTAACAGCTCTATGGTGGGAAAGAGATTAAATCAGGAGATAATGAGGGCTTGGAACAAAGGCTGCTCATGAATAACAAAGGATTAATTACAATTAATCCTCATGTTGATTATTTAGAGTCAGATTTTTCTTTTTCATTCATTCATGGGATGAGGACATCCTTGACTCGGACAGCATTGATTACCCACCTCTAATTGCCCCAGAGGGCAGTTAACAGTCAACCACATTGCTGTAGGATTGGATTCCCATGTAGTCCAGACCAGGGAAGGATGGCATTTCCCTTCCCTCAAGGAATTTAATGAACCGGATGGATTTTCCTGACAATCAACATGGATTCATGGTCATCATTAGACTCTTAATTGCAGATTTTTTAATTGAACTCAAATTCCATAATCTGCCACAGTGGGATTTGAACCTGAGACCCCCGCACCACATCTGGCTCTCTGTGCATTAATCACAGAAGGTTAGTATGTAGGTTCAGCAAGTCATCAGGTAAGCTGATAGAACGTCATGGTGTATTGTGAGGGGAAACTGAATGTAAGACTTCATTGAAACATGTAAGATCATGAGGGGCCTTGACTGGGTGGATGTGGAAAGGATGTTTCCTCTTGTGGGAGAATCCGCAACTAGGGATCACAGTTTAAAATTAAGGGAGAGTCCATACAAAACAGAGATTCAGAAACATGTTTTTACTCTCAGAGTTGTCAGTCTTTGGAATTCCCTTCCTTAAAGGGCAGTGGATGCAGAATCTTTCGATATTTTTAAGGGAGAGGTAGATAGATTCTTGATGACTAAAGGGATGGAACAATTTTGGAGAATGTAGAGTTGAGGTTAAAATCAGATCAGCCATAATCTTATTGAATGGGGGAGCAGGTTCAAATGGCCGATTGGCCTACTTTTGTTCGTTGCCTTTCTGTTGCCTCATACATTTTCACACGATCGAAGGATGTCGCTCGTATTTTCTCTCTGCAGATTAAGCTGCTTGTACAATAGGCCTCATCTGCACAGTGTTTTCTCCAGCCTTTCACCATGACATGTTAAAGATACTGGTCCCATGATCAACCCATGAACTCTGAGTTGGTTTATTTAAAACAATAAAACACATTACAAGTCATGAAGCAGACATTACAGCAAGCAATAATGGGCTGCATGGAGGGTCAGTGGTTGGCAGTGTTGCCTCACAGCGCCAGTACCTGCCTCAGGCATGTCTGTGTGGAGTCTGCACATTCTCCCTGTGTCTGAGTGGGCTTCCCCCAGGTGCGCTGGTTTCCTCCCAGAGTCCAAAGATCAGCAGGCTGGTAAATTAGCTGTGCAGGCTCTGTGGAGTAGCCATTGGAAAATACAGAGATAGGATAGGGCTCTAGGTAGACTGATCTTCGGAGGGGTGGTGTGCAGTCAATGGGCTGAGAGGCCTACTTCAACACTATCGGATTCGGTGATACAAATGTAAGTTCCTTCTTTCCATTCTAGCCCTGAAGCATGCATGTGGTTCTGTCTCATATCCACTCAAGAGATGGAAACCCTTTGAAGACAGGAGCAGCCTCTATTATTTTGGAAAGTACTTCTTCCACTCTGTGTCCTTCACAGTCTTGTAGACAGCAACAATGAGATCGGGAAATAAACCAAAGCTATAATCTTCTGGACTCTTCATTAAACTGTGGAACCTGAAAAGTACAATTAATGTCCAAGTCAATGAAGATATTTCTCAGCAATCCCTAAATGATGAGTCATAGTACTCAGCAGGCCCCAGGAGTCAAAATAACTGAGTAGATCATTGCTCTGAATTGCTCATAAATGTCACCTTCCCATTTCAGGAGGTTTTGATCAAAAAGGTTGTTTACCCCTCTGCAATATACAGCTTAAAATCAACTCAAACTCCCAACCATCCAGCTGAGAGCGGAGCCCTGTACAAACTGGAACCTGGTCAGTGGGAGCACTGTCACCTCTGTCTCAGACGTTTTGGGGAGTCTATTTTGATCAATGAGTCCTTCAGCACTGGAGGCTGTTCAGGGGATGTTCCCCAGACTGATCCGAGGGGTGAAAGGGCTGTCCCACGTGGAGCAGTTAAATAGCTTGGGCTTGGACTCGCTGGAGTTCAAAAGAATGAGGAGGGATCTAATTGAGGGATAGAAAATGGGAAAGGGGATTGAGAAGGTGGATGATGAATAGATGCTCCCCCTTGTGGGACAATCTGGAACAAGAGGTAATCGAAATAGAGTGTGAGGAGGTTGGTTCAAAACTGAGCTGAGGAGAAATTACATCTCCTAGAGTGTTGTGAATCTGTGAAAGTCAATGCCCCAGAGTGCAGTGGAGGCAGAATCAATCCACAGGTTCAAGAAAGATGTGTTGCTGATTAAAAGTGAGATAAAGAGCAATGGGGAGCAGGCAGGAGAGTGGAGTTGAGAGCAGGATAAGATCAGCTGTGGTCATGTTAAATGGCAGAGCGGGCTCGAAGGGGTGAATTGCTTCCTTCCGCTCCTAATTCCTATGTGAACACACAGTCAAGGCTGACACTGTAAAACTGAGGGAGCTGTTGTCTTTCAGGTGAGATACAAAACAGGGGTCCTGCCACAATATATTGAACTGTACTATCTCCCCCAGTGACAAGTGCTGGCATTTGAATTCAAATCACAAAGCAAGCCTCATTAATGGTGACCACAATAATGATCCCTGATTGCTGTCCAGCCTCAGCCTTACCCAGTCTGGACTTCCTGTGACTCCAGCCCCACAGCAACTTGGTTAACTCTTAGGTGCCTTCTGAGAGGCCACAGCAAGTCCAGCAGTTCAAGGACAATTAGTCTTGGGTAACAAATACTGATCTATGCCAGTGACACCCACCTCCCAGAAAACAGAATGCAACAGAGTTTGGTGTCAGCCAAAATTGTCAGATCAGACTCTCAATGAGATGGGGAGATGGTTAAAGATGAATTCAGCTCAGTACAGAACAGGTCCCCATTGTCACTGATAAAATAAATGAAAGAACACAGAAAACTAAAGACGAGAACACTCGAATGTGGGAATATCAGTGAGAATTCAGGAAACTGAAGGAAGATATGAAGAACTGCAAAGGAAGACAAAAAGGAAGCAAGAGTTACAAAAAACTTATTGAGAAAGAGACCTGCAAGGGGTCACAAGAATAACACAAATGCTTTACACGAAAATTAGAAAATCAAGGGGGCTCCAGTGCAATGAGAGCCATTTAAAAACAAACTGGGAATTCCATGAATGAGACTAAGGGAATGGCCGATATGTACAATAATTAGTTGTGTCAGTCTTCACAGTCAAGGAACGGGATAATGCAGCTTCCATTCCAGGGAGGTTCGTAATGAATTAAAGACTGGAATTCGTGAAACTTGATACATGCCAGAAAACAGCATTGGAAAGTGAGCAGCTCTAAAGGCTGACAGATCTCCAGGACCTCAGGGGTTGAAAGGAAGGGGGAGGTGATAGAAGTTTCAGAAGCTTTTCCCATCAGCTTCCAAAGCAGCAATCATTCCTTTAGTTTGGAAAATGGCTTGCTGTAACTCCACAGGTTCAAGAAAGATGAGAGAGGGAACTGAGGAAATTATATACTGGTCAATCTAACATCTCTTTTGAGGGTTTCATTGGAATCTATCATTAGCAGCAGAGAGAATGAACATGTGGAGAATTGGAAATAGTCCACATAGATTTGTGACGGGTAGGTTCTGACTAACGAACCAAATCCATAAATTAAAATAGTTGATTGGGCAAAAAGTCTCATCAACTTTCAGAAGTACTTGATAGTTTCCCACAATACAGTCTGCTGATCAAAGTTAAAACCCATGGGATTGAAGATGAATGTTGGACTTGGTTCGTAATTGGTTTAGTGACAGATGACAGAGAAAGAAAGTAATGAGTGGTGTTCCACAAGGATTCTGTGGTGAGGCCTTATCTACTTACTGTATGTAATAATGAGAATCATAGTTCCACATTGACACAAAGACTGATGGAATAGTAAGCAGGGCAGATGGTCTTTTTGTTTAAAACTCACTCGGAGGACATGGGTATTGCTGTCTGGGCCAGCATTTATTACACGTTCTGTGTTGCCCTTCTGAATCATGCAATCATCATACAGTGTAGAAGCAGGCCATTCAGCCCATCAAATCCACACCAACCCACCGAACAACATCCCATCTGGTCTGACCCCATTCCTGTACTGCAGCATTTCCTATGGTCAACCCACCCAGCCAACACATCCCTCGACACTATGTGCAATTTGGCATGGCTAATCCACCTAATCAACACATCTATGGACTGTGTGGAAGAAACCCACACAGACATGGTGAAAATGTGCAACCTCCACACAGACAGTCATCCCAGGGTGAAATGGAACCCAGGTCCCTGGTGCTGTGAGGTAGCAGCACTGACCACTGAGCCACGATCCTGCCTTTTGCAAGGTGATGGTGAGCTGCCTTCTTGAACCACTGCAGTCCATGTGCTGTAGATAAACCCACAATGCCCTTAGGGAGGGAATTTCAGGATCTTCATCCAGTGACACTGGAGGAACAGTAATATATTTTCAAATCAAGATTCTATGTGGATTGGAGGGTAACTTGTTTTTGGTAGTATTCTGTGTCCTTGTACATGGAAATGATTGTTGGTTTGGAAGGTGCTGTCTCAAGAGACTTGGTGTGAATTCCTGCAGTGCATATTGTAGATGGTGCATACGGCTATTACTGAGCATCAGTGGTGGAGGGAGTGGATGTTTATTGATGTGGTGCCAATCAGGCAGGCTGCTTTGGACTGGATGATATCAAGCTTCTTGATTGTTTTAGGAGCTGCACCCATCCAGGCAAGTGGGGAGTAACCCATCATAGTCCTATCCAAAACTTGACTGATCTTTTCTTAATTCATTTACTGGATTGGGCATCACTTGCTATGTCAGCATTTATTGCCCAGAATCAAGTGGGATGGCACAGCACTGGGACCAAGGTTTAATTTCACCCTTGGGTAACTGACTGTGTGGAGTTTGCACGTTCTCCCTGTGTCTGCCTGGGTTCCCTCCAGGTGATCTGGTTTCCTTCCACAGTCCACAAACGTGCGGGTTAGGTGGAATGGCCATGGGAAATGCAAGGCTATAGGGGAGTGGGTCTGGGTGAGATGCTCTTTGGAGAGGCAGTTTGGGCTGAATGTCCTGTTTCCACATTGTAGGGATGCTATGAATTTCTTGACTCAGAGGGTTTTGAACCTTTGGGATACTCATCGATACTTAGGCGTTTGAATAAATGCAAGATAGAGATAATCCACATGTGGGGAGGCAATGAGTTAATGGCGTCATCACTAGATTCTTAATCCAAAGAGCCAAGTAATGTTCTGGGGGACCTGGCATTACCATGGGGCAGCACGGTAGTACAGTGGTTAGCACTGCTGCCTCATGGCACCAGAATCCCAGGCTCGATTTTAGCCTCGGGTGACTGCCTTTTATGGAGTTTGCACATTCTCCCTGTGTCTGCATGGGTTTCCTCCAGGTGCTCCGGTCTCCTCCCACCATCCAAAGATGTGCAGGTTAGGTGAATTGGTCACGCTAAATTGCCAATTGTCAGGGGTGAATATGGGGAATGAGTCTGGGTGAGTTACTCTTCGGAGGGTCAATGTGTACTTGTTGGACCGAAGTCCACACAAGTGGACTCTAATAGGAAATCTAATCTAAATCCTGGCAATACATGGAGTGGAATTTTAAATTCAAAAAGACTCTGGAGTTAAGAGTCCAATGACAACCATTGTTGGGGGAGAACCCTGTCAGGCCCACTAATGTCCATCAGATTGCTGTCCTTGCCCATACTGACTGACATATGACTCCAGACCCACAGCAACATAGAATCATAAAATCCCTACTGTGTGGAAGAAGGCCAATTAGCCCATCAATTACAAGCAGCATCTCACCCAGAACCAGCCCCCTTCCCTAACCCTACACTTTCATGGCCAATCCACCTAACCTGCACATCTCTGGACTGAGAGAGGAAACTGAGGCACCCAGAGGAAACCCATTCAGACACAGGGAGAACATACAAATTCAACACAGACAGTTGCCTGAAGGTGGAATCAAACCCAGGTCCCTGACGCTGTTAGGAAGTGGCGCCAGCCACTGTGCCACCCATTCTTCATCTCTGATCGAAATGTCTAAGCCCTTATTCCCAGACTGGGACTCTGCTTTTGAATCCCCAGGTAGGGGTACATACTTCCAAAATCTACCCTGTCAGGGCCCTCGAGAATTTGAAATGTTTCAATGAAATCTCATCCCAGCCTTCTGAATTCTCGGGAATCCTGACTCGGTCCCCTCTCGCAATCATTAGACAATCCCTCAGCCCGTCACATGAACTGTGGCTGTGTTTGATCATCTCAGTAAGAGTTTCACGGAGGGAAGGAGAAAGAAAGACTCTTTCTGCTTTGAATCAATGCTAAAAACTGAAAAAGCAGGAAAATATACTCGCTAAGTATTGTTCACATACTCTTACTTTTCATCAAGGTGCTGGGTGAGGTTTCTTATGAATTTCAGGAGGTCACTGGTGAGATGTCCTTATATTCTTTATTCTTGCCTTGTCTCTTGTTCATGTCATTCAGGAGAATGGAGTCAACCGAGAAGGAAATGAACAGCAGAGTTTGTTTTCTCTGTTGATTAAATTCACCATGCTTGCTCCTATGAGCATCTGAAGAAAGGGCGAGGCTTTGAAAGATTATGTTTTCTAATGAACCTGTTGGGCTATAATCTGGTGTTGTATGATTTTTGACCTTGTCCTCTGATCACATTCAGATTGTTCCCACGGGCACTGCATGTTCTTGCTTCTCCAGGCCAGGAGGTGGCGATCTTGACAATGGATTTCACAATGGTCTCCATCAGAGAGGACCCACACATCAGGGACAGCGATTCAGAGATTACAGGCTCCTCAGTCCCAGACCCGAGCACAACGGGCCCCCTGGCATCCCAGGTACCGCTTGTTGCGTCTCGGACACTGTACATAATGCAAATGGTGCAACTTATCTTTCTGAATTTTCCCAACCTCACCAGGTCTCCACAATCATTGAGATTCGTTAAATTCAGCCTTTGCCAATTAAGGACCCTGAATGATGGGAAACAAACTGAAATGGGTAAATAATACAGTGTTGGGGAGTTACAGACACAGATTGCCAAGTGGAAAACTGATGCTGTGGTTCTAACAGAGATCGGGCAGGACTGGGGATTCCTGGATACAAGGTGTTCAGTAAAGATATGAAAGATGGAAAACTGCGAGAAGTGGTGGGATTGTTCTGGGCAGAGACAGAACTGACCAACCTTAGGCCCTGAGATATGATGGAGATGAAGGGTGAACTGTGCCGGGATTTAACTCACTGTTACCAGAGTGAAACAGGGATTATCCATTTCACAAGAGAGCAAATGGAACTAACAAACCAGGTGCATGTGAAACACCCACCCAGTCCCTGAGAGAGGGGGACAAGAACAGGGACATTCTCAGAGAGAAAGGATGCTAAAAATGGTATCACCCCGAGAGTGAAGGGTGGGATGGAGACAGTGACAACGACACCCCCCAGAGAGTGGGGAAAGTAACACTGACACATTTAAAACAAGCGTGAATTCAAACAGACATCCACTCCGTCATACGGTGTTGAAGATGCACTTTCCTCATCAAAACACATTTGCAAACCTCTTCAGACCACATCAAGGGAGAGAAACATTGTAAAATGTATTATCACGAGTTAGGGTCCATTTAAAACAAGGACAATGATGTTAAATGTTCCCAGCCGTCAACAACACTGGTATATTGATGTCATTATCTTATTAAACAATATTAAAACCTCAGTCAAACATTTTCCTGCAGACAGTGTATTTAAAATACCAAGAGGCTTTCTGCATTGTTGGTTTGATCAGTGACGCAGCAAAGAAACAGCAGCTGCCCCATGAACTCCAACAAAAGAATGAGAACAGGCTCTTCATACGGAGCTGGCTCCCAATAATCCAATTCAACAGCAGGGATTAAAGAACAAGGAACAATACAGCACAGGGACAGGCCCTTCGGCCCTCCCAGCCTGTGCTGACACATTTTGCCCTTCCTCACTGAAACTATCTTCACCTACAGAATTCATATCCCTCTATTCCGTTCCTATTCATGCATTAGGGCAGGTATTTCTTGAATACTTCTCCTGTGTCTGTTTCCACCCCCTCCTCTGGCAGTGTGTTCCAGGTACTCAACTCCCTTTGTGTGAAATACTTGCCTCACACATCTCTTTTAAATTCCCCCACCCCTTGAACCTCTGTTCCCCAATAATTGACCCCTCCACCCTGGGGATAAAAAGCCTCATATTCTCCACTCTACATATCCCATTCACAACTTTATAAACTTCTATCAGGACACGCCTCATTTTTCTGCATTCCAGTGAAAACAAACCCAGTCTATCCAACCTTTCTTCAGGACGACTATCCGCTATACCAGACAATGTCCTGATAAACATTTTCTGCACCATCTTCAAAACATCCACATCCTTCTGATTGTGTGGTGACCAGAACTGTATGCAATATTCCAAATGTGGCCCAACTAAAGTTCTATAAAGCTGCAGCATAACGTGTCTATCCTTATACTCAATGCCCGTTCCAATGAAGGCAAGCAGGCCATAAGCCTTTTTTACAGCCTTACCTCCCCGTGCTGCCATCTTCAGTGATCTGTGAACATACACACCCAGATCCCTCTGCATATCAATACTCCAAAGGATTCTGCCATTCACTGTATAATTCCCACCTGTCCATCACCTTTCCAAATGCATCACCTCACACTTGGCTGGATTAAACTTCATCTGCCATTTTTCTGCCCATGCATCCAACTGATATAATATCCTGCTGTATCCTCTGACAATGCTTCTCATTGTCTGCAACCCTACCAATCTTTGTATCAACCGTAAACTTACTCATTGGACAAGCTACGCTTTACTCCAAATCATTTATGGAGATCATGAACAGCAGAGTTCCCACCACTGATCCCCGTGGAACATCACTAGTCACAGCCCTCCATTCTGAAAACTGTTCTTCCATCACTACCATTTGTCTCCTGTGACTAAGCCAGTTCTGTGCCCAATGCTGGGAACATTTTAGACAAGACACCTTGTTGCCAGCTCGTTCCTGCAACTTAATCCAGTTCATTCAGAAAGAGAAAAAGGACAATGTGCAGATTGTTGAACAGGCCCCTACACCTGGGCCTGAGGCAGGAGCCCAGGCTCCAACACACTGGCCTCACTTCACACCAACCTTCACACTGTGCGGGGTCATGAACTCCGGCCATCAATTCCTCTCGGATTGGGACGGAGTGAGGGAACAGGGACAATGTCAAAGAGTCAATAAGGAGTAAAGCAAGATGGAGAGAGTGTGTTGGAAAGTGTTTAATGGCGGAAACATACTTTGTGATACCCAATACTGACAATGTCTACGTGTATCACAGAATGAAAAAAAAGCACAATCTGAAGACAATCTAAAGTCACATCAATGTATTTCTTTTTGACATATCATAGCATGCAGAGCATTTTCATTGTGGTATCCTGATTCGAGAGCTGTTCTCTCTCAGATTGAGCCGGTTGGATCCTCGCAGAGCCCCAGTTTATTTGTACTGTTCAGTAATGTGGGGGATACCGATGGTGGACTGGGGTACACCTGATAAGGGAGCAGCGTTTCGAAAACTTGTGATTTCAAATGAACCTGTTGAGCTCGAGCCTGGTGTTGTGTGCTCTCGGACTTTTTATTGTGCGGGCACAGTGAAACTGCTGCCTTCCGGTAACTATAGAGTACTTGCACTGCTGCTGCGGATTATGGGTAACGCCTCCTTCCATTAGCTGTGAACAAACCTGCAGTCATTCCAGTGGATTCCAGTGGGAATGACCTGCCAGTTGCTTCCCAGATATTACATGGTTCACCACCGTCATCTCCAGGACAATTCGGGAAAAGCAACAAATAACCGACACGTCAATGCCCGCCCCATCCCAGGAAAAATCGAAATAAATGGCATCTAATTCAAATGAACAAACTGGTGAGGCTTGAATTCATCTCTTTGAAAGACTGGAGCGATGCCCAGAAACAGAGCCTTGAAATGGGTGAACCTGGTTTGTCTGACTGAAGGGTGGAGTGTCCTTCGGATTAGCAGTGGGATCAGCAAAAAAATAATTACACGCAAAGATCTAACAAACAGCCATCAAAGCGTGCCACCAAAGTGCAAAGATCAGTATTTGAAGCTCCATGTCTCCATCTCCATCCTTGTTTGTTGCTCTTCCAACGTGACTCCTTCCTGAAGTGCGTTGATTCAAGTCTGCTCCAACGTTCTCTGATAAAGTAGTTCTTACTGTGAGTGATCGGGGTTTTGCTAAAGAGATATTGAGACGAAGGACCGATGTCCTTTCGGGAAGCAAATCTGCTGTCCTGACCTTGTCTGGCCTACACATGACTCCAGACCCACAGCAATGAGGTTAACTGTTAACCACCCTCCGTAATAGCCGAGCAAGGCCCTCCATTCTAACAATCGCTGGGAAGTCTCAGAAACAGAATGAAACTTGATGGACAACCTGGCATCGACCTTGGCACCGGAAACAACATCAAACACAGCCCTGTCGACCCTGTTGCATCCTCCTTACTAACATCTGCGGGCTAGTGTCAAATTCAGGAGAGCTGTCTCACAGACTAGACTGACAAGCAACAGCCTGACACAGTGATACTCACATAATTATACCGAACAGTGTCCCAGGCACCACCATCGCCAGCTCTGTATAGGCCCTGTCCCACCAGCAGGAAAGATCCAGCACAGGTGATTGCACAGTGATATAGAGCCAGGAGGGAGTGACCCTGGAAATCCTCAACATTGACTACAGACATGACAAAGTCGCATGGCATCAGGCCAGACATGGACAAGGAAACCAGTGGGTGTCTCATCAGCGGTAGGGATACAATTGGAGAAAATTCTGAAGGTCGAATGAATCTCCATATTGGGGTAGTCAGCACGGCTTTGTCAGAGGGAGGCCATGCCCAACAAATCTTTTGGAATTTTGTCGAGAAGGGGACCAGGTGTGTAGATGCAGGGAGGTGCAGTTGATGTGGTTTATATGAATTTCAGTAAGGCCTTTGACAAGGTTGTACTTGGGAGACTGATAAAGAAGATATACAAGGCTATGGGATGCAGGGTAACTTGGCAAGTTGGATCCAAACTTGGCTTTGTGACAGGTGACAGAAGGTGATGCTATAAGGCTGTTTGTGTGACTGGGTCCAGGGTGCAGTCGGATATCACAGGGATCAGTGTTGGGTCCCTCATTGCTCGTGATATACAGGAACAATGCCGAAGGGAATGTGGAGATGGATGATAACTGGGTTTGTGGATGATGTGAAGATTGGTCGGATGGTTGACAGTGAAGAAGAAGGTTTTTGGTAACAGCAGGGTATAATCGGATAGGTCAAATGGGCAGATCAGAGGCAGATGGAATTTAAACCAGATATCTGGAAGGTGATGCACTTTTGAAGATGTAACATGTTAACAGGACAGTTATGGAGGCAGTTGGCGTACTTGCCTTAATCATTTTAGGTGGAGATTAAAAGAGCATGGAGGATATGTTAGAATTATACAGAACAGTAGTTCGACCATACCTGGAGCACTGTGTGCAGTTGTAGTAACCACACTGTAGGAGGGATGTGATTACACTGGAGGGGGTGCAGAGGAGATTCACCAGGATGTTCCCAGGGATGGAACATTTCAGATGTGAAGAGGATGAATAAGCTCCTGTTGTTTTCTTTGGAGAAGAGAAGGTTCGGGGAGTTGGGGGGATCCTGATAGAGGGGGAGAAGGTTATGAGGGGAACAGACAGGGTGATAGTAAATAGCTGTACCCCTGACTGGGAGGGTCAAGAACAAGTTGGCTAACATTCAATATAAAAGGCAACAGCTTTAGAGGGGATTTGAGGAAAAGCTTTTACACCCAGAGGGTGGGGGTCGGGAAAGTCTGGGAGGGGAGTTGAGGTGAGAAACCTCACAACCTCCACAAAGTACTTGAATGAACACCTGAACTGACCGAACATTCAGGGTTATGGGGCCACTTCTGGAATGTGGGTGGAGTGTTGATTTAGTGTTGCGTTGGTGGCATAGACCTGATGTGGCGAAGGGCCTCTTCTGTTCTGTATGATTCTATGAATTCTCCCACTGCTTACCATGTACTGTTCTTCTTCGGCTGATGAATCAGTCTCTCAGCCACGTTGAACACAGAATGTACGCTGGGTGGGAGACTTCAAACTGCACCAGCAAAAAGGAATTTTAATAAACGGCCATTCTTTTCTTAGGTTTGTTCTGTATTGGATACAAATGTTCAAACTGATAGTTCTGCGAGTTAATGTTTGGAGAGTTGAACTCCTTCCGAATGGCAGGGATTAAAATTGGTTCTTTTGTCTTTCAGGCCATGAGAACTCTCAGCCCAAGCTGACCCTGCTGCCCCCCTCCCCGGAGCAGGTCAATGCCAAGGGCACTGCCACCCTGGTGTGCCTTGCCAATCACTTCTATCCCGATGAGCGGGAGGTGCAGTGGAAGAAGGACGGTGCAGTCATTTCGGACGGGGTTCAGACCAGCAACTACCTGAGACAGCACCTACAGTGTCAGCAGCCTGCTGACCTTCTCTGCGTCTGCCTGGGAGCCCAACGCTCGCTTCACCTGTGCCCTCACCACGTGACCCTCCCCTCTCCCCTCAGCAAGAGCATCAGGAGGTCAGAATGTGTGTAGAGTGTTCAAGACAGTCCACAGAGGAGACACAACTTTCAACAGAACAGGGCTGAGCTGGCAGGACAAAGGTCATTGTCAGCACTGAATTTCAACTCTCTTCCTTCTTGGGACTGGCCACGGGGACACTTCTGAGGTTCAGGGCTCACGCCAGTTCATTGGAACAGTGTAGAAGGAGCTTTACTCTGTATCTAACCCTCGCTGTCCTTGTCCAGTGCGTGTTTGATGGGGATTGGGTTTACTTGTGATGCCACGTAAAATCACTTGAAGTTGCTGAAGACTGTCAGTTGTACAAAACAATGTGAACCTCAGAAGCCTCTGCTTCAGTAAACTAGATCTCCTTCCTGCTCAGCTGCCAGTTCCAATTTAAGGTTTGGTCACTGTTTAAAAGGACAGGAGTCTCATGTTATTGAGAAAATCTCCGCAAGTGTTTTCCTCAAGCTCCATTGTGACTATGAACGTGTGCAACTTCCTCTGTCTGGGCTGTTAATTACATTTTTTTCTGTTGATGACAACTTGGGAAAGGGAATAAAGATGAAGATTCAGTCTCTCTCTTGTGAGTGCTTTGGAAATGTACCACCGCCCCCTCAGGTGATTGGCAGAATGTCAGCAAATGATTGTCATGATTGGCTGCTTGGCCTGTCAATGAATGACGCATTGGCTAAACTTTGGACAGAGAGTCGATCATCAATCATTTCCAAGTGATCCCTTTGTCTGGGAATCTGTTGATTTTACAAGATTCCAAACAGAACAGAAACTGAAAGCTGCTGGGGCTGAATCACTACAATCTGAGACATTCCCTCTTCACTCTGTTGGTCCAGACCCAGCTGGTCTGATCGCACTGTGCTCTCTTTGCTGCTGCTGGGTAACACCTGAAACGAATTTAGGCCAGTCACCGATGCTGGACGCTGCAGTCGTGACGTTCACTTCTCCCACCTGACCCTGTTCCTTACAGTGACAGCTCAAAACTGAACTGAGTGAGGTCTTAGTTCAGAGAGAGGATCAGTCAGGATCTCACCGCATACATGCCCCTGTATGGGTGTGACATTTACCCAACACTGTCTGTCGGTATGTTGGTCAGTGTGGGTGTGACTGTCATTCAATGCTGTCTGTAGCTGTGTGTCTGTCAGTGTGGGTCCCACTGTTACTGTAACAACTGCACAGAGGCCAGTATCCCATCATGTGGAGGGTCCTTGACACTGACCCAGCTCCTTCAGAGGCAGCTCTCAGAGCAAACAGGGTGTCTGACGCTCCTGTTTCTTTCTGATGTGGTGTCGGACTGCAATGGACAAGTCAGAATTCACACAACACCAGGTTATAGTCCACCAAGTTTATTTGAAATCAGGTTGCTGCTCCTCAGTCATGTGAACAATTTCAAAAAAAAAATCTGTTGGACTATAACCTGGTGTCATTTGATGTGTGGCTTTGTTTATTTCTGTCAGCCATATCTCCCTGATTGGATCAGATTATCCACCCCAATCAGGGAATTCATATTCTGTTGGATCCACTTGGCTGACATACAAGCTTCTGGACAGTACAATCGGACACTCGGATCCTCTTTCCCAATCTCAGCCAGCTGGAGATGGTGGAGGGGAGGGGGAGTACATCTTGCTCAGGAGATGGAGCTGTCTTCAATTGCCCAGCTCCTAGCCACCCAGTCAGTGAGCATACCATGCAGCATAACTGATCACACACGGGTCTTTCTGATGGGGTACACAGCATGACTAGCCTGGGCTCTCTGCTTCCAACCAGAATGATGTAGGTTCAAGGACTGAGCCAGAGATTTGGGAATGGTGTTGTGCTTTGACAGTGTGATGTACACAGGAAAGGGAATGCTGCTTTCTCACACGGACAGACTTTTGGATAAGCCATTAAACCTGTCGAAACACCAGCCCTCTGAGATGAGTGGAAAACTTGCCCTGGGACTAATTTTGAAAAGCAGTGAAGGCCTCCAGTTGCCGAGTGTCATTTGTTTCTCACAGTCCACATCATCTAGCTCCCCCTCGCTCCCCAGTCACAATCCCTGGGCCCTGGGTCTCCCCCTCACTCCCCAGTCATGGAGCCTGGGCCCTGGGTCTCCCCCTCACTCCCCAGTCACGGAACCTGGGCCCTGGGTGTCCACCTCACTCCCCAGTCATGGAGCCTGGGCCCTGGGTCTCCACCTCACTCCCCAGTCACGGAGCCTGGATCTCCCTCTGTTCCCACCCCCTCCCCCTGGCACAGAGTCTGGGAGGGAGTCATGAAGTAATGCTCCGAGCCTCGAATGTGCCATCGAAGGACAGCAAGGAAAACCCTGATTGAAGAGGGGTCGACGTGCTGGGTTACGTTGTCTCGAGGAAGCTGTTCAATATTGAATGGAATCAGCAGGAAAGGGCTGGACAATCAAGTCTCTGGGCCGTAAGCAAATGGGAATGGGACATGGTACAGCCAGATACACGGAGATGGATAATCACATAGAGAAGACCAAACTAGAAATGAGACACGAATACACAGTAGGTGGAGTTTAAAGACAGAAAGTGGAAGGTCATGCACTTCAGTAGGCATAATCAAAATAGAGATAATTATTTAAATGGAGAGATATTCCAACAAAGTGCAGTGCAGAGGAATCTGGGTGTTTTTCTGCAAGAAACACAAAAAGTTAGTGCAGGTGCAGCAAGTCATTGAGAAGGTGAATGGAATTGAGGCCTTTATTGCTGGGCTTGGAATGTTAAAGTAGATAAACCTTGTTATAACTATACATGGTGTTAGTGAGTCTGCACGTAGAGTACTGTGTGCAGTTTTGGTCCCTGTACTTATAAAAGCATGGACTGGCATTGGAGTCTCCTCCTGCTCCTATTTCCCATGGTCTTGTGTGCTCCAGTGCCATTTTCACACAGCAGAACTGGTTTGGAGCCTGCCTGCAGTAGCAGCCTCCAGCCTCTGGGTGGTGCCTTGCCCAGCCTCCTGATTGCTCTCCCCAGTCTCCTGCTGCAGCAGGTGGGGGAGTCGATACAATGGTCCACTCGGTTATCCTCAATCCCTCCCCCATCTCCCAAACTCTCCAATCTGGCCTTCCACCTCATGACTGGCAACTGTGCCTTCAGTTTCCCAGGCCCTCAGCACGGGAATTCCCTCCACAAACCCCTCTGACTTCTTCAAACGAGCTCTTTGTCTCCTTCTGGTCATCAACAAAAACACCGTATGTGCCCAACTTTTGGATGGTTCCTACATTAAAGATGTTTTGTCAATACAAATTGTTACTGTTGCTATTACTGACTAGAAGTCATTTATTGACAGGTTTCACTGATATAAAAGGGAAAGGAATGACCACTGGTTGTGGAGAGGTGATCATTTTCAACCAGCTGTACCACCACTACCAGCTCACCAAGCTTCCTTGAGATAGCACCTTCCAAACCCCCCAACAGTTCCATCTCGAAGGATAGGGGCAACAGACATATATGGACACCAGACCCTGAAACATCCCCTTCCGGTTACTCACCATCCTGACTTGGAAATATATCATTATTCCTTCACTGTCACTGGGAAAAAAAATTCTGGAATTCCCTCCCAAAGAGCATTGTGGGTCTTCCTACAGTACATGGACTGCAGCAGTTCAAGAAAGCAGTGCACCACCAACTTCACAGGGTAGCTAGAGATTGGTATAAAATGCTGGCAAAGTCAGTGACGCCCACATCCCATGAATGAATTTTAAGAAGCCCCTTTGCTTTGTCATCTCCCTCCTACTCAGCGCAATACTCAGGCCTCACTGACTGCTTGGGTTTTATTTTCCAGCATCTTCTATTCTCTGCTCCGTGTCCTAGTCACAATGTCCTAGTCGCTGTTATTGTGGGAGCTGGCTGAGTGTAAATGGAATGATGCATTCCCACATCACAACATTGTCTCCACTTCAGACGTATTCCATTGACTGTAAAACAGCATTGAACCTCATGAGCTCATGAACGGTGTAACAGAAATACAATTCTCTCTCCTTTTTGTTCCCTCTCCATGCCTTCCCATCTGTCCCCTCACAACATCCTTACCTTGTTTAAAATCTAGAATGACTCCTACTTCCCTGGGAGACATTACACTGCGACAACATTTGAGACTGATGACCACCTTCTCGGTGGGCTTTGAGTGTGAAGGTCAATAACACTCTCATTGGGACTTGACCTGGGTTGTCTCCAGTCAGTCAGTGTTATTGCTCTGGGGCCAGAGAGTACTGACCAACGAGGTAAAAACAATGACTGCAGATGCTGGAAACCAGATTCTGGATTAGTGGTGCTGGAAGAGCACAGCTTGCCCGAAACGTCGATTTCGAAGCTACTTGGATGCTGCCTGAACTGCTGTGCTATTCCAGCACCACTAATCCAGTACTGACCAACCTCAGAGCCTGTGATCTGATTGAGATGAATCGTGACCTGTGCTGGGCTTTAACACTCGGGTCAGTGTAGTAAAGCAGGGATTACCCATTTCCCAAGAGAATAAAATGAATTAACAAACCAGGTGGATGTCAAGTCCCTCCCTGACGCTCGGAGAGTTAGGGGACAGGGACAGTAACATCCTCAGACAGAAAGGATGGCAGAAATAGTTTGGCCCCAAAGAGGGAGGGGACAGGAAGAACTACACTACCCTGAGAGAGAGGGGACAGTTACAGCGACACTCCCCAGAGTCAGCAACTGCCTGTTAACTATTTTCTTGTGGTGTTCTGATGAATGTCCTTGGGAAATTGGTTTGGTTTATATTTTCTCAGTCGTATTTGGGTTTGATGAGTTGATTCAGTAATAAGTTTTCCAATTCTACATTTCCTGTAGCAGCAGATCCACTGAAGGTCATCCTTTCATTTGGAGTTTGCCCAGGTTTCTGTCCAGGCTGATACAACATGATCTACCAGTGCTGCTCCTATCGGGCTAAGCCATCACACACGGGGGAATCTGACGGGAACTTTCTCTTTGTGCGGGTAAAGGGAGAGATTTGCTTTTACTGCAATGGCGGCCAAAGATATGGATCATTGGAAATGGGTAGTTTTCCTTGAAAGCTGGAGATAGTGGGATGAGAATTCAAACATCCACCCATTCCGTCACACGGTGTTGAAGACACACTGTCCTCATCAAAACATGTTTGCAAAGCTCTTCGTAACACATAAGGGGAGAGAAACATTGAAAACTGTATTATCATGAATGAGGGTCCATTATAAACTAGGACCATGACGTTAAATGATCCCGGCACTGATATATTTCCATTATTAGTTTGTTAAGCAATATTAAAACGTCTGTGATCAGAAAGAAAAACCAAAACATTGTGCAGATTGTTGAACAGACACCGACACCTGGTCCTGAGGCAGGAGCCCAAGCTCCAACACACTGGCCTCACTTCACACCAACCTTCACACAGTGCGGGGTCATGAACTCTGGCCATCAATTCCTCTGGGACCGGGATGGAGTGAGGGAACAGGGGCAATTGTAGAAGAGGCAATAAGAAGTAAAGCAAGATGTAGAGAGTGTTTTGGAAAGGGTTTAGAGGAGGAAATATACTTTGGACCACACAGTACTGACATAATCTATGTGTATCACAGAATGAATAAATAAACACACTATGAAGGCAATCATATCATAGGGGAAATTTCACTGGGGTGTGATAAGTATCCTGGTTCGAAAGCTGTTCTCCCTCTCTCTGTGGAGGAGAAAGTGAGGACTGCAGATGCTGGAGATCAGAGCTGAAAATATGTTGCTAGAAAAGCGCAGCAGGTCAGGCCGCATCCAAGGAGCAGGAGAATCGACGTTTCTCGCTTATGCCTGAAACGTCGAATCTCCTGTTGATTGGATGCAGCCTGACCTGCTGCGCTTTTCCAGCAACACATTTTCTGCTCCCTCTCTCTGTCCCCATTTCTACAGATTGAACCGGTTAGACCCGAGCAGGGCCCAGTTCATTTGTTCTGTTCAGGGACAGTGAAACAGCTGCCCTCTAGTGGCTATAGAGTGCTGGTACCACTGCTGAGAACCAGGGCCATGAGAACCTGGACGAAAAAGCAGTCATTCCGGTGGGAATGAGTTATCAGTTGTTTCGGCCTCATTCCCCAGTCAGTCACTCAGGCCATGGCTGACCTGGAACATATTCCCCCTTAATTCTGTAACCCTTACAATCCTGAGTGAATGAACTTTGAACCTCAACCTTGATAGCTTTTTCAGATTGAATGTTCCAGATTTCCCCCACTCTTTGTCAGAAAGAGTTCCTCTTGAAATCATTCCCAATTTTAATTTTATCCATTCTCTTGTTCTGGACACTGGAGAATACAGTTTACATCAACACCATTAATCATTTCCAGGGAAAAGCCTGGCTTTTACAACCTGTTCTCTCTCATTAACAGTTTCTGATCTGAAGGTGACATGACAGGCTGGATACTGAGAGGATGGTTCCTGTTACAGGGCAGACGAGAACAGGAGGGCCAGTTTAACACAAAGCAGTCTCCCGTTTAAAAGGAAGGAGGGGTTTTCTTGCTGAGGGTTGACAATCAGTGGAATTCTCTTCTCTACATGGGAATGGAGGTTGGGCCATTGCATTTAGTCAAGGTTGAGGTAGACAGATGTTTGATGAACAAGGCAGTTAAGGATATTGGAAGGGGGGTGGGAGGCAGAAAGTGCAGCTGAGACAATAACCAGATGAGCAGTGATCTTCTTCATTGGCACAGCAGCTCCCAAAAGGCCTGCTCCTGCTCCTGGGTCCTGTGTTCTGGCAGAGGCTGCAGCAAACCTGGACCCCCATCTTTCCTTTGTCACTCACTGACAGAAATGTAATTTCAAAACAAGCATTATTTTCTTTAACAAGACCAAGTCAATTATGGTTGCTGACATTTTCTCAGCTCTCTTTTCATCTCAGCAGGGCTTTAGAAACATGAGTATTGTGTTACATTGGAGAGGAGACAGACACAAGACAGAGTGAGGCCTCAGAGACACAGACAGCTTTCACTCTGCACAGCAAGGCTGTCACGGGAAACGTCTGGTGAAAGGCTTGGAGGGAGGTGGAGAGGAAAGGGGCATAGGAAAAGAGACCTGACAGTTCAAAATAAAAGCTCAACACATAATGCCATCATCTAGTTAATTAATTTGAGAGGATTAGAAACCCATAACAGTGAGAGTGTGGTGGATCAGAAGCTCAAAGGCAGACAGCAAAGAGCTGCATTATTCTTTCTCGGGGAGTCCATGTCATTGGCAAGCCTCTAATTTATTGCCCATCTCCAGCTGCTTGGACTGAGTTATTTTCTGAGCCAATTCACGGGGCCATTAAGAATGAATTATGTCACTGTGGGACTGGAGTCAGAGACGAGGTGATGACTGGTTTCGCTTGCCTAAAGAACATTTGGGAACATGACATTTGGGTTTCATGGCTTTTTTTGTACACATCCCAGAACCTTCCTTCTCAGATATTACATTGCTCACCACCGCCCTCTCCAGGATAGTTAGAGAAGGGCAATAAATAGCAGACCCGTCAATGCACACTCCATCCCTGATGTCTGATGTGTCTGTGTGTCTCTCAGACGTGACTGACCAGGCAGCAAGGGTTTCAGCAGCAAAAACGGTGTTACTTTCACCCATCGACTTATAAACTCCTTCTGGGGAAAGGACTCAGTACCTGCCATCGCCTGCTTCAATGTCCCACATGCCACCTCGAGATAACAGACCAACACGCCCTCTACCATCATCTGCTCTCCATCTCTCTGCTGAAGGCACTATCTCTGGTTGGGAAACAGCTTCAGCCTCCCCAGGTGGTCACATTCCTCCAAATGTGGGCCGGGATGAGGAAACAAGACAGGCTATTGGACCAGGAGGTGTCAGCCTGGTCTCAGTGGGGAGCACTCTCCCCTCACACTCACGATGTTGCAGACTGGGTGGATGAGCTATTGGGAAATGCAGGGTTACAGGGATAGTGTTGTGATTTGGATCTGGGTGGGATGCTCTTCGGAGGATTGGTGTGAACTCATTGGGGTGAATGGCCTGCTTCGACATTGTACAGATTTCATAATTACATGATTCTATCACAGAAGCAAATTATCCAGGCTGAGAGTGCAGTGCAGCGCTGAGGGAGTGCAGCACTGTCAGAGGGTCAGTACTGAGGGAGTGAAGCGTTGTCAGAGGGTCAGTACTGAGGGAGTGCAGTGCTGTCAGAGGGTCAGTTCGAAGGCAGTGCAGCACTGTCAGAGGGTCAGTACTGAGGGAGTGCAGCACTGTCAGAGGGTCAGTACTGAGGGAGTGCAGCACTGTCAGAGGGTAAGAGGGTCAGTACTGAGGGAGTGCAGTGCTGTCAGAGGGTCAGTACTAAGGCAGTGCAGCACTGTCAGAGGGTCAGTACTGAGGCAGTGCAGCACTGTCAGAGGGTTAGAGGGTCAGTACTGAGGCAGTGCAGCACTATCAGAGGGCTCAGTACTGACGGACTATCTTTCAGATGGGATGTTCAGATGTCTGCCCTCTCAGGGGGCATTGAAGATCCAAACCTCTCAGATGCCATGACAGTATCAGAAGAGCAGGGCAGATCCCCATGGTGTCCTGGTAAATATTTATCTCCCAACCAACATCAGTAAGAATCTGATTCTCTGCTCATTATCAGACTGCATGCTGGGATCTTGCTGTATACAATCTGAGGTAGGGATAGGTGCTACACTTTTCCATGTCTTTCTTTGAGGTTGCAGTCTCCAGATCCTGACCCTCGCCCAATGTCAGAGCACTTTCACCATCCAAGGGCCATTGGGTCATTAGGAGAGTGACCCTGTCTGACCCTTGGACACTGAGACTCATTGCAGCCTCACACTTGACCTCAGCCCAGTGCTGGGCAGCAAAATTTGAAATGTAATCTAGAACCTTCCACACAGACAGCAAAAGTCACTCCTTCCTGAAGCACTTTGATCCCAGTCTGCTCCAATGTTCTCGGATAAATTTCTCCTGATCTGTGAGTGATAAGAGATATGTTAACGAGGTATTGAGATAAAGGTCTGGTGTCCTTTAGGGAAGAAAATCTGCCGTCCTTACCCAGTCTGGTCTACACATGACGCCAGACCCACAGCAATGAGGTTAACTGTTAGCCACCATCTGTAATGGCCGAGCAAGGCCCTCCAATCTAACAATCACTGGGAAGTCTCAGAAACAGAATGAAACCTGATTATAACTCCTGGCATCGACATTGGCACCAGAAACAACATCAAACACAGCCCTGTCTACCATGCTCCATCCTCCTTTCTAATATCTGGGGGCTGGTGCCAAATTCAGGAGAGCTGTCTCACAGACGAGTCAAGCAACAGCCTGACACAGTCACACTCACAGAACCATACCTGACAGACAATGTCCCAGGCGCCACCATCACCATCCCTGGATATGGCCTGGGCATATCAGCAGGACAGACCCAGCAGAGGAGGTAGTGCAGTCTTTATCATTTCAGGCACAGATTATAAGATCAGGGAGGTTATGTTGGAGCTGGGCAGAACTGGTTAGGCCACAGCTGGAGTACTGTGTGCAGTTCCGGTCCCCACACTATAAGAAGGATGTGATTATACTGGACGGGGTGCAGAGGAAGTTGCCTGGGATGGACGATCTCAAATGTGTAGAGAGGCTCAGGTTGTTTACTTTGGAAAAGAGAAGGTTGAGTGGGGCTCTGACAGAGGTGTATAAGGTTATGTGGGGATGGAGATGGGGAATAGAAAGCAACTGCTCCCCTTAGTTGGAGCATCAATAATAAGTTGGCTCCCATTCAATGTGAAAGACAGGAGCTTTAGAGAAGAGTTGATGAAAATCTTTTTCCCCCAGAATGTGGGAGTTTGGAATGTACTGCCTGGGACGGTAGTTGAGGTGGGGAACCTCACAACTGTTTTAAAAATACCTGGAGGAGCACCTGAAATATCCAAACATTCAATGCTTTGGGCCCAGTTCTGGAAAGTGGATGGAGGACTTAGTTTTGCCTCGGTGGGACAGACATGATCAGTTGATGACCTCTCCTACACTGTATGATTCTCTGATTCTGTGAAACCTCTGGCTTGATTACCACGTACTGTCCTCCCTCGGCTGATGAATCAGTCTCTCCTCCATGTTGAACAGCACTTGGAGGAAGCTCTTAGAGTGGTGAGGGCACAGAATGCACTCTGGGTGAGGGACTTCAATGTTCACCATTAACAAAGAATTTTAATAAATGTTCATTCTTTTGTTGGATTTGCTCGGTAGATACAAAAGTTCAAAACTATGCTTATGCCAGTTAATGTCTGAAGAGCTGAAATGCCTTCAAATGACAGGGATTAAAATTATTTCTCATGTCTTTCAGGCCGTGAGAACTCTCAGCCCAAGCTGACCCTGCTGCCCCCTCCCCGGAGCTGGTCAATGCCAAGGGCACTGCCACCCTGGTGTGCCTTGCCAATCACTTCTCTCCCGATGAGCTGGAGGTGCAGTGGAAGAAGGACGGTGCAGTCATTTCGGACGGGGTTCAGACCAGCAAATACCTGCGAGCTTCAGACAGCACCTACAGTGTCAGCAGCCTGCTGACCCTCTCTGGGTCTGACTGGGAGTCCAACGCTCGCTTCTCCTGTGCCCTCACCCACGTGACCCTCTCCTCTCCCCTCAGCAAGAGCATCAGGAAATCAGAATGTGTGTAAAGTGTTTGAGACAATCCACAGAGGAGACACAACTTTAAATAGAACAGGGCTGAGCTGGCAGGACAAAGGTCATTGTCAGCACTGAATTTCAACTCTCCTCCTTCTCAGGACTGGTCTCGGGGACACTTCTGAGGTTCAGGGGTTAAGACAGATTACTGGGACACTATAGGGAGAGCTTCACTCTGTACCCAATCTACTGCTGTCCCTGTCCTGGGAGTGTTTGAAGTAGACAGTGTGAAGATAGCTTTATTATTTTTGTTATTCTGTCCCTATCCTAGGAGTAAGTGAGGACTGCAGATGCTGGAGACCAGAGTTGAAAAATGTGGTGCTGGAAAAACACAGCAGGCCAGGCAGCATCCGAGGAGCAGGAGAATCGACGTTTCGGGCATAAGCCCTTCTTCAGGAATGAGGCTGGTGTGCCAAGCGGGCTGAGATAAAGGGTAGAGGGGAGGGCATTTGGGGGAGGGGCGCTGGGAATACGATAGGTGGAAGGAGGTGAGGGTGAGGGTGATAGGTCGGAGAGGGGGTGGGGGCGGAGAGTTTGAGAAGAAGATTGCAGGTAAAGAGGGCGGTGCTGAATCCAGGGGTTGGGACTGAGATAAGGTGGGGGAGGGGAAATGAGGAAACTGGAGAAGTTTACGTTCATCTCGTGTGGTTGGAGGGTTCCTCCGCAGAAGATGAGGCGCTCTTCCTCCAGGCGTCGTGTGGCCAGGGTCTGGCGATGGAGGAGGCCAAGGACCTGCATGTGATTGGAGGAGTGGGAGGGGGAGTTAAAGTGTTCAGCCACGAGACGGTTGGGTTGGTTGGTGCGGGTGTCCCAGAGGTGTTCCCTGAAACGTTCCGCAAGTAGGCAGCCAGTCTCCCCAATGTAGAGGAGACCACATTGGGTGGAACAGATACAGTAAATGATGTGTGTGGAGGTGCAGGTGAATTTGCGACAGATATGAAAGGATCCATTGGGGCCTTGGAGGGAGGTGAGGGGGGAGGTGTGGGCGCAAGTTTTGCACTTCTTGCGGTTGCAGGGGAAGGTGCCGGGAGTGGAGGTGGGGTTGATGGGGGTGTGGACCTGACAAGGGAGTCACAGAGGGAGTGGTCTCTCCGGAACGCTGATAGGGGTGGGGAGGGCAATATATCCTCGGTGATGGGGTCTGTTTGGATGTGGCGGAAATGATGGTGGATGATATGATGTATCCGGAGATTGATGGTGTGGAAGGTGAAGACCAGTGAGGTTCTGTCCTGGTGACGATTGGTGGGGCGGGCTTCAAGGGCAGAGGTGGGGGAAGTGGAGGAGATGTGATGGAGAGCATCGTCGACCACGTCAGAAGGAAAATTGTGGTCTTTGAAGAAGGAGGCCATCTGGGTTGTTCGGTAGTGGAATTGATCCTCCTGGGAGCAGATGCAGCGGAGGCAAAGGAATTGGGAATATGGGATGGTGTTTTTACAAGGGGCAGGGTGGGTGGAGGCATAATCTAGGTCGCTGTGGGAGTCGGTTGGTTTGTAGTAAATGTCTGTGTTGAGTCGGTCGCCCGAGATAGAAATGTAGAGATCGAGGAAGGGGAGGGAGGAGTCTGAGACAGTCCAGGTAAATTTGAGGTCAGGGTGGAAGGTCTTAGTAAAGTAGATGAACTGTTCAACCTCCTCATGGGACCACGAGCTAGCGCCAGTACAGTCATCGATGTAGCGGAGGAAAAGGTTGGGCGTGTTGCCAGTGTCGCTGTGGAAGATGGATTGTTCCACATATCTGATGAAGAGGCATGGGGCCCATGCGGGTGAGCATGACTACGCCTTTGGTTTGGAGGAAGTGGGAGGATTGGAAGAAGAAGTTGTTAAGAGTGAGGACCAGTTCAGTCAGTTGAAGGAGGGTAGTTGAAAAATGTGTTGCTGGAAAAACACAGCGGGCCAGGCAGCATCCGAGGAGCAGAGGAATCGACGTTTCGGGCATAAGCCCTTCTTCAGGAATGAGGCTGGTGTGCCAAGCAGGCTGAGATCCGAGGAATGTTTGATGAGGACAGCGTGGATACAGATTCATTCTGTATCTGATTGTGTCCTGTCCCTGTCCTTGGTGTCTTTAAGGGGAACAGTACGGAAAGAGTTTTACTCAGTATCTAACCATATTCTGTCCCTGTCCAGGGAGACTGTTTGTTGGGGATGATTCTGACTTGTAAGACCATTCATAATCTTTCAAAGATGCTGAAGACTGTCAGCTGTACAAAACAATGTGAACCTCAGAAGTTTCTGCTTCAGTAAACCAGATCTCCTTCCTGCTCAGCCACCAGTTCCAGTTTAAGGTTTTGTCACTGTTTAAAGGGACAGGGTTCTCAGGTTATTGAGAAAATCTCCACAAGTATTTTCCTCAAGCTCCGTTGTGACTGTGAATTTGTGCAGCTTCCTCTGTCTGGGCTGTTAATTGCAGTCTGTTTTCTGTCAATGTCAATCTGGAAAATGGAATTAAGATGAAGAAGATTCAGTCTCTGTCTCTTGAGTGATTTGGAAATGGCCAGAGCTGAAGCCTCAGGGAAAGGGTGTGTGAAGTGCATGTGCACCCTCAAGGCACGGAACACAAGGAGGAGAATAGAGTGGGCAATGGGGTCCCGGAAGCAGGGGGGGACAATGCTACAGTTAGGGTCAGAAGGGGCACTTTCATCAGAAATGTAGGGCGCCAAAGAAGTCTAACCCAATAAATGGGGGAAAGAAGGTATGTTGGCGTTCAGAAAGATCAAAGAATGTTACCGAGAGTGAGCTGAACTCAGAGTGTAAATGGGGAAGGTCCAACCTAGAGTGGAAAGGGTACTTTTCACTCCATAACCCCTCATCTACCTTGATGATGTTCTGAAGGGGCAGTCATCATCCAGAATACCTGTGTCCGATGGTGTACAGTGAATGGGGAAGAGCCTGTATCAATATGTGTGAGGGTGTGGAACAGTGAACATATCGAATAGACACCATTATATCTCACACTGATCCATTCACCAAAATCACTGGGACCAGCTGTCTCTGGAGAATGACCTGAAGGAGTTCACAGCGGGGACTCTGTGATGGGAGGGCTATCAAAACCCTAGAGTGGAAGGGTGGGTTCTCTGGGCACTCAATGGCAGTGTATCTGAACACAATGGAGTGAGCGCGCTCAGGGAGTGTTCAGAGCTGATTGGCTCATTGCTGTCGGATTGGCAGTGGATCTTTACACAGTTGGTCATTTCAAACATGTTCTGATCTATATCGGGACAGGGAGGGCTGAGGACCAGGACAAGTTCACCTTCATGTTTAAAGACCAACAATATTGATGGAGTTGTCTGCCCCAAGGGCTCCCCAATAGTCCCTCCATCTTCCAGCAGAGCATGGCACAAGGGCTGTGAGAGTTCAGGTCAGCTCCCCCAAACAATTTGGACAAAGTGCGTGTCTGACTTGCTGCTGTTTGTGGGAACTGAGGAGAATTACTTGTCCCTTCAGAATGACAGAATTCCCAGGAGTTGCATGGAGGGATCCAGATGTTGATCTCTTCCCTGGAATATCCCATGAAAATCTGCTGCATTGCTTGGGCTCCTTGATGCCACACACCATCAAAGAGGCCTTGATGTCAAGTGCTGTCACTCTGCCTTCACCTCACTCACATGGTCAGGGAGAGCTCGGTCCACTGACTCACATTTATCTGAATGAATTCCACTTGTTACTGATCAGCGCATCTGACCCTCCCAGTCCATCTCTATCCTCAGGTCATCTTGTACAGCTTAGGGACACCCCCATTTGGGAAGGTCAATAAATGGAAAGCACGAAAACTTTAATTCAGATACTGAAGACAATTACTGGTTTAATAGAGGAATGGACATCTTTCATTTGTAAATGGGATTAACATTTCTTCATTGAGTTAAAGTGACTCAGGTTAAATACATCTGTAATGAATGTATAAATCGACAACAACTCCCACACTGGGTGTTTGCATTGGAGGCTGAGTTGGAAATATCGGTGACACATCAGGGAGGTGCAGAGATACCTGGAGACTTTGTTCCAGAAGGATGTTATAAGTCTCAGGACCCAGCAGTCCAATTCCATGTGTGGGAAGGAGCAGGATCGTATGACATGAGGAGGACAGGTAAGGGTTTGGAGAATATTGTCGGACAGGAAAACCCCTCACTCCTGCTGTAGTTGTGGGTATGTTCACCGAGCTGGGAGGTTGATTTGCAGATGTTTTGACCCCTGTCAAGCTAAACAGAAGATGACCAGAGAATTTCCAGGGGCATGACACTCATCCATGTGCTCCGTCAATCAACACGTTGACCTCGACCCAATTTACTGACCACTGCAATGAACATCCAGAACCAGCAAGCAGAAGCATCAGGAACAGAACCAAATAAATTCCAGAAGACACAGCACATCAGTGCTTCCCAGGAGGCTCCAAAGCTCTGAAGGTATCACCTAAACAGGGGATGAAACATCTGCGAATCAACTTCCTAGCTCGGCAAACACAGCCATAACCATGACAACCAGCACCTGAGCTACAAATCTGTCCACAACCCTTGAACCCCCTCTCTCTTCTCTACTACAGCGAGGACAAGGCCAGCCTTTCCAATCTTTCATCATCACACAAATCACCCTTTCCAGGGATCAATTGAGTAAAACTCCTCTGAACTACCTCCAATGCATTTATATTCTCCCTTCAATAAGGGGACCAGAACCGAATACAGTGTTTGAGATGTGGTCTCACCAAGTTCCAGTAATTTCTCATACATCTCATCTTCACTTTGTGTGTAACTCCTCTGTCATTCACCATTGCAATAATATGCAATGTTTTGATTCTTTCTGTCAAAGTGAACAACTTCACATTTTCCCAAATTATACATCATCTGCTTGAATTCTGTCTCCTCAGTGAACCGAACTCTATTGGTCTGCCCCTCGTCATGTCACAATATGCTTTCCTCCTTTTCTTTGAATCCTCTGTAAGTATTGCCCAGATGCTGTCAATTCTCTCACTGAAGCTAGTGAGAGAAATTGATGGCGGAGGGCCCAGCATGGAGTGCTATGGGATACAGTCGGGCACATGCAGCCAACCTGAAAGGGCTTCTCTCAGGATACTGTTTCCTGCTGGCTTGCCAGTCGTCTCAAGGATATTTCCTTCTGGGAACACTGTTTCAAAAGTTCAACAACTTGAATATTTTAAAGGTGGAGGTAGCAGAATTTTGTGAAACAAATTGTCAAGCGTTATGCAAGATGGATGGGAATGTGGAATTGGAAACACAACACATCAAGTCCTATTGCATGATAGCGAAGTCTTGACGGATTGAATAGCCTAATTCAGCCTCTAAGTTATAAGTTTATACCAATCGAATGGTCTTTTCTCTGTACCCACTCATGCACACTGATTGTGTGAAAAACATATTCTTCAACTCTTCGTCCTTCCTCTTTTGTGTCTTAATCCTGAGCTCTCAGTGTTGCTGGGAAATTTGAGAAGCATATTTATTCACTTGCTCATCCACTCCCTCCTCAGCCTCTCTTTATCACCTGAAACTCCACTCAACACCAACCTGCTGCATCAGGAGCAAGGCTCTCAGCTCAATGAATAAAGCAATCTTTTCCAGCACCAAGCTGGTGAGTGTCACCTGGAGAACAATGTTTCATTGTTCATACCTTCTTCAAAAACCAAGGTCTCCAGCCATTCTGTACATCCACGTTCACTCCTGGAGGGACCAGGCAGAGAGAGAGAGTCAGTGCAGCCATTGTGCAGCAGCCAGTGTCAAGTTGCCCCATTTCCAAACCCATTACAATGTTATTGTCTGCCCCCAACACCAAGCAGATGCTCCCATTACAAGAGGCTCCATGGCCCTGAGGACTATGAGAGTGAGCCCTGTCCATTCAGCTCGATCATCAAGCTCCAGCCTTCCTGAGGTGGTGGAAGCCAGGAGAGTCCTGACCATGGGAGATTCCACACACACTCCCTCCCTCCCTGCAGGGAAAGATGATTCCATGGCCCTGCTTTCTCTCCAAACTGGTCCGAATTTGAGTGTTACTGAAAAAAAGAGACATTTTGTTGAAGCTTTTGTCTTGCATCCATTAGGACAATTTGCAAGAAATAGCACAGCAAAGGCAAATACCATTTACACTGGAGATCCCAGTGGATCAGGCAGCATCCATGGAGAGAAAGCAAGGCTAAATGAAATGATTTCACAAGAAGGCTTTTGCCTCACTCAAGTTCTATATGCTCAAATGACTATTTGATCCTGATTTCCTCTTTTGCTTCAGACCTATTGAAATTCTAAAAGCAATTCTGTTTTTTTTTAATGGAGCACTCATTTTATCATCATTCATCATTAAAATCCAATAACTGTATCAAAACATTTTTCCTGATCTCTTTTCTGTACCTGTACTTGAGAATATGTCATTTTGCCATTCAGTTTGTCTGCTCTGATGGTAAATCTACATTTACTGCATTTCTTTGTTTAAGAACTTTTGAACATCAGAATAACCTCCCTCCACTGTCGAGATCCTGTTCTGGCCTTCATAGAATCATAGAATCGAGGAATTCCTACAGGGTAGAAGCAGGCCACACAGTCCAGCAAGCTCATACCGACTCTTTGAAGGCCATCCCACCCCAACCCACACCTCCCTTACCCTATCTCTGTAACCCTACATTTTCCATGGCATTTTCCATTTGGTAGCCCAATGAATATCAGAACAGAAGTAGTGAACTGGAATTCCCAGCCACCATCAGATGATATCAACTAGTCTGAGGAGCCAATTGACCCCTAAATTCCTGAATCTATCCTGATTTAATGGCACCTCAGGGATTAATTCAGCTTAGCTTTCCCACAATGTGTCCAATCAAGGGACCTTGCTTCAGATGATGTCCTCATGTTAAACTGCCACCTCTCCCATGACCCACACCTGCCTTTAATTGCATTTTGTCTGGGATTCCATAATAAGCCAAGGTCTCCAGTGACAGCCCTGTCTCCAACAAGCATTGCTCTGCTCGTTTCCAACTGGGGACCTCCCCATGAACCAGAAGGAGCTCCCCAGCAGTTATGTCACTGATGTTTGAGATCGTTGTTGACCCACCTTAGAGTGCACTGAACCCAAACCTTTCTGACTCCATGGAAGGAGTTCTACCAACTTAGCCAAGGCTGATACTTTAAAAAGTCATAAAATCTGTCAATAATTGGCACTGCTTTTGTGCAAGGTCAGAGTTTTGAGGTTTAAACATGTTCTTTTGGAATGTAATGAAGTGTTACCATGGAGAATGTTGCTGCTGAGCAAGAACAGCCAACTCTGCCCAAAACGTCACCCCAATAATTAATTCATCACCATCCAATCAAATGCTTTCTAGCATTACTTTCCCTTTATAATTGTTCTTTTTCAGGTTATTAAATCCCTTTTAAAATAGTGCACACATGGGAACACCGCCACCTGCAGGATTTTCCCCAAACAGTTCATCATTCTGACTGAGAAAGACATCCCTGTTCCTTCACTGTCACAAGGTTAAAATCAGGGAATTCTCTCCCTCGGGGCACACTGGGTCTACCTACAGCACATGGCTGCAGTGGGTGCAGGAAGGCAGCTCCTCACCATGTTCAAAGAAAATGGGGGACACGCAGGAAATGCTGGCCAGCCAGCAGCGCCCATGTCCCACCAGAGAATAAAACATGGATAGGTTTTGTTTTAACAGCCTGTGGCAGAAAATTGCAAATTCTTACCACCTTCTGTGTAAAGAAATCAACATCCCAAAATAAAACCTTGTGACCGAGATACCCTGTCCCTGTCCCATTCTGTATTGTCCCTCAAAGCAGCCCCTAACTGTGCACCATATTCCAGCCATGACCTAACCATTCTTCAGGACAGCTGCCATGGTCACTCTCCCCTCCATATACTCACTCTCAATATTCAGTCCAAAATCACATTGACCTTTGTTTCTGATATTGTTCCCAAGTTAAAGGAGATATGACACTTGACATCTTTTCTTGTGCACTGCAGTGTTGTTTATAATATAAACGGCCCTTCAACCTTTATCGTTCTCAAAGGCGTTATAACTGAGAAAACCCCTTCCAGCTCTCAATGGAGAAATTCAGTTATTCCCGTTTCCCTGCTTCCTTTATGTGTGACTGTGCTTCTGGTGTGTTCAACAACATGACACTTGCGGGCCTAATGCTCTTACAACCACTGATGCCAATTGAGTTCTTCCAGATAAATTGCTGCTCTTTGCAGTTTGGTGACCTGCTTTGATAGCCGTTTGTTCGGTCGTTGAGTGTAATTCATTTTGTGCCTGATCCCAGTGTCAATCCGAAGGACACTCCACCTTTCAGTCTGGCAAACCAGGTTCACCCATGTCATGGCTCTATTTCTACCATAGCCTCCAGTTTTTTCAAAGAGATGAATTCAAGCCTCATCAGTTTGATCATTTGAAGTGTATCTCATTTATGTTGACTTCTCCTGTGATGGGGCGGGCACAAAAGTGGCTGCTATGTGTTGCACTTCCCTAATTGTCCTGGAGAGGGCAGTGGTGAGCCATGTAATATATGGGAAGGAAGGCGCTGGGATCTGAACAAAAAAAACCCATGTAACTCAATGTCATGTTCATGAATGTAGTTTGGACAAGGGAACCCAGTCATCACCCGGTCTGTGACTCCAGTCCCACACAGTGACGCGATTACGGCCCCATGATCTGGATCAGAATTCAGTCCGAGCAACTGGAGATGGGCAATAAATTTGAGGCTTGATTTAAAATAGTTTATAAAATAGTTCATTCTAAAAATTATTTAAAATATTTAAATCTAAGTGCACAAGGCATAATTTCAAAATTTGCTTATGGTTTGAAACATGGATCTATTACGACTCATAAAAAAGATAGTGTCGAACTTCAATAAGGTAATGGAATGAACAAATGGTCGCAGATAGAACTTAATAGAAAGAGATGTCACTGATTCATTTTGGAAGGAAAACGTGAAGAGACAAAACAAACTAAAGGGTACAAGTATGTGTGGGTGTAGGGGCAGTAGGATCTGGATATTTATGTGCATCAGCTATTGAAGGTGGCAGGATAGGCAACTGTTCTCATGAGAGAGCAGCTGATTAAAGCAGATACCATATCATAATGAACATAGAATACAGCGTGGATGTGAAAAGAGTGTTTCCTTTTCAGGGAGAATATAAAACTAAAATAAGTTCCCTCAGTTAAGACCGAGAAAAACAGGGTTTTGATTTCTTGCAGAAGGTCATCGGTCTTTGGAACTCTTCTTCAAATATTGAAATGAAACCTCTGAATGCTTGTAGTGAAGAAGTAGACAGTTATTCCTTATCAAAAATCTGTCAGAGTAAGGTAAGAAGGTGAAGAACCAGTTCAGCCATGGGAAGCAGGCTGAAGAGGATGAATCTCCTTCATTTGTCCCTAATTCGTATGACCGTGCATCCAATTCCACCGTTGAAAGAACAGCGCCTTGAAAGCTTGTGGTTTTCAATAAACCAGCTGAAGTGGCTGCTGGTTGGTGTGGGCGCGAGTGGAAGGGGACTTTACCCATAATCCTCAGCAGCCGTGCAAGCTCTCTCTCGCCACTAGAGGGCAGCTGTTTCACTGTCCCTGATTAGTAATAAATAAACTGGAGCCCTGCTTGGAGCTGACAGGCTCAATCTGGAGAGACCCATAGAGAGAGTTTACAGCTTCAAAAGCAGGGTACTTATCACACCACAATGAAAATATCCCCTGTGATAAGAAAAGTACTTCGGTGTGACTTTTGTTTGTCTTCACAGGTGCTGTTTTGTTCATTCAGTGTAACACGTAGATGATGTCTGCACTGAGTGGCACAAAGTATATTTCCTCCTCTAACCCCTTTCCAAACACCCTCTTCATCTTGCTTTACTCTCTATTGACTCTTCTACAATTGTCCCTGTTCCCTCACTCCATCCCGGTCCCAGAGGAATTGATGGCCAGAGTTCATGACCCCGCACTGTGTGAAGGTTGGTGTGAAGTGAGGCCAGTGTGTTGGAGCTTGGGCTCCTGCCTCAGGCCCCGGTGTAAGGGCCTGTTCAACAATCTGCACATTGTCCTTTTTCTCTTTCTGACCCTGCTGGAAATTTCATGCTGCAGTAACTTGCTGGCAACAAAGTGTCTTGTCTAAAATGCTCCCAGCACTGGATATACCTCAGCTGTTGATTTTATTACTCTCAGGAGCTAGCTCTGCATTCAGTCCCTGTTATCATTAGTTAGTTAGAGTTCACATGTCAGCTGCTGTTTCCTTGCTATGATACTGGAAAATAGTCATCAGTGCCTCTTGAGATTTAAATACTTCGTCTTCATGAAAGTGGTTGGCAGACTTTTTGACATCATTTAACAAGCTAACGATGTGAATGCATCAGTGTTGTTTCTGGCTGGGAGCATTTAACATCATGATACTAGTTTTTAATGGATCCTCATTCATGGTAATATAGTTTGCAATGTTTCTCTCTCTTTCAACGTATTAAGAGGCTTGCAAATGTGTTATGATGAGAACACCATGTGATGGAGTGGGTGGTTGTTTGAATTCTCATCTCATTATCGTCCAGCCTTCAAAGAAAATGATGTAGTCTTTGTAATGAGATTGTACTCCGTTTTTACATATATTGTGTTAGGAATTTATTTTTGGAATGCCAATTTTCATATAAAGTCCTGTTCAGTTTTGTAGCTCAGTAGTTGTGTTTGTTCCCTGAGATACTGAGCGTTTACACAACACTCCATTTGCCTGCGACCCAGTTTTTGTCTGAAGCCTCTGGTTGTTCGGTGAGTCCAAGCCATTGTCTTGTTCTCTGCAGTTATACCATCAACTTGGTTTCTCAGTGTGAGCCAGGAGACCACTGCGTGATGACTTCCTTTCCACTGTCGGGGTAAAGTGGGAACTGTTGAGTTTAATCCCATCATGAACATCAGAAGTTTATATTCAGCTGGTATTACATCCACTGACTAATTTCTTTGGCCGCAATTACAGTGTAAACAAATGTCTCCCTTTGCCAGCACAAAGAGAAAGTGTCTGCCAGATTCCCTCATGTGTGATGGATTAGCCCAATAGGAGCAGCACTGTAGACATGCTGCATCAGCATGGACAGAAACCTGGGCAACCTCCAAATAAAAGCATGGCCTTCAGTAGATCTGCTGCCACACAAAATATGGAATTGGAATCATTGTTACCAAATCACCTCATCAAACCTAAATACAATTGAGAAAATATAAACCAAACCCATTTCCCAAGGACATATGTCACAACAAGAAAGTGGGGAGCAGACAGATACTGTTTGCCTGTCTCTGGGGAGTGTCATGCATCCTGTCCTCTCTTTCTCTGCAGGATATCATTTTTACCATCCTTTCTGTCTGAGAATATTATTGTTCCTGTCCCAACTCTTGGAGACAGGGTGAGGGTGTCACGCCCACCCAGTTTGTTAGTTCCATTTACTCTCACAAAATGGGGAATCCCTGCTCCACTATGTGTATGAGCCATGTGTGAAAGCCCTGCACAGCTAACCTTTTATCTCAATCAGATCATAGGGTCTGAGGTTGGTCAGTACTGTCTCTACCCAGAACAATAACACTGACTGACTCAGACCAACTCAGATCAAGTCATAAGGAGATTGCTATTGACCTTCATCCACAAAGCCCACTGAGGAGGTGATCATTAATCCCAGTGTTGTCATAGATTAAGTTCTCCCAGAGATTCATAATTCATTCCGGACTTGACACAAGTGTTGTTAGATAATAGATGGGAAGGCATGGAGATAAAATATAAAAAGGGAGAGAATTATATTTCTGTTATACCGTCCTTGAACTTAGGATGTTTGAAAATGTTTTACAGCCAATGGAATACTTCTGAAGTCCAGACATTGTTGTAATGTGGGAACTGTGACAGCCTGGCCAATTCAGATCATTGCGCAGCACCACCTAGAGACTGGAGGCTGCTACTGCAGGCAGGCTCCAACCAGCTCTGATGTGAGGGAAGGACACTGGAGCACACAAGGACATGGGAAATAGGAGCAGGAGGGAGACTCCAATGTCTGTCCATCCTTTCTTAAATACAGGAACCAAAATTGCACACAATACTCCAAATGCAGGCTCACTAACACCCTGTACAGTTTGAACAGGCTTTCTCTACTTTTAACTTCCAACCCCCAGCAATAAAGGCAAAAGTTCCATTCACTTTCTCAATTACTTGCTGTACCTGCACTAACTTTTAGTGTCCCATGCATAAGGACACCTAGATCACTCTGTACTGCACTGTGTTGGAATCTCTTACTATTCAAATAATAGTCGGCCTTTAGATTATTCTGACCAAAGTGCATGGTCTCACACTTTCTGACATTAAATTCCGTCCACTGTATCTGAATGTTTCATTTCCAGTTTGGTCTTCTCTTTGAGAATGACCACCTCAATGCATCTATCTGTTGCATGTCCCATTTGTTTATGGCCCTGATACTTAATTGTACAGCCCTTTCCTGCAGTTTCCATTCAATGTCGACAGGGAGAAGGCTGGAGGAACACAGCAAGTCAGGCAGCGGAGTAGATTAGATTAGACTCCCAACAGTATGGAAACAGGCCATTCAGCCCAACCAGTCCACACCGACCCCCAAAGAGTAATCCATCCATACCCATTTCCCCTCTCATGCACCTAACACGATGGGCAATTTATCATGGCCAATTCATCTGACCTGCACATCTTTGGACTGTGGGAGGAAACCAGAGCACACGGAGAAAACCCACACAGATACGTGGAAAATGTGCAAACTCCACGCAGACAGTCGTCCTAGGCTGGAATCGAACCTGGGACCCTCGCGCTGTGAGGTAGCAGTGCTGCACAATTCTCTACAGTGTGGAAACAGGCCCTTCAGCCCAACAAGTCCACACAGCCTCTCTGAAGAGTAACCCACCCAAACCCATTCCTCTACCCCATATTTATCCCTGACTAACACACCTAACACTGTGGGCAGTTTAGCACAGCCAATTCACCTGACCTGCACATTTTTGGATTATGGGAGGAAACTGGAGCACCCGGAGGAAACCCATGCAGACACAGGGAGAATGTGCAAAGAGACAGGCAGGAATTGAACCCAGATCCCTGGTGTTGTGAGGTAGCAGTGCTAACCACTGAGCCACCATGCCATCCTAGTTGACATTTTGGTGTGGAACTCTTTTTCAGCAATGGCGGGGTGGGTGTAGGGGGAGCTAAGATAAAGGGGGTGGCAGGGACAGGATGATGAAGTGGGGATTGGTGATGACAGGTAGAGGTTATGACCTATTTGGTCAATGGGAGGAGTGAATCCGGTAGGTGGCAGGAAGGAGTGGAAGGGAGGGAGAGAGATTGGGAAGAGAGACAGGGGAGTGGGAAGGGTGGTTATATGAAATTGGAGAACTCAATGTTGAGTCCTCTGGGCTGTTAGCAGCCCAGGCGTAATATGGGGTGTTGTTCCTCCAATGTGCAGTTTGGTTTGTTGTGTCAATGGAGGAGGCCAAGGATGGTCATTTCAGAAAGGGAGTGGGAAGGGGAATTAAAATAGGCAGTGACTGGGAGGTCCAGTCAGCCCCTCCGGGCCCAGCTAAGATGCTCAGTGAACCATTCCCTAAGTTTATGTTTGGTCTTCCCAAAATAGAGAAGACCACACCGGGAGCACCTGATGCAGTGAATTAGGTGGGAGGAGAGAGAGGTGAACCTCTGTCTAACCTGGAAGGACTGTTTGGGGCCCTGTATGGAGGTGACAGATTGGTGTACCAGCAGGCTTTGCATCGTTTTGGGTTGCAGGGAAAGGACCTGGGGCTCGGGGTGGGAGGTTGGGGGGGGGTGCGGAAGTGGGGTAGGTGGGAGAGTGACGCAAACCAAGAATTGTCAAAGGGAATGGTCCTTGTGGAAGGCATCCAGCGGTGGGGAGAGGAAGATATATTTAGTGGTGTGGTCTCGTTGGAGTTAGCAGAAGTGTTCAAGGCTGATACTTTGGATACGGAGATTGGTGGGCTGATAGGTGAGGATAATGGGGACTCTGTCTTCATTGTGTTTGGAGGGGCTGGGTTTAGAGCAGTGGAATGGGAAATAGAGGGGATGCGTTGGATGACAGAAGGAGGAAAAGCACTTTGTTTGTAATAGATAGACATCTGTGATCAGTGGAAGGTCTCCTCCTCTGAGCAGATGGGGCGGAGGCAGAGGAATTGGGAGAATGGGATGGAGTTCTTGCAGGATACTGGATGGGAGGAGGTGTGGTCCAGTTAGATATGGGAGTCTATGGCTTTGTAGTAAATGTCTGTCTGAAGATTGTCACCAGAATTGGAAATGGAGAGGTCAAGAAAGGGGAGGGAGGTGTCCGAGATGGACCAAGGGAATTTGAAGATGGTGTGGAAGTTGTGGGTGAAGTGAATGAACTGTTCCAGTTCAGCCTGGGTGCAGGCTGCTGCACCAACACAGTCATTGTTGTAATAGTGGAAGAGTTGGGGAATGGAGCCTGTGTAGGTACTGAAGAGGGATTGTTCAACATCGTCGATAAAGAGGCAGGCGTAGCTGGTGCCCATCCAGGTGCCCATGGCCATACACTGGATTTGGAGGAAATGTGAGGAGTTAAAGTAAAAGTTATTGAGGGTGAGGACCAGTTTGGCGAGGTGGAGGTGGGTATTAGTGGCAGGGGACTGTATGGGTCTGTCAGAGAGGTAGAAGTGGAGGCCCTGGAGGCCACCCTTATCGGGTATGGACATATATAAGGACTGCATGTCCATAATGGAGATAAAGCACTCAGGTCTGGGGTACTGAAGGTTACTGAAGACATAGAGGGCATGGTTGGTGTAGCAGATGTAGTTGGGAAGTGCCTGAACGAAGGAGAAGAGGATGGAGTCGAGGTAGGATGAGAGGAGTTCAGTGGGGCAGGAGCATGCTGACATGAGGGTTTCTCCAGGTATTTGGGCATGTGGATCTTGGGGAACAGATAAAACTGGGCATTATGCGGTTGGGGGACTATGAGATTGGAGACAGTGGAAGCGAGATCACTTGAGGCAATGGGGGCACTGACAGTGCGAGTGATTTGGGTCTGATGGGTCACGGTGGGGTCATGGGCAAGGGGGGTAGAACATAGTGTCTGAGAGTTGGCGTTCGGCCTCTGCGACATGGCTACAGCCGTTCTCCAGATTACCACCCCTCTACCTTTGTCAGCGGGTATAACAGTGAACCAGGGATTGGTGTGGAGAGAGTGCAGCAGTGCATGTTCGGAGGGAGTCTGATTGGAGAGTGTGAGGGGGTGGAGAAATTAAGGCAGCTGAAGACACATCAACAGTCAGCAATGAAGAGATCTAAGGTAGGGACACGGCTGGTGGGGGGTGGTGACCAAGCAGAGGAGGAACATTGGAGGCAGGTGTAGGGGTCCTCAGAGGGAGGTTGTGAGTTTGTGTGAAAGAAGAAGACATGGAGGTAGAGGTGGCGGAAGAAGAGCTCCATATCCTGGAGGGTGTGGGATTTGTTGAGGTGGAAGCAGAGGGGAATGAATGTGAGCCCTTCCATGAGGATGGACCTTTTGGCCTCAGAATGTTTGAGAACGGGGGGCATACTAAATATGTAACAAGGCTCGTGGGTGGGGTTTTTGGGGAAAGGGTGATGGCGTGTGGTGGGTGAGGGTTGGTTGTGATGTAGCACGGAGGAATGGGTGTGGGAGAGAAAGGGGATTTGGGCGGAGGTGGGTTGTGGATTGAGGTGGGGGACTGGGAAGGTCGGGATGAAGTAAAGAGGGAGAAGTGAAGGGATAGGGTGCACTGTGGGGGTGTATGGGTGAGGAGGGAGAGCGAGTGTTCTTGCTGGCAGCAGGTAGGCAGTAGGACTCAGGGGTGACCATGGGAAATGTAGTTGCTGTCTTGGTTGTAGAGTGGGTGGGGCAGATGTGGAGGCTGAGGCTGGAGTGAAGTCAAGGCTTTTCTGAGTGTTTTGACCCAGGTTTGATTCCAGCCTCAGGCAACTGTCTGTGTGCAGTTAGCATATTCTTACCACGTCTGTGTTGGTTTTCTCTGGGTATTCTGGTGTCCTCTCAAAATTTAAAGACGTGCAGGTTAGGTGAATTGGCTGTGCTAAATTGCCCATAGTGATCAGGGAAATGTCGGTGAGGTTCATTAGTCAGCAGAAAAGTAAAATAATAGGATAGGGGATTGGGTCTTGGGTGGGTAACTCTTCCAAGGATCAGTGTGGGCGTGTTGGGCCAAATAACCTGTTTCCTCATTTTAGGGATTCTATGACAGTCTATTCCAGATTCTCATCACCTGCTGAGTGAAAAAGTTCTTCACCAAATCTTATTTGCAGTGTCCATGATGAAACCTTTCAAACCATTATTTTGTCTAGTGTCGTTTAGCTCTTGAGCTCCTTGTTCAATAAATGTTTTATTCTTTTCGATAAAATATGAGTTCTCTAACAGGGACAGTTAACCTTGTCCAATCAGGGAGCCCTGGCTGACAGATAAAAAGGGGAGTGTCAGAAGGACTGATGCTCTGGGACCTGACTCTGAACAACAACCTGCCAACCAACCCCTTCCTTCTGTCACCCTCAATCTCTCCATGCTTACTCTTGATGCCCCTTCGATCCACCCTGTGCTGCCTTTGGGAGATGTTGGCCTTCCCTCCATCACCCAGGAATGTGGTCATCATCCCAGAGCAGTCACACTTTTAATCCGAGGGTCATCACAGCTGGGGCGGTGTTGGGGGCGGGGACGGGGGGGCGGAGAAGGTAGCACCGTCATGGTGGTAAAACCTGTCATTAATCCACTGCAACCTCTCTTGGGGCTGCAAGAATTCAACCTCCCTCCATCAGACAGCTCCCCTCCCTGAAATGTAATATTGCTGCACCTAGTTTTGGGTTAATTAAGCACTGAAATATGACTATGGGGAGCCAGCAATGGCTGGGCAGGCAGTCACGACTGCTCTGACCCTGGATTCAGAGAATCCCCTCGGAATTGGGCAACACATTTGGGAGCACAGTGCCCACTGCCTCTGAAATCCCTCACTTACCGAGAATACACTCTCAGTATTCACCTTTCTCAGCTGCCATCTGAATTTACCATAAATTCTGTGTCCAATGATCCTGCCCCTCCAGCTACCTGATGAAGGAGCAGTGCTCTGAACGCTTTCTCCTTCCAAATAAACCTGTTTGACTTTAACCTGGTGTTGTGTGCTTTTTAACTTTGGCCATCTGAATGAGCTGCCATCTCAGGCTGAATCAGCTGAACTGTTTTTCATTCATGATTTGAGAAGATTAAAGCCTAATCTTCAATCCCGAGAACAAAGCCCGTTCTGAATCCATCGCTCGGAGACACAGACCTCAGAGAGACACCTCCAGACAGCACAGAGTAACACATGCGCACTGATAGAGACACCTGCAGGCAACAGTATGTAACACACGCACTCTGACAGACAGGCAGCACTGAGTAACATACTCACAGTCCACAGGAGTCTCTGAATGTGGGTGTCTCTCTGAGTAACACACCCACACTCAGAGATCTACAGGCAACATTAAGTTAAACATTCACACTCAGAGAGACAGACAAGGCCGACAATGTTGGTGAATGGCCGAAGATTGTTTCAGCGGCTAACCAACATGCAGCAGAGATTGCACAGTGCGATCCCATCAGCTGGGCCAGGACCAACAGAGTGATGAGGGAATGCATCAGATTGTACTTATTGAGTCCTAACAGCTTTCAGTTTCTGTTCTTTTTTGGAATCTTGTAACCTACACAAATCCCTGATCAAAGGGATCATTTGAAATGATTGATGATTATAATTGATTGGCAGGCCAACCAGCCAATCTTGAAAATGACCTGCTGAAATGCAGCCAACCAACTGAGGTGGGGGGGGGGGGGGGGGGGGGGGGAGGTCATCTATTTCCAAAGCACACAGCGACAGAGACTGAATTTTCATCTTTATTCCCTTTTCCAGATTCACATTGACAGAAAAAAACTGCAATTAACAGCCCAGGCAGAGGAAGCTGCTCAAATTCACAGCCACAATGGAGCTTGAGAAAAACACTTGTGGAGATTTTCTCAATAACAGGATAATCCTGTCCCTTTAAACAGTGACCAAACCTTAAATTGGAACTGACAGCTAAGCAGGAAGAAGATCTGGTTTACTGAAGCAGAGAATTCTGAGGTTACATTGTTTTGTACAGCTGACAGTCTTCAGCAACTTCAAGAGATTTTTCTTGGCATCACAAGTCAACCCTGTCCCAATCAAACACTTTCTGGACAAGGTACAGCATGACGTTTGACATCGTGTAAAGCTCTCTTGACACTGTCGCAATGACCTGCTTTAATACCCAAACCTCAGAAGGTTCTCTGAGCCAGACTGAGAAGGAAAAGAGATGAAATTCAATGCTGACAATGACCTTTGTCTTGCAAGCTCAGCCCTGTTCTATTTAAAGTTGTGTCTCCTCTGCGGACTATCGCAAACACTTTAAACACATTCTGATCTCCTGATACTCTTGCTGAGGGGTGAGGGGAGTGTCACATGGGTGAGGGCACAGGAGAAGCGAGCATTGGACTCCCAGTCAGACCCAGAGAGGGTCAGCAGGCTGCTGACACTGTAGGTGCTGTCCGAAGCTCGCAGGTAGTTGCTGGTCTGAACCCCGTCCGAAATGACTGCACCGTCCTTCTTCCACTGCACCTCCAGCTCATTCGGGATAGAAATGATTGGCAAGGCACACCAGGGTGGCAGTGCTCTTGGCATTGACCTGCTCCGGGGAGGGGGGCAGAAGGGTCAGCTTGGGCTGAGAGTTCTCACGGCCTGAAAGATAAGAGGAGCAATTTTAATCCCTGCCATTCGAAGGGAATTCAACCCTCACAAATATTCACTGGCAGCACAATCTTTTTGAACATTTTTAGACAATACAGAATAAACCCAACAAAAGAACAGATATTGTTCAAATTGCTTCTTGGGATGTGAGTGTCACTGGCAGGGCCAGCATTTATTGACCATCCCTAAATGCCCCTGAGAGAGAAGGGACAGTTTTAAACCATTGTTTATGGAATGCATGTGTGCACCTGGAAAGGCTATCAATGGGGGAGCATTTTTATGACAGTGATCAGAACTCAGTGAGATTGAGAATATGGATGGAAATGGAGAACTGTGCAGTCAGTATAAAACTTTTCATTTTACTAAACTGTGTGATGCTTTGGTAAAAATGGACCGGGAGCAGTGACATGATGGGAAATCAGTGTCAGGGCAGTGGGAGCCCTTGAAGGACGAGACAGAGGTCGTTCAGAATCTGTTCCCACAAAGAGTAAAGGTGGGACTTGCCGATCTCGACCGAATGAACAAGAGGATTGGGGCCATGTACTAACATGGATTGGATACTGGTTGGCCGACAGCACAGAAAGAAGGAGTCTTTTCCTGAATGGCAAGTAATTACTACTTAGGGTGCCACAGGGGTCAGTCCTTGGTACTCAGTTACTCATAATAAATAATAATAGTGTCAGAGAGCCGGAAAGACCCATCAGCCCATTGTGTCCACTCTGGTCAAAAAACAACAACCCAATAATTGTCATCCATTTTTCCAGAAAAAGGGAATTAGATGCGGTGTGTATTTAAGAAGGAATTAGATATAGTTCTTAGGATTAAAGGGATCAAAAAATGTGGGGAGAAAGCAGGAACAGGGGACTGTGTTGGACGATCAGCCATGATCATATTGAATGGTGGAAAAGGCTTGAAGGACCGAATGGCCTACTGCTGCTCCTGTGTTTGATGTTTCGATCTGTTTCTCAGATAATGAAGGAATGTCTCTCATCATTTTTAAGCTGGAAGTCAGATGTGTTTGGAGCTGAAGATGTGGCCATGGTGATAAATGAATGCGGGTCAGTAAGGTGGTTAAGAAGACACATGGGAGAAACTGTTTTTCTTTTTCCCTTGATGGAATGAGAGCATTGTTGGATTGGCAGCATTTATTACCCATCCGTAATCACCCAGAGGGCAGGTTAGAGTCAACCACATTACTGTGGGTCTGGAGTCGCATGGTAAGGATGGCAGTTTCCTTCCCTTACACGTCGTTTTGTTTGACAAGCAGTCACTGTTGCAATGTCAGTAACATGACAGCCAGTTTCTGCACAGCATGATCCCACTCGAAGCAATGAGATCAAAGAGCATTAATGATGTTGGATCAACGATATATATTGGCCTGAACTCAACCCAAAGAGAAAGTAATTTGGCTCAGTTGGATGAAAATGAGAAAATGGAAGGTAAAGGAGAAGGTAGGATTGCTGGTTAGTGATGGGATTATCAGAAAATAAAAGAAAGGGATGGAATTTTGAATATCAAAGGAAGCATAAAAGTGCAGGGAAAATCAATAATAGAACAAACTTAAAGAGGTTGTATCTAAATGCACGAAGCATTCCGAGTAAGGTCGACAAAGCGATGCCACATATCGAGGTAAATGGAGTTTCTAAGGAATTTAAACCAGTTAAAGTGGAGGGAGAGGTTTTTCAAGTTTCTAGAAGATGTAATAGGACAGAAAGTGTGAGAAGGATCAGAGATCAAACGTAGGCACAGCAGATAAGAGGACAATGATGAGAAGGAGGGCAGTCAATGCAGGACTGAGATTGTTGTACTTAAAAGCACACAGTATACACAATGATCTTGTCGTGCAGATTGAAACTGGCAGGTACGATGTTGTGGCTGTCACAGAGACATGGCTGTAAGGGGATCCAGCATGGATATATATATATATATCCAAGGATACATGTCCCATCAAAAGGACAAGCAGATGGGCAAAGGGGCAAGTGTTGCCTTGTTAATAAGAAATTAAATTAAATCAATAGCAAGAAGTGATAGAGAGACAGAAGGTGTAGAATCTGTGTGAGTAGAGCTGAGGAACCACAACAAATAAAGAATCTGATGCAAGTTCTGTCCAGGTCTCCAAGCAGTAATCAGGGTGTGGGGAAGGAAATCAATCAGGAGATAGAAACGCCAGATACAAAATGTCAGGGCAGACTTCAATGGATAGGTGGACTTGATAGTGTGTCTCAAGGAAAGGACTTCATGTAATGTCTACGAGATGGTTTTTGAAACAGCTTGTGGTTGATCATTTGTAACAGGCAGTTTTGGATTCAGTGATGTGTAATGAGGCAAACTTGATTAGTGAGCTGAAGATGAAAGTATCCCTGTGGATAAGTGACCATAATATGATAGAAATCCCCCTGCAGTTTGAGAGGGAGAAGCTGCAATCAGATGGAACAGTATTTCAATTGAGTAAAGGGAACTACAAAGACATGAGGAAGGAGCTGACAAGAGTTGATTGGAAGGGGAGCCGAGCAGGTAAGATGGCAGGGCAGCAAATAACAAAATTTCTGGGGGTAATTCAGGAAGCAGAGCAGGAATTCATTCCAAAAAGGAAATATACTAAGGGGAGGACAAGGTAACCATGGCTGATGAGGGACGTCAAGGACAGCATAAAAGCAAAAGGAAAAGACATAAAATGTGGTGGAAAATAGTGGGAAGCCAGAGGATTAGGAAGTCTTTAAAAACTTTTGGAGGATAACGAAAAAAGCACTAAGGGTGGAGAACGTGAAATGTGAGGGTAAGCTGGCCAGTAATATACAAGGAGATTGCAAGAGTTTTATTAGACATATAAAAAGGAAGAGGGACGCAAAAATAGACTTTGGATCGCTGGAAAATGAGTCTGGAGAAAGAATAATAGGAAATGAAGGAATAGCCAAGGAATTGAATCGATACTTTGCATCAGTCTGCACAATGGAAAACACCAGCAGCATACCAGTACTTCAAGACTGTCAGGGAGCAGAGGGGAGTGTAGTGGCCATCACTAAGGAGGAGGTAGTGGGGAAGCTGAAAGGTCTGATTGTGGATAACTCACCCAGACTGGATGAACTACACCAGTGTGTTCTGAAGGAGATTGCTGAGGAGATTCTGGGGGCATTGGTGATGATCTTTCAGGAATCAATGGAGTCAGGGTGTGGAGGTGGGGTAGGGTGGCATTTGGTGGGGGCAAGGGACAGGAAAATGGCTCACATAACAGCTCTGTTTAAGAATGGAGGGAGGTAGAAGATGGGACATTATAGGCCATTTACCCTGGACTCAGTTGTTGGTCAGGTTTTAGACTTCAATTGAAGGATGAAATTGGAGAGGACTTGGAAGTGCATTTGGAAAATAGGGCTGAGTCAAGGGGAGGTCATGCCTGGCAAATCTGTTAGAATTCCCAAAGGAGACAATGAGCCAGTCATACAAAGGAGAGTCTGAGGAAGTAATCTCTTTGGATTTTCCAGAGGTCATTTGACATGAGATAAGCGCTGATAGTGTTAGGGGTGAGGTACTGGCATGGACTGAGGACTGGCAGGTTGGCATAAAGCAGAGAGCGAGGAACAATGGCAGCTGGTGACCGGTAAAGGTCTGCAGGGCCTTAGGACCTTAACTATTCATGTTATACATTAACAATCTGGATGAAGGAAGTGAAGACATTGTTGCTAGGTTTTCAGATGACATGATATAAGTGGAGGGAAGTGGGAAGGCTGTAAAAGGTCCTGGATAGGCTCAGAGAGTGGGGAAAGAACTGAAAGATAGAATACAATGTGTTACAGTGTGAGGTTATGCACTTTGGGAGGAAGAAGAAATGCAGAGACTGTTTGCTAAATGAGGAAAGCCTTTGGAAATCTAAAGGACAAATCTCATTCAGGATTCTCTTAAGGTTAACAGGCAGGTCCAGTTTGTGCTTGGGTAGGCAAATAAAATGTTCGCATTCATTTAAATAGGGCCAGAACACAAGAGCACAGATGTACTGCTGAGGCTGTGTAAGGCTCTAGTCAGACTGCATTTTGAATGTTGTGAGCAGTTTTGGGACCCATATTCGAAGAAACAATGTGCTGGCATTGGAGGGGTTTACAAGAATGATCCTGGGGATGAAGGGCTTGTCATATGAGCCGTGGTTGAGGACTCTGGGTCTGTACTCGATGGAGTTTAGAAGGATGATGAGGGATCTTATTGAAATGTGCAGAATACAGATAGGCCTGGATAGAGTGGATGCAGAGAAGATGTTTCCAAAAAACAGGAGAGACTAGGTAACCAAGGCACAGCCTGAGAATGAAGGGCCAACACTTTCGAGCTGAGATGAGGACAAATTTCTTCAGCCAGAGGGTGGCGAATCTGTGGAACTCAGTGCTACAGAGGGCAGTGGAGGCCAAGTCACTGAGAGTATTTAAGACAGAGATAGATAGGTTTGTGATTGTTAAGGGGATTGATGGTACCTGTGGAGTAGGCAGGAGAATGGGGATGAGAAGCATATCTGCCACGATCAAATGGCAGAGCAGATTCAATGGGCTGAATGGCTGATTTCTGCTCCTATTTCTTAAAGTCTTCTGGAGAGTTTCCCCAAAACCCTGGAACACTGAACCCACTGGACTGTGAGCCCTGCTGTAGCTGTTTGTCATCAGAACTTTGCCAAGAGGTAACCAAAGAGTGGAGAGAGTGTGCATCCATGTGGGAACTTCAGAATGCTTCCAAGCTCCTGGACTTCCAAGAGTGTAGGAAGTGTGGTCAGTGACAGCAGTTGGAGCTCCAGGTTTCGGAGTTTGAGCAGCAGCTGGTGTCAGTGCGGAGAGTCCGTGAGGCTGAGAGCTCCGTGGAGAGCACGTTTCTAGATGTGGTCACTCTGCAGCTTCAGAGTATGCAGGGAGAGAGGGAATGGGGGAGAAGCAGACAGTCCAAAAGGACCAGGCAGCTAGTACAGGAATCCCCTGAGTGCATCTCACTCTCCAACCAGGATTCAGTTCGGAATCCTGATGAGAATGATGGTTCATCTGGGGAGTGCAGCCAGAGCCAAGTCACTGGCACCACGGGTGGCTCAGCTGTACAGGGGTGCACAACGAAGACTGGAAGAGCGACAGTGAGAGGAGATTCGAGAGGGAGGGCAATTGATAGGTGTTTCTGCAGCTGCAGATGGGAATCCAGGATGGTGTGTTGTCTCCTTGGTGCCAGGCTCAAGGATGTCACTGAGCGGCTGCAGAGCGCCCTGAGGGGAGAGGGGGAACAGTCAGCAGTCGTGGTCCACATCGGTCCCAGTGACACAGGGAGAAATAGGATGTGGTCCTGCAGTCAGAATTTAGTGATTGTGGAAAGGAATTAGGAGCAGGAACTAAAAAGACGGGCGGCACATTACTTCCAGTACCGCCCACAAGTGTGAAGAGGAACAGGAGGATAACACAGGTGACTGTGGGGCTGGAGAGCGGGTCCAGGAGGGTGGCTTTAGATTCTTGGGTCATTGGGAGTGGGTCTGGGGGAGATGAGATTTGGCCAGACCAGACAGCGTTGCTCCTGAACAGAGCTGTGACTGAGCTCCTTTGGGATGAGCTGGGCTATGGGAGCCAGTGGGGAATATCAGAATGAAACACGAAGGTCCACGGAATCCTCAGTGTAGACAATAATTCACCACCCAGTAGAAAGAATGTGGAGGAATACAAATGGAAGGAATTTACAGAGACCTGCAAATATGATCGAATCGTTATAAATGGGGGACGGGGTCTTTAATTTCTGAATATAGATTAGGGTAGTAGCAGTGTAACAGGCAGAGAGGGGCCAGAGTTGTGAGAGTGTGTTCAGGTGAATTTTCAGATGGCATTGTGGACAGCGAAGAAGGCTGTGTAAGAGTACAATGGGCTCTTGACCAACTGGGCCAGTGGGCTGAGGAATGGCAGATGGAGTTTAATTCAGATAAATGTGAGTGCTGTATTTTGGTTAGACACAGGAGATGGGTGAGATCCTAAGCAAATATTTCAGGTAAGTATTTATTGGGAAGAAGGACATGAAAGTGACGGAATTTGGAAAAATAGTGACATATTGAAAAAGTCCACAATACAACTGAGGAGATGCGAAAGGTCTTAAACCATACCAAGGATATAATCCCTCGGACCTGATCAGGTGTGTCCCAGAACATTGTGGGAAACTAGGGAAGAGATTGCTGGGCCCCTTGCTGAGATATGTTTATCATTACAGCTATAGGTAAGGTGTTGGAGGAGCAGAGAGGATGGCTAATGTTGTATCATTATTTCAGAAAGGCTATAAGGAAAAGCCAGGGAACTCTCGACCAATGAGCCTGATGTCAGTGCTAGGTAAGATATTGGAGTGGATTCTGAGGGACAGGATTTACATCCATTTGGATAATTAATGTGGTTTTGTGCACTGGAAATTGTGTCTCCCTGATTTGATTGAGGAGGTGACAAAGAAGATTGATGAAGGCAGAACAGTAGACAGTGTCTGTTTGAACTTCAGTAAAGTGTTTGACAAGGTTCCACATGATATACTGGTTAGTAAGGTTAGACTACATCGGATCCAGGGGGAGCTAGGTATTTGGGGAAAAAAAATTAGCTTGAAGATAGGAGAGAGAGAGTGGTGGTAAAGGTTTGATTTTCAGACTGGAGATCTGTGAATAGCTGTGTGCCGCAAGGAGTGGTGCTGGGTTCACTGCTTTTGGTCATTTAAATAAATGATTTCACTGTGAATATAGGAGTTAACATCAGTTTGTAAATGACACCAAAATTGGTGGGACAGTGGATAGTGAAGAAGTTTATCTCAGGAACAGTGGGACCTTGATCAGATGGGGCAATGGGCAGAGGTGTGGCAAATGGAGTTCAATTTAGTTAAATGTGAGATTTTGCATTTTGGAAAGGCAAACCAGGGCAGGAGTTATACAGTTAATGGTAGGGCCCTGTGGAGTGTTGCTGAAAAAAAGACGTGAAGGTGAAGGTGAAGGTGAAGGTGAAGGTGAAGGTGAGCTGCATTATTCCTTAAAACTGGATCACAGGGAGACAGGACGATGAAGAAGGTGTTGGGAATGTTTGCCTTTATTGGTCACTGTATTGAGTATCGAAGTTGGGACATCATATTGCAGCTGTACAGGAGATTAGTGAGACCACTTTGGGAATAATGTGAACAATTCTGATCATCCTGTAATAGGAAGGATATTGTTAAACTTTTAAAAGGTGCAGAAAAAGATTTACTAAGATTTTGCTAGGAATTGGAGGGTTTGGACGATCGGGAGAGGATGAATAAACTGGTGCAATTTTCCCTGCAGCATCGGAGGCTGAGAAATTTACGAAATCATGAGGGACATAGATAATGTGAATAATTCAGGAAGCATGTGAATGTTTTGTAGAGCTGGCAAATTAAATTCCCAAAGGTCATTCCAGGGATGAGGAATATCAGTTATGAAGATCTACTGGAGAATGTGGGACTGTCTTCTTTGGAGAAGGCTGAGAGGAGATTTGTTGAAGGAATTAAAACCAGGAGGGGCCTGGACAGAAAAAATAAGGAGAAAATGTTCCCAATTGAGAAAGGATTGAGACTGAGAGAATACAGATTGAAAGTAATTGGGAAAAGTAATAAAAGTGAGATGGAGAACAACATGTTCAGCCAGTGAGTGGTTAAGGTGTGGAATGCACGGCCTGAGAGTGTGGTGGAGGCAGCTTCAATTGAAACATTCCGAAGGGAATGAGACTATTATTTGAAAAGGAACAATGTGCAGGGTGACAGGGAGAAGTGAGGAGAATGACACTCTGTCAATTACTCATTCAGAGAGCCAGTACAGATAAGACGGGTGGAATGGTCTCCTTGTACACTGTAACAATTCTGTGATTGTGTGATTGAGCAGAGTTAAAGCTGGGGGAGGTGGGAGCTCAGTGTCTCACTGTGCTGCTGCTGCTGCTGCTGCTGCTGCTGTGGTCAGTGAGATCAGAGACTGGGACGGGGAGCCAGAGCTCACATCAAACTCTGCCCGTGTCTGTCACACTGAGATTGGCAGGAGGCTACTCACTGATTTCACTCCATGCTGCAGGAATGGGACCACGGGCTGCAAATAGATAGAGCTCCTCCACACGGTGAGTAAAACTGACTGACTTATATCTTGCTTTTTCAAGGGGCCAATGGAACTACAGAAGTACAGCTGTACACCCTGTTAGAGACAGTGCTCCTCAATCAACCATTTCATTCGCTGCAGCTGCCCAATAACACCTTCAACAATTCAGCATTTGTGTTTTAGAAATTGTGTTTCAGTATTGACGGGGTTAATAACGGAGGATTGAGGTTTACTTACTCAGTCTGAGCTTGGTTCCTGAACCGAATGTAAGCCACAGTGAGAGCTCCCAGTGCAGAGGCTGTCCAAAAACTTCTGCTCTTTGTTACTCTCCGACACTCTCAACCTCTCCCTGTCTCTCAGTCACTCTTACCCTCTCCCTGCCCCTCGCTCTCTCCCTCACTCATGGCTTTTTCTCTGTCTGTCTGTATCTCTGGGTTGTGTCCAGCCAGGCTTGTGCAGTTTGCGAAATATATTTTTTGATGTTCAATCTTGCGGCTGGTCTTCAAGTGTGGTCATGGAGTGTAGATGGAAACATGAGGCCTTCAGTGAGTGGTGGACACCACAGGGACTGGAGTGTGTTGTGGACAGTGACAATTCTGGCATAGGTTAGTTTGTGCAGTTTCATTTAGATGTAAATGTGAATGTGTCAGTTCAGGTGGTGGGATGGTGTGTCCATTCTTATATATTTTATATAACTGTGGATTGGGTCAGTACAGGAGTTGGTGCTGTGTGTATTGAGGTTTTTGTATGGCTCTGTATCACTGTGTCCAGGGTTGCTGTAACCTTGTATACAGTAATAGTCAGCGACATCCTCATTCTGAACGTTGCTGATTGTCAGGGTGAAACTGGTCCCTGATCCACTGCCGGTGAATCGATCGGAGACTCCTGTGAATCGAGTTGTTGCACTGTAGATCAGGAGAGAGGGTTTCTGACCTTTTCGCTGCTGGTACCAAGCAAGGGAGCTGCTAATGCTTTGACTGGCCTTACAGGTGATGGTTGCAGTCTGGCCCAGTCCCACTGACAGCACCGGGGGAGACTGGCTCATGATGATGTCCCCACTGATACCTGAGGGGTCAGAGAGAAACACAGTGAAGTCAGAACTGTCACTGAAAGAGCCTGTCAAATGAGAGATTGTTGGAGACACTGAGCATTCCTCTGGTTTCAGCATTTTCCCTTCAATCACAAGTCAGTGGAATTGGAATGAAATGGAGAGCAGCTAAAGATTCAAGGTGGAAGGAGAGAGATTTGTACCTGCGATGCAGAATGCCAGGGGCCAGATCAGCTGGATGAGTGAAATCATGGTGTGTGCTCCTGTCCCTGTACCTGGTTCCTGCTAAACTCTCCCTTCACTGGGCTCTGCTTTATAAAGCTGCAGCCTGTGAGAGTCTGACTGGGTGTTCCTCAGTATGTAAATGGCATCAGGCAGGGAGAGCCACGTCAGTACCTCTTTTCTCTTTCTCTCACTCCCATTCTCTCTCTCTGTCTCAGAAAGTCATTGAGGTTAACAGCACTGAATGAGACCATTTGGCCCATTGTGTTTAAACTGGTCAGCAAAGATCTGATGACACTAATCCCATCCTCCAGCTCTTGGCCCATTACCGTGGGGGCTGCAGCAACACAAGGGAATATCTAAACACTGCTCCAATGTCACGAGAGTTTGTGACTCAATCAGCCTTTCAGGCAGTGAGTTCTAGACTCCCACCACCCTCTGGGTGAAAACATTTCTCCCCAACACACTTCTCACTCTCTAATCAACTGGGCCTGGACTCAATCGAGTTCAGAAGGATGAGAGAGGATCTGATTGAAACATATAACATTCTAACAGGGCTGGGCAGGGAGGAGGTTTCCCCTGGTTGGGGAGTCTGGAACCAGGGGTCACAATCTCAGGGGGATACAGCGTAGACCATTTCAGACTGAGATGAGGAAACATTTCTTCACTCAGAGGGTAGTCAAACTGTGGAGGACAAGGAACTGAATATATTCAAGAGAAAGAGAGAGATGATTGTTTTACATTTTAACAGCATGAAGGAAATGGGGAGAAAGTAGGAATATGGCTTTGAGATGGAGGATCAGCCATGATCATACTGAATGACAGAGCAGGCTTAAAGGGCCGAATGGCCTACTCCTGCAGCAGTTTCTGTGTGGCCATGTCTGTGTTACCTTCAATGTTTGTCCCTGGTTATTGAATCCTTGACTCTTGTAAAAAGTGCCTTCCTGCCCACCCAATCACTGCCCTGAATAATCTTATACCCCTCTATCAGGTCCCCTCTCAACCTTTACTGCTCCAAAGGAAACATTCCGAATCTTTCCAAGCTTTCCTCACAGCTGGCCCTCCATCCCAGGCAGCATGCTGGTAAATCTCTGCACCCTCTCAAGTACAATCACATGCTTCCCAGAATGTGGTGACCAGGACCTGTCCACCCCTTTCTCTCTCTCTCTCAATCAGTCACATAGCCACTCTCTCCAACTCACCCACGCTTCCTTACTCCGTCTCATAATCTCTACTTCTGCATCTTTCTCTCTCACTGTCACTCACTCAATCTCTCGCATCAATTGAAAACCTCCAAATATTAATTGCCCCTCTCTATTCCTCTCTCTGTCTCTCCCTCCCTGCCTGCATTCCAAATCTACCGTCTCTCTCCCTCCCTCTCTGTCATTTTGTCTCTAACCATACTCATCTCTCTCTCACACACACACACTCAACCCGACCAACTCTCTCTTGATTCCTTTCATTCTTGGTATCACACCCATCCTGTCTCTTTCTCTCTCTCCATCCCTCTCAGTCACATCTTGATTCTCTCTCTCTATCCCTCAATCTCACTAGTTCTACCTCCCTCTATCTCTCTCTTAGTCCCCTCACATATCTCACACTGTCGCAGATGCTCCTCCCTCTATCCCTCAATTACACACACACGCATACATCTTCTACCTCTCTCTCTGTCTCGCTTCTCTCTCTTTCTCACAGTGTCCCGGGTGGTGACAATTGAATGCAGGACAAATCTCCCTCTGCTCTGCCCCACTAATGGATGTTAACCCTTGACCCCAGAAGCATGTCTTTTCCTGGATTAAGGCCCCATTTCTCACATTGACCGGGGTATGGTCTCTCTCAGGAAGACTGACAGATTCTTGTCAAATGAAGGGCAGTTCTTTGCTGTTGGCCGATTCTCACTGGGGACTGGTTTGGACACAAAGCTCATTTCATGAAGGCCTAGCAGAGAGAGGAGATCCTCAGGCCATCAGTGTGAGCTGGAGGGACAGGACAGGTTCTGACCCACTGACCCATCCTGTCCAATCCCTTCCCTTTCCTGCCCTTTCCATGATCAGTCTTTGAGTCAGGCTTTTTGACTGGGATGAGGGTCAGAGCATCACACAGTTACAACAGAGAGCAACTGGACCCACACCAACCATGAACGCCATGACACACTGGATACTCCAACAGTGTCCAGTAAACATGAAATTCAGTTCACAAAGCTGCTTGATGGAGAAACATAGGCCTCTTTACCACTGAAGCCATAAAAGCAGTAAACATTGGCCTCCTTCCTACTGGACTCTCCAAAGGAGACCAGTAAACATGGGCCTCCTATTCACTTCTATTGAAAGGGCCTCCTTCTGAGTTCCCCCTCCAGTCTAATCATGTACTTCCAACAGTGATATGTACGCAGTGTTCCACATTTGGCCTAACCAATGCTCTGTAAATTAACAACAAGACTTCCTTACTCCTATATTCTACACCCTGGCTAATGATGGCAAGCATCCCATATGCCTTCTTCACCACCCTGTCTAGCTGTGCTGATACCTTCTGGGATCGATGGACTTGAACACCAAGATCCCTTCGTTCCTCACTACTCCCAAGGAACATAAGAGCATAAGAACTAGGAGCAGAAGTAGGCTGTCTGGCCCTTCGAGCTTGCTGCGCTGAGTAATAAGATCATGGCTGATCTTTTCCTGGACTCAACTCCATTTACCTGCGCTTTCATCTTATCTCTTAATTCCTTTATTTTTTCAAAACAAATCTGAGCTTAAATATGTTTACTGAAGTAGCTTCAACTACTTCACTGGGCAAGGAATGTCATAGATTTATGACCCTCTGGGTGAAGAAGTTCCATCTCAATTCAATCCTAAATCTGCTCCCCTTAATTTTGAGGCGATGCCCTCTTGTCCTAGTTTCACCTGCCAGTGGAAATATTCTCTCTACTTCTGTTTTATCTATTCTCTTCATAATTTTATGTTTCTATAAGATCCCCCTCATTCTTCTAAGTTCCAATGAATATATGCCAGTCTACTCAGTCTCTCCTTGTAAGCCAACCCCCTCAACCATGGAATTAAAGTTCTCTGCACCCCTTCAAGTACCAGTACATCCTTTCTCAAGTAAGGAGACCAAAACTGCACAAAGTTCTCCAGGTGTGGCCTCACCAGCATCCTGTACAGCTGCAACATAACCTCTCTGCTTTTTAAACTCAATCACTTTAGCGATGAAGGACAAAATTCCATTTGCCTTCCGAATTGCCAGTTGTACCTGCAGACCAACCCTCTGTGATTCATGCATAAGGACACTCAAGGGACATAACTTTCATTGTGCATATCCTTCCCTTATTAGACCTCCCAAATTGGATCACCTTACACTTGTCAGGATTAAATTCTATCTGCAATTGTTCTGCCCAATTACCAGCTGATCAACATCAGACTGCAGCCTGAGACCAGGTAATCCAAGATGGCAGCAGAGTAGGACTCTTCAGGCCAAATTAATCTGCTCCATCTGTTTCCTTTCTGCTTTTTCTTCCACTGGTTTTTATTTTCTTTTGTGTTTTTCTTTTGTCGTTCTCTCTTCTTTTCTCTCCCAGCCCACGGACTCCCAGCCCCACTCACCAGGCCTCTGACAAGTGCAGCCCCAGTGTTGCGGCCTCTTGACTTGGTGTGGCAGAGTCCTGACCTGGCAGAGAGACCTCCCAGCTCGGTGAGGCAGACTCTCGGTCTGACGTGTTGGGCTCTCAGTTTAATGTGGTGGCCTCTTGGCTCAGTATGTTCAATTGTCACTCCAGCGTGATGGACTCTTGGCCTAGCATGGTGCTCTCTCAGTGGCCCAGCGTGGTTGTCTCTTGGCCCACAGGGTGGTCTTTTGCTGTATAAGGTGGTCTTTCGGCCCAGCACAGCCTCAGCTTGCCTTCCGGTCTCATAGTGATGATTCAAAGTATGATCCCACTGTAGCTAAGCGCTTAAGAAAGACTGTAATGATTGAACTTCCAGATTTATTTCTTTATTTTCTTCTTAAAACTAAAAAGGTCAAGAAGTCTGTAATGTGTAACTTTTAAATTTAGACTTTCTTTCTAACTTCTTCTTAAGATTCTGTACCTCGGTCCTTGTACCTAAGATGGCTCCTTACAAGGTGACCTCACATACTTTTCACTGTACTCCAATACTTTTGTACTTGAGTCCATGAAACAATAAAATAAAAATCAAATCAAGATCAACAACACGACCACTTTATGTGGCATCTGAAAACTTGCTAATTGTCCAATCACAGTCAATTCATTAAGGTACATTACAAACTAAAAGGGCGCAGCCCCAATTCCTGTCATACTTCACTGGTCACAGGCTTCCAATTATGAAGACAACAAAGGATTTTATTTTGCCGTGTTTTGAAATCTTTTGAAATTGTGTTTTCTGTCAGTGTGTTTTATTTTATCTTCATTTCTTTTGTGTACTGAGGTCTCATTATTCAATCTAAATCATCAATATTGCGTACTTATGCTCTACAGATGCTGCAGACCAACTGCATTTCTTCAGCAGTTTTTGGGTTTGTTTCAGTCTGAGATCTGTGTTGTCCAATAATACCAGCTGTTGGGATGGGAATAGTTGGCTAGCATCATGATTTTCACTCTAATTAGAAATTGGCACTTCGTATTTGATGAATCCAACAAACCCTTCCACTGTTTTCACATCTGTCAGTCACCACATCACTGCTACCGCTCCTACCTTTCCAGAATGGGTGGCACGGTGGCACAGTGGTTAGCACTGCTGCCTCACAGCGCCAGAGATCCGGGTTCAATTCCCGCCTCAGGCGACTGATTGTGTAGAGTTTGCACGTTCTCCCCGTGTCTGCGTGGGTTTCCTCCGAGTTCTCCGGTTTCCTCCCACAGTCCAAAGATGTGCAGGTCAGGTGAATTGGCCATGCTAAATTGACCGTAGTGTTAGGTAAGGGGAAAACGTAGGGGTATGGGTGGTTTGCGCTTCGGTGGGGCGGTGTGGACTTGTTGGGCCGAAGGGCCTGTTTCCACACTGTAAGTAATCTAATCTAATGCAGGCAAATCCTTTTACTCTCAGTATGTGACTTATGTACTTAACTTGGGGCATCTTTAATTGCAAACTTTCTTGTTCAGCTTAATGAATCTTTCTTTCTTCTTCAGCTCCTGACAAGCTACACCCAGCATTCCACTAGATGATGATTGTGGTCAGCAATGCTTTGTATCTGGAATAGACGACTTTCTCCCCATATCCTTCTCACTCACACTCTCACCTGATTACCCGGGCATCGCGGCAGGTCACTGTGTTTGAGGAGAAGTTGACTCGAAACTGAATCAGCTGTAGATATTTCATGCGGCCATTTAATTGAAAAAAAGTATATTTACACTGAAGTTAATAAATTATAAATGTATGATAATTGGACAGAATGTTATATTAATCTTTGCGTCATTTGAGAGATAAAACTTTGCCGGTTTGTCAAGAGTGCTAGTTCATAAGGTGCAAGTTTCCTGCACATCTTTTATAATGATTTCTCCCACGACTGATGGCAAGCTAACTGGTCTACAAAAGCCACTGTGTTCTCTCTGTCTTCCTTCTTAAATAGTGGGGTTATGCTGGCCACTCTCCAACCCATTGCAAACTGCTCCAAAGTCTAGAATTCTGAAAGGTTTCCACGAGGGCATCTATTCTTCCTCGTGCCACTTTCCAAAGTATTCTGGGGTGAGGGGATCAGGCTGCCAAAAGATATATTATGGCTTCTCTTTGCCCTCCTATTTTTTAAGCACCTCCCCACACTTTCTCTCCTCTTGAAGGTCCTCCCCTCTTTTTGATGCTCTGTACTTGACATAAGCTTCCTCCTTTCCCTTTCTCAAACTATCCATGTCCCTTGACATCCAGGATCCCAGGAGCTGCAGTCCTTGCATTTCTTTCTGAGCTGGCCCTGAACTACATTAAAAAGATCCCCACTTTCTAAATGTAGACTGACCTGCAAATCATTTCTCCCAGTCTGTATTTGCCAGATCCTGTCTAATGAAATTGAAATTGGCCTTGCCTCACTTTAGACACTTAACTTCTGCACTACTCTTATTCCTTTCCATAATAATTAGGAACCTTACGGAACTGTATCCAAAATGCTCACCCACTGACTCTTTAACAATTTGACATTACATCAGATTGAGCCCAGCACTGCCTATGTCGAGTGGGACTATCTGTACTGACACTAGAAGCTCTCCTGGATGGACTTTAAAAAATCCATTCATATGAAGTCAAACATAAAGTTTGTGTTAGAGAAGTTGAAATTCCTTGCTAATATAACCGTATTCCTCTCACACCTCTCTGTGATTTGCCGACATATCTGCTCCTCTCTCTCCATCTGACTATTGGGGAGCTTGTCGTATAATCCCAGCAAAGTGATTGTCCTTTTGTCGAGCTCTACCCAGACGGCGTCACTTGAAGACCCTTCCAAGAAATGCTCCTTCAGTAGCAAGAATGCAACACACCCACCTCTCTTGCACCCTGTCTATCCCACCTGAGACTTCTCTACCCTGGAATGTTGAGCTGCCAGTCCTATCTTTGTTCAATCATGTCTCAGCATTTGCAGCAATATGATATTCCAAAAAGATAATGCAACAGCATATGAAATCGCTTTAGATGTATGATTAGTAAGTTTGCAGATGACACCAACATTGGAGGTGTAGTGGACAGCGAAGAAGGTTCTCTCAGATTACAAAAGGATCTTGATCAGATGGGCCAATGGGCTGCGAAGTTTAATGCACATAAATGCAAGGTGCTGCATTTTGGGAAAGCAAATCTTAGCAGGATTTATACACTTAATGGTAAGGTCCGAGGGAGTGTTGCTGAACAAAGATACCTTGGAGTGCAGATTCATAGCTCCTTGAAAGTGGAGTTTCTGGTAGATAGGATAGTGAAGAAGGCGTTGTATATGCTTTCCTTTATTGGTTAGGGTATTGAGTACAGGAGTTGGGAGTTCATGTTGCGGCTGTACAGGACATTGGTTAGGCCAGTATTGGAATATTGCGTGCAATTCTGGTCTCCTTCCGATCGGAAAAATGTTGTGAAACTTGAAAGGGTTCAGAAAAGATTTACAAGGATGTTGGCCAGGGTTGGAGGATTTGAATTTCGGGAGAGGCTGAACAGGCAGGAGCTGTTTTCCCTGGATTGTTGGAGGGGTGAAGGGTGACCTTATAGAAGTTTACAAAATTATGAGGGGCATGGATAGGATAAATAGACAAAGTCTTTTCCCTGGGGTGGGGGAGACCAGAACTAGAGATCATAGGTTTAGAGTGAGAGGGGAAAGATATAAAAGAGACGTAAGGGGCAACTTTTTTCACGCAGAGGGTGGTACGTGTATAGAATGAGCTGCCAGAGGAAGTGGTAGAGGCTGGTACAATTGCAACATTTAAAAGGCATTTGTATGGACGTATGAATAGAAAGAGTTTGGAGGTATGTGGGCCGGGTGCTGGCAGGTGGTACTAGATTGGGTTGGGACATCTGGTCGGCATGGACAGGTTGCACCAAAGGGTTTGTTTCCATGCTGTACATCTCTATGTCTTGATGACTCTATATTCCCAAGTGCTGTTCAATGCTCTCAGTTCAACCACATTACTGGTCAAGCTCCTTACATTAAAATTGATACTGTTCAGCTTTCTGATCCTCCTGTGTTCTGGATCCTGTCCTAGTGGTTACCCAGTGGTTTTCTGTGTAGCCCTTACTCTCCCATGAAGGGAAACATTGAGCATTAACTCTGTCAAGCCCCTTAAGAATTCTATACATTTCAATGAGATTCCCTCTCATTCTTCTGAACTCCAGGGGTCAGATTCCAAACCTGTTTGACCTTTGCCCATGAGACAATCTCTCTACACCAGGAATCAGTCAAGGGAACTATCTCTGAACTACATCGAATGCAGCTCCTGTCCTTTCTTCAATAAGGAGCCTGGTACTGGACACCATACTCCAGATGTGCTCTCACCAAGCCCCTAACCCTAACCCCTGTATAGCTGCAGTAAAATGTCCCTGGTTTTAGATTGCATTCCCTTTACAATGAGCACCAACACTCCATCTGCCTCCGGATTCACTTGCTGTAGCTGCGTACTAACTCTGTGATTCATGTCCCCCACATTACACTCCATCTGCCCAATATCTCTGCAAAGCCCAGCTGTATCTAATATTCAGCAGAATGGACCCCTTCACTGGGAAACAGTCTTTTGTGACTAGAAAAATGACACATCTTTCTGAATCACATGAATACCTGTTTTTATTGAGTTTCATGAGTTCTGTGTTGATTGACACAATGTTCTGGTTTGGGCTTTGCTGTCTGTACAAACCATCTGTAATGTCTTTGCTGCAATGGTTCACATTTACATCATCAAACTCACACTCCAAATATCCCGTCATTATTTTCCATGGCTGAAGAATACAGCCCTGGCTGATCCTTTCCCTGCAGCAACGGATCCAGTGGAATTTCATCATTGGAGTCGATATTTGAGAGGATCAGGTCCAAACCCAGCTCCAGATATCAGTGTTGGGAATTTGCTGGAATGCTGGATCAGAAGGGCAGGATATCCTACAGAATTGGAAAAATGTAACAACGTGACTCCAATCAGACAGGGCCTTGTTGGGGAGGGAGGGAGGGACGGTGTGTCGGCGCTGGGCACAATATACCAGCTCATGGTGTCCAAGAGGCCGAGTGGGCAGTTTCAGGTTAGAAACTGAAGCTTTTGCAACTTCTCCTGGCTTCCAGCTCCATCATTAAATCAGGAGAAGTTTCAGCAGAGGAACCCCATTTCTCATCAACACACACTGACACCATCATCAGAACAGAAGGAATAGCGACAGCAGGAAGCCATTCAGCCCCTCCAGCCTGCTCCATTAAACCCCAGGGAATAATGTCCCAATAGACTCCATATAACGTCTTCGGAGAATCCCCTTATGCCAGGAATCAGTCTCACGAATATTTGCTGCACTCCTAATCGGTAGAGTCTGGGCGAGTGTATCCTTCCAAAAAAAAATGAAATTGAAAATGGACCCAGTGCTGCAAGGACGGCCTCACCAAGGTCTGACCTAATTGGAATAAGACTCCTTCCCTCAGACATGGCCAACAGCTGGCTCCCAGTCACTGGCTCCCTCTCAGTCACTCTCTCTCTCTCTCTCTTTCTCTCAGTCTCTCTCTCCTTCTCTTTTTCGTTGTGTCACCCCAACTCTCCCTCTCTCCCAGTCTTGATGCTGACTTCTACCTCAGAAGGCGTTCTCTGATGGCGGTGGGGGAGGTCAGTGTTCAATACAAGGGCTGGGTGTCTGTATATTTTCAGTGCTGTAGGGGTGATGAGCATGGTCGGGGAGGGGATTTCGGCTCCGTTCTTTGACATCAGGCAGTGATGCCTGTCCCAGTGGGTCAGACTGTGATGCTGTTGTTTGCTGACACTGACATTATGATTATGATTGCAATGTCACTCAGTGTGACAGGAGGTTACATGGCTGGATCAGTGGCGAGGGAGGAGCAGACTGAACAGGGAGCTGCAATCATCAGTCACTGCTGAAACCCTTCACACATCCCTCACCGTCCGGAAACTTCTTCACCAAAGATTCTTTCAGCTCCTTCATGCCAGCCCTGGAGCTGAAAAGGGAGAAGGAGAAAGACATCTTTTCGAGAGGCTCGTGGACACAATGTACACTGTGTATTCCCCAATAATGACACTCCATCCGTCCACATTGAACTCATTGCTAAAGCGGCAGCCTAGCTCCTGTTCCGGTCTGAATGTTACAGTCAAAGACACAGAGAAGGCTACAGCACAAATAAGATAAATAAGAGAGAGACGTTCACCTTGTTGGGATTGTATTATAGAGCTCTTAATAGTGGGAAAATGAGAAACAAATTTGGAAGTAGATTTCAGTTATCAATAAGAATAATAGGGTGCTTATAGTAGGGGATTTTAAATTTCCAAACATAGACTGGGAGTGCCATAGTTTTCAGGGTTTGATAGAGAGGAATTCATTAAGTGTGTATCAGAAAATTTTCTGATTCAGTATGCAGATGTACCGACTAGAGAAGTTGCAAAACCTGATCCACTCTTGGGAAATAAGGCAGGGCAGGTGACTGAGGTGTCAGTGGGGGAGCACTTTGGGGCCAGCGACCACAATTCTATTAGTTTTAAAATAGTGTTGTAAAAGAATAAACCAAATCTAAAAGTTGAAGTTCTAAATTGGAAGAAGGCTAATTTTGCCAGTATCAGGCAAGAACTCTCAAAAGCTGATTGGGGGCAGTTGCTCCCAGGTAAAGGGAAAATGGGAAGCCTTCAGAAATGAAATAACGAGAATCCAGAGACAGTATATTCTAGTGAGGGTGAAAGGAAAGGCTGATAGTTGCAGGGAATATTGGATGATGAGAGAAATTGAGGGTTTGGTTAAGAAAGAAAAGGAAGCATATGTCAGGTATAGACAGGATAGATCAAGGTAATCCTTAGAAGTGTATAAAGGCAGTAGGAGTATACTTAAGAGGGAAATCAGGAGGGCAACAAGGGGACATAGGCTTAAGAAGAATCCAAAGGGTTTTTACAAATACATTAAGGACAAAAGACTAAGTAGGGAGAGAATAGGACCCCTCAAAGATCAGCATGTTGGCCTTTATGTGGAGCTGCAGAAGATGGGGCAGGTACTAAACAAGTATTTTTCATTTGTGCTCACTGTGGACAAGGACATGGAAGATATAGAATGTGTGGCAATAGATGGTAACATCTTGAAAACTGTCCATATTACAGGGGAGGAAGTGCTGGATGTCTTGAAACACATAAAGGTGGATAATTCCCCAAGATCTGATCAGGTGTACCCTAGAAGTCTGTGGGAAGCCAGGGAAGTGATTGCTGGGCCCCTTGCTGAGATACTTGTAGCATCAATAGTCACAGGTGAGGTGCCAGAAGACTGCAGGTTGGCTAATGTGGTAACATTATTGAAGAAAGGTGGTAAGGACAAGCCAGGGAACTCTGGATTGGTGAGCCTGATGTCAGTTGTGGGAAAGTTGTTGGAGGGAATCCTGAGGGACAGTATATACATGCATATGGAAAGGCAAGGACTGATTAGGGATAGTCGACATGGCTTTGTGCATGGGATATCATGTCTCACAAACTTGATTGAGTTTTTTTGAAGAAGTAACGAAGAGGATTGATGAGGGATGAGCGATAGTCAGGATCTATATAGACTTCAGTAAGACATTCGACAAGGTTCCCCATGGGAGACTAGTTAGCAAGGGTAGTTCTCATGGAATACGAAGAGAACTAGCCATTTGGATACAGAACTGGCTCAAAGGTAAAAGACAAAGGATGGTAGTGGAGGGTTGTTTTTTCAGACTGGAGGTCTGTGACCAGTGGAGTGTCAAAAGTGTCGGTGCTGTGTCCACTACCTTTCGTCATACGTATGAATGATTTGGATATGAAGATACGAGGTATAGTGAGTAGGTTTGCAGATCACACCAAAATTGAGGGTGCAGTGGACGGCGAAGAAGGTTACCTCAAATTTCAACAGGATCTTGATCAGATGGGCCATTGGGCTGGGAAATGGCAGTTGGAGTCTCACATGGATAAATGCAAGCTGCTGTCTGTTGGGAAAGCAAATCTTAGCAGGACGAATACACTGAATGGTAAGGTCCTCGGAGTGTTGCTGAACAACGAGACCTTGGAGTGCAGGTTCATAGCTCCTTGAAAGTAGAGTCTCAGGTAGATATATAAGTGAAGAAGGCATTTTGTATGCTTTCCTTTATCGCTCAGAGTATTGATTACAGGGATTGGGAGGTCATGTTGTGGCTGTACAGTACATTGGTTAATCCAATTTGGAGTATTGCGTGCAATTCTAATCTCCTTCCTATCAGAAGGATGTTGCAAAACTTGAAAGGGTTCAGAAAAGATTTACAAGGATGTTACCAGGATTGGAGGATTTGAGCTATAGGGACAGGCTGAATAGGCTGGCGCTGTTTTCCCTGGAACATCAGAAGCTGAGCAGTGACCTTATAGAGGTTTATACAATTATGAGAGGCATGGATAGGATAAAGAGACAAAGTCTTTTTCCTGGGGTGGGGGAGTCCAATACGAGAGGACATAGATTTAGGGTGAGAGGGAAAAGATATAAAAGAGACCTGAGGGGCAACTGTTTCATGTAGAAAGTATTGCAAGTGTGGAGTGGGCTGTCAAAATAAGTGGTGGAGACTGGTACAATTACAACATTTAAAAGACATCTGGATGGGTAGATAAATAGGAAGGATTTGGAGGGATATGTTGGCAGTTGAGACGAGATTAGGTTGGGATATTTGGTCAGCATAGAGGAGTTAGACCAAAGGGTCTGTTTCCATGTTGTACATCTCTATAACTCTCTGACTCTCGGAGGAGGCTGTTCAGCCCCTCATAATCAGTGCTAGCTGTTTACTAATCTCACTCACAATGAACATCTCCATTGAATGTCTGATGTTGGGAAGTGATCGAATCTGGTTTTAGAGAGAGGATGTCTGAGAAATATGAACTGATCAGAGTAAGTCAGCAAGGGTTCAAAAAGGGTCATACATCTTTAACTAACCTGGTGACATATTTTAAAGAGGGCACTAATGTGTGAGATAAGGGAATGTGTTGTTTATATGGATGTCCAGATGACATTTCAGGAAGGTCCACACAAGTGTTATGATTATCATGTCATAATTGAAACAAAGAGATGACAGACCAATTATAAACTTACTCTGGATTTTTCTGCACAAGAAAATATATCTCAAAAATGTTGGTGAACCCAGGGCTTTATCAGAGGAAGGAACGTAAGGAAATCAGTTGT